>NC_045477.1:106504189-106817804 GCF_009650955.1 Corvus moneduloides
TTGTGGAAGTTAATAGCATTTGGGTCTCATGTGGAAGTTAGTTGTGGCTGTGAGTTACTTCGGGGATGTGGGTGTGTTAGAAATTACTGGGATGTAAAAGGGGAGGTTTGTCACATCCTGGCTATGGCCATGTGCATAATTCATACCCTGACAGAACCAGTATTTAATTATGTAAAATAATAGTGATTTTTGACAGGTTCTATTTTGACAAAAAACTTCATTTAACCTGATACAAAATTTCCGTAAGTTTAGATGCTACCAGAATGCAGCCACAGGCAATTTGTTTGTTCTTACATGACAGAATAATTGGTCATTGGTCTTTTACATCTCCTGAAGAAAATCTGTTGGCATTTTCCTGCAAAATCTCTTGTAGTGAAATGTAATTTATTTGCCAGCAGTGCAGTGTAATTTATTTACTACAACCTCCTGCTTGTGCCTCCCTCTTCACCACAGTGAACTCTCTTTCCCAGCTCTGCCAGGGTGCTGTTCCTGTGTGCAGCATGCTGCTGTACCTTCTGGGAGGCTGGGTGCTCCCACACCTCCATGCCCGCTGCAGAAGGAATGCAGCAGGACTACAGTCCTTCCTTACAGCTGCCAGACACATGGGTGGGGAGTGTGTTATTTCCGAGGCATCTAATAGGATGGAGACTTTCACAGCCTGCCATGTAAAAGTCAGATTATTTGAGGTATATTGGGAGGTTTATCTAGCCTTTCCATCACTAAATGGGGACTTCAAGGTCCCTTGGGATTTGGGAGAGATTTATGTATAGGAAACTCCTCAGCCTTTTGCCTAGGAAGTTGTGCCAGAACTCAGAGCTGCAAAGCTCTCCTTCAGGCGACATGCTGTGTGTAATGACCCCAAAGGAGTCTCTAAGTCCTAGATGAGTTATCAGTTATACCTGCAATATACACCCCATGAGGGGGGTACCCAAGTTACACCCCACGAGAAAATCTGATACCATATTAAAAAGAGGTAAAGATGCCCACAGTTGGCTGATTCCAAATATTATACTGACTTTTCTGGCCAACTTAGTAGCAGGGAATTATTGATGTGTGCAACACCACCTCCAAACTGGAGTTGATGCCTTTTCCTGGTCTTAAAATCAAGAGTCAAACACAGTTTGAAGGGAAAAAGGGATTTTACCTTGGTATTTATTTTAAGGATCCTTAGGTGCACTACGTCCGGGTCAAATGCACCTCAATGCACACCGCAATGCACACCCCCAAAAGATCTGGTATAGCATTATAGGTCTTACTAATTAGCATATCTATCAAAAATTCCCCAGTGAGAGGCTCGAATGAGTCCCCCTCCCCAAGGAACCTTCCTCTGGATGGTTCTATCTTAGTTTACAGAATGTGTTCTGGAGAAGACCTTGGTGTCTGAGGCATATTGATCCCTAACTACAAAACCTCTAAAATGTTGAGTCTCCTAGCTTTACAAACAAGTCCAAGAATGTAGGCAAAAAACACTAAAGAATACAGAAGTTGTAAAAAGGTATAAAAAGAAAAGGCAAAAAATCATCATGGCATCAGAGTAACACTGACATCATCATATTTGTCCATAGGGCAAATTCTCTTAGCAGGAAACTGAATTAATGAGTATAAATTCTATGATTGCCCAGAGTGGGTACAGATAACTGCCATTAAAACTTCTACTCCTTCCATACCGGCTTGACTTTTTCCCATTCCTGCACCAACCTTATTTTAATCTTCAGAAAACCACAGTGCTTGAAGAGGAAAAAGATCACTGGCTTCTGACACAAGTCTTTTGCTGTATGAAAGTACCATGACTTTGAAGGAAGAGAATAATTTTAAAAAAGGACCCAGGAATAAAATAAGTATACAAAAGTGAATCTTTATGGATCAGATGCTGAATGAAAACTCTGCTCCTTTGAAATCCTGAGAGAAAGTCCTACATAATCATCTCTAATTAGCTTGTATCTTGAACTCATTTTTGAAAGTGTCATTTTAATTGGGTTGAGTAGCACACTTGGCTGTTTTTGTTAAGCTTGACGTAACAGCTCTCTTGCTCAAAGGAGACCACTTCTGAGGAATAAAAATGAAACAGCAGGAATCAAACATTCCTGTCACATGGAGGGGGAAATCCCCTTTTACTTAAGAGAAGTGCAGCAGCCACAATAATCATCATGTTACTAAAGTTAACTAATATCTTTGCAAATGTGGAATATGCTTCACCTGATGCAGTGACTGCCTGAAGCAGTTTTATTTTTAAGTAAATTGAAAACCTTATCCTCATTAGCCTACCAGAACCATCAATCTTTCATTTCAGGTTGAAAAACAATGAAAAAAATAATAGGTCTATGGAAATGCACTTACAAGGTTTTTTATTTAAGAAAGATAAGAACATCCTGAAAATATAGCTTGCTAAATGGTCTGTCTAATCTGGTATCTAATTTCATAGAGTAGCAAGGATCAGAAGCCTGAAAAGAATATTCAATACTTCAGGGTAGATTTAATCCCAAAACCAATTACAGGCTGATTTCTATCTGCACTGCAACATCTGAAACTTCTTGATGGTAGGTAACTCAACCGCTGTGATATCAGGGATAGGAACGCCCAGCAGAGCACAGCACCGGCATACCCACCTCCCAGGGCTCTGAGTCAGCTCATCTTCAGCACACTGCTGAAGCTGAGCTCTAAGGAATCATGCACCAGAGCTGCTTACTCAAAGATCTGTGCTGCCTTTCCTGACCTCCCAGTGTGTCCCTTTGCCTCCTCCCAGTATAGTCTCCGGAAGGTGTCAAATCGTCCTGCTGCATTCTGCTTAAAGTGAACTGGCACCATCCCACTGAGCTCCACAGCTGTGTCACTTCACATCCACAGGGACACTGGTTCAAAGATTGAACATTGCTTAAGACAGAGACAGTGTGATGTTGCATATGTATGTGGGTGTCAGAAGTATACTGCAACAGCCTGGTTTTAGAATCTCTATATAATGATTTCTACAGCTCAGTACAGCAGAGGAAAGGTCACTACATGCAGCATTGTTAATATGTATAAGGCAAATCCAAGCAGATGCTTACTGAGTTGTGCTCTTGCTGGAATATCTTCTCATTGCAAAAGCCACCATTGCTTTGAAGAGGTACTCTTCATTAGCATCCCAGGCATACTGTAAAGGAAGATGGAAAATAATTAGTTTCAGCACCAGTGCTGGCAGTACAGAGAGGGAAAAGAGTTGCTGAACTTGAAATGCTGTATTGATCAAGAAAATGAATAAATTCTCTGGTTGTGCTAAGAAAATAAATGCCCATTGTTTAGTATGGACAAAGGACTTTTTCTAATGGAAAAAAAAAAGTGCAATATAAACTGCAATATAAATAATATAAACTGCAAAGAATGTTTCCAAAAATTGAATTAACTTAATATTTCTGAAAGCTGACCAAACTGGAGATGTAAAGTTTCTTATACCAAAGACTAGAATTCTCCCCACACAGCTGCTTTCATGGCTTTGCCTCTTTTGCTGGATAAACTCAGTAAAAGGTTTAAAACCACCCTCAAAGACTTTTGGCCCTGCCCAAAAATAACAATAAAAAAACCCCTAATGTTGAATGTGGTCTCTGGGAGCTGGACATCAGGACAGCAGGAAATAAAATGAGATTGCAGCCTTATTGCTGCACACTGTTCTGATTACAAGAAGACTCAACTATATTACAAATTATTATATTGCATGTGAGATAAAAGAAAGAAAATAGCATCCCTACTACTTCAATAAGGAGAACATAGGCTCCAAAAACTGTTCTCTGTTGTCTTGATGAAAAATCATGCTTTCATAATCTAAGTTTTCTGAGACGGCTTCACTGGGTTCCCCTGGGCTTTCACTCACATATGCAATTCTAATGACCTGTAAGAACTGCATCTATTACATTTTTATAACAGGAGCCATGACTGAGGCATACCGATTGAATTTCTTCCCCTTTCAGCAGATTACAGAGATTATTAGTTTCTTGGAATTATATTAAGGGAGGTTAGAAACAGCTGTCTTCAGTCAATCAGAACACAAATCTAATCTTTAACTTTCAGCATTAAAAAAATCTGCTCTGTAATCATGCAAACCAGACACCCAGTGGTGCGGACACTTAAATCTGTTGTCAACTTGGACCTACTTTTTCATAGTCCTTTGTAACACATTCAAAAAACAGCAATGTACATCAAAAAGAAGTAAATAGCATTGCAAATTCGAAATCTTAATTCTGGTCTTTAAATTCTGATTTTGGGTGCATGGAGATGCAACCTCTCCACAAAAAAAGAGAATCCAACTTTCAGGTATCTGCAGCCCTCATGTTGTGCTGGCATCCTGTGGACTGGGAAACTAAACAGGGAAGGAGACAGTCATTTAAAGAGGAGAAAGTGATTTGTTTGTCATCCCTAGATGAATGTTGAGTGAAATGGGCTCCCTGAGATGAGACAGGACAGGGTCAGGAAAGCTGAGGCAGCAGTCAACTTGAGCAGCATCGAAGTGCAGCTGCAGTGCTGAGAACCTGGGTTCTGACTCACTACTCTTGCCTCATGAATGAAGAGGGTCGTGAGCATACTGTAATAATGCCTGCCAACCTGGGAACTTCAACTGAAAAAAAAAAAAAAACCAGAAAGAAACTCTTTGGAAAAAATTTATAAAAGCCTGTGTTTTGATCCCACTGCACTGATGAAAATGTGACAGTAATGAGAGCAACTAATACTAAAAGAGATCATGCAGTAAAGGAATTAATACAGATCGGAGCCATAAAACTATTTATCATCATTTTAAAGATATCTATATTTAAACCATGAAGCACAATTTGCAGTACTAACAGGGAAGATCTCTTTTTTTCTGTGTATGGCACTATTGACTGAATCCCTACATGCCATCTGCAGTCTTTGAGAACAGGTCTAAGAGGACAGAAAAAAGTCATTTGTTAGCCAGTGGATTAAGCCAGCTGTAGAGATAATTTAATCAGTTGTCTTGAAAATGGATAATGATGAAGCACACTCCATTTCATGCTTACATGGACACAAATACAATGCAGCAGTACCAAGTACATGTTTATGTTTAGTGCAATGCATATATACATGCACAATTTGTCACAGTTTTCATAAATAATGCAGTAGCCTAGCACTTCTTTAAGTCAGAGTAAAAAAAAGGGTATCTCAAAACAGGGAAAATAATTTGTAGTGAGGAATTCCAGGCCCAGCTGAAAGAGTAAGCACTTTAAAAGAGACAGAATAAACAGAAAACTGCAAGAAAGAGGGGGAGAAGGCTGGCAGAGAAAGCTCAGCAGAAGTCAGGGGTCTGCCTGAGTAAGGAGAAGATACTGCAGACAGCCCTCTGGGCCAAAGGGCAAGAAGCCCCAGGAAAACGGAGATTAAACAGGAAGTAGTGGAGATGGAGATTGCTGTGGGCTCCAGGTGAACAAGAACCTCTGTCCATGACTGCATACAGGAATATACAAGGTGAAGGCAACATAACGAGGAGGAAAAGTAAGGCAAGAACTTCAAGCTAAAAAACTGTATGAACTCAGGACAGGTGGGCATGAATTTCCAGAAAACAGTTTCTAATCAGCAGCTTTCTCCAATCAGAGGGATGGATGCAAAGAAACCTTGAATGATTTGGATTGGAAGGACTCTAAAGATCATCTAGTTCCAACTCTCCTGCCATGGGCAGGGACACTTCCGCTAGACCTGATTCATTCTACTATGGGGCTTTATCAGCTTCATCTTTACCCTCCAAATGCAAAGGCCTGGCGTGCAGCTGATGACTGAGGATGTTCCTATACAGAGCAGCTATTGATGCACACTTTCTGCTGCTCTAGAGGAAACATTAAATATTATTTGCAACCACACACTATAAACATAACTGTTAACAATGAAACACTACATGACGCTATCAGAACTATTAATGTTTACATCTTCCTGGTGCTGCAAAGGAACCAACACAAAGACGTTGGCTCAGTTGCACTCGCCATCCTTTATATTTCAAGGAGGAGCAGAATTGGACACAGGTGACTGTGAAAGGCAGTCTTAACTGCCTCTTACTGAACGAAGATGATGAGATAATGCATGAAAGATGATGAATGCAGGTTGCTGATGGGGTGAAATGCTGTAATAGTGCTCTAAATGACAAAATTTAAGATATGAGAATATAATATTACAAGACGGCTCTGACCTGATTTCAGTGTGGACCTGGCTTGGAGCAGCAGAGGACTAGGGACCCTAGAAAATCTTTTCCCTCCTAAATGGTTCTGTGTTTAACTGTACAGCCATTCAGACTGCAGAATGGCTACAGACACACAACACTTCTGGATCCCATCTTGTGGCAAGACACAAGGTGTATGTTAGCATTCCTCCTCTTCATCCTCTACCCTGGAAGCAGCGTGAATACATGAGCCAGAAGCAAGTGCACTTTCTACTTCACCTGGCTGCACCCCTGAGGTGCCAACTCTTTGACTCTTATGGTTAAAATGAGTGGTGACACCAAGTTACATGGACTTGTCAGTGCTCATCACTTCTCACTCTCTAGTTGCCTCTGTTCCTTTTGAATTAACTCTCTACTCCTCTGCTGACTCCATGAACAGAAAGCAACCAGTGACTAGCAGCTATTCCAGAAGCCACTCATGAAGTCAAAACCATCCTCAGAGAGACTCATAAATCACCTTCCATTTAAGGCCTACAGGCACCGTGTTTCCTCCCACGGATCAGCAAACATCTCTGTCAAGTACACCCATTATTTGCAAATAAAATGATAACAGCTGAATATCTACTGCATCTGAACTGCTCTGTCCAGCTCCATTGTGATAAGAACTAAATAAATACACTAAATGGAACTCTCTGCCTCAGAGTACAGCTTAGGTGATGAACAAATTAAAAAACGGTGTCCCGTTTTCATCTGCTTCACACACAGTGGATGGCGTGCACTAAACCATGTGAAAAGCTGCACCAACCTATTTCCTATGCCCTTGCATGTACACTGGAATTATCCTGCCACTCCTAGAGGAAAATTCCCACAGTATCAGGGCTTTCTGTTATCATGGAGCTTGAAGTGACTTGGAAATGAACAAAGCTGACCGTGTCCTGCTGTGACACAATGAGAGTATTACACTTTTCTTTGCTAAAATACATAACACAAAAAAGTAAAGTGTCCCAAATCCTTTAACCAAAATGAATTTCAGTTTCATAGTAGTTTCAGTTTTCAATTTCAGTCATTCACAGAGAAGACTGCAATGGCTATGAAAAGTAACTATTACTACCTGTGTACTAAATAAATTGTTTATTATTTGTGGGTGATTTTCTATGGCATCATACCAGTTTCAGCAAGCTGTTGTTCCAAAATGCTGCTCTCAATTGTACCATTCTTTGCGCTTTCACACACTTTGTTATATGAAATAAACGACTACAAAAAACAATAGACTCCTCAGTTGTTGCTTTTATCTTGCAATATAAAGTGCCTTCAATGGCAATGATTTGTTTCATATCCTTTTTGAATGAAAAACAAAAAAAAAAATAAATGATCAAACAAGCTCCCCTTATTTTACTACAGCTGGAGATGGAAAAGGCACTAAAAAAGGTCATTACTGGGAACTGCAATTTTTGTTCTTTGCTACTATGTTGAACCAAGATTAAACCAAAATATTAGCAGTTGTCATCAAGGAGAGATTTAATAATTATTTTGATGTATTTTCAGCCATAGTATTACACTATTTTTAATAATTAAAAAAAAAAAAATCTAGGCTCGCACTACTGTTTAATTAAAGTCTCCCACCGAAGAGAATTGACTTCAGTATGAATTCCAGACATTTACTTTAGCTGGTATGTTGAATATTTCTTTGTACTTTGTCTGGTTTACGAAGTTACCAGTGAAATTTAGGTTCCTGCTAATGTTAGTTTAACTTACCTGATCTTTCAGGGTAATTTCAGAACAGCTTCTACAGTCACAGGGAGTTTCTCATATCACCAACCTTTTATAACATAATACTGCTTTATTTCCCAGGGCTCATAACACAGTCAGACACCAGACTCACAAGTGGAGATGACTGTCCAGGATGTTTCATACCTAATTTTCTGCTGAGCCCTGTTAACATGCTGCAGATTTGCTCTACGTATTCAAACTAACAAAGTACTGGGCTCTGACATATTAAATAGTGCCTTAGATCAGGAAGGACCACTCAGTCATCTAATGTCCTGATCTCTTATGTATCTCTCATTGCTCACACCAGTACTTCTACATTAAGCCCAAAGATCTGAATTAAGCCAAAGCATTTCAGTCCTTATGAGACAAGCCTGCGCACCACGAGCAGAGAAGAAAGGCCACTATCTGAAGCCCTCCATTAGCAGGGAATTGATGAGACATGCTTGAATGATCTCTACAGTTAATGCTTGTCTGAAAGCCTGATACAAAGCCCCATTTCATAAAGACCTAAAAATCTTTTCCTGCTTCTCTTTCCCAGACATGCTTGACTTTACAATTAGCACCCTCAAGCAGAAGTGCTTTTCCCAAAATACAGACTTACATTTATGCAGCACTTCTCATGCATAAAGTGTAACATCCCTACTGTTTTTCCAGGGGAAAAAAAATCTTTGACAGAAAACTACCTTTATGAAAAAGCAAGCTTTATATTTCTTCTAAAGAATGCTTTTTAAGGAGTGGGCTAGTCAAATGTCAAGAAATGGATGCCTGGATCATGACTTGAGCAAACTATTACAATGAACACTGCAGAACAAATTGCTTCTATTGCCTTCAGAAATTTTACAGTATATATTACTTCTATTTTGGCAGATATTGAGTTAGGAAGAATATGTGAAGATACAGTACTTACTGCATTATCTCCCAAAGCTGTTTTGATACTAATTCGTACTTTGAAAGCATTCTGTGCATCTGGCACAAAGAGAAAAAGCAAACATATACAGATAGTCAGTCAAAATAGGACTTTAAATCATTTACTTCCCTGATTATTTCACAAACATCAGTTTCTAAATGTGTCTTAAGAGATGACCCGCTTAGGAGAACAGAAGTTACTTGCATGAAAAAGCCCTACAGAGTCTCAGTGAGGTTTACCACAACCTCTTTAAGTGACATCAACTTCCATACTTAATTTGCAAACTCATAAAAGATCTGAATGCTCAGTGTTTTAATCTTCAAACTGAAGAAAAACAGTTAAAATAAAAATCTGAGAAGTTGGCAGCTTTGTAATCTAAACTGATAGCTACTTTATTTAAAGAAGGATGGCAATCAGTTCCAAATCTTACCCGGCTTGCAGAGCTCAGCATGAGCAATGGCAACTGCAGAGAGTGTAAGCAGCAAAGCCCGTAACATCCCGTCAGCATGGAAAGGTTGAGGCAAAAAGAAGTGAGTCTCCCCTGCAAAGCACTCTTAAACTTTCTGTGACCCAGGATTAAAGCATCAGGAGCACAAGTGAGCAACCAAGTAAAAGGTTTAATAATTAACCCCCATTATTTTAGCTAAAAACAGGCACTAGAAACAACTGTCTTCTGTTAGTTATTTACTAGTTTTCTCTGTAGTAAAAAAAAAAAAAAAAAGCTGCAACAAATATTAATTTTCCTTCTTCCTTTTTAGAAAAATACAAAATTTTACAGAGTGCTCCAGGCCAATCATTTTTTCTCACAGGCGTAGTATCAGACAGACACACGAGGTGTCTGTGGGATGTCACACCAGAGCAGCTGGCAACTGTTACCCACAGCAGGTGAATCTGAAGCTTGGCTGACACTAGATCCCAAAGAAAGCCACCACCTGTCTTCCCTGGGAAACTGTCTGGCCCCACTGAGGGTCCTTGAGGATAAGGGAAGATTGGGCACCCTTTTCACCCCGCCAAAAGAAATGTGTGATGAACACAGAATCCCTGGACCCAAAAAACAGGGCTCAGGTATTGCCCCTCACTTGCCTTTGAACTCACAGCACTTGTGAAGGGCCAGTCTGATGAGCACAGTGCCACGTCCCCCCATCCCCACCCCGGTCCCACTCCCATGTCCTGGCTCAGGAGCTGGTCTGAGCACATCAGAGCAAATGCCTTGTTCTACACAAAAACATCCAACATCTGAGGCATTGCTTTGCATGAAAAGAACTGTTATGTGCATGGAGAAATACTTTTTTCCTGTTAGAGGCTCGTTACGGTAGCAACTAGAATAAGCAGAGGTGCAATAAAAGGATTTAGTAGGAAGCATGTTGTATAGGAACATATTTTTGTTTTGTAGACATGACTCATTGTGTATACATGTACACACACGTGTGGAAATATTTTAATGCACTCTACACTATTAATCAAATGTTTACCAAGACAAATAAATAAATGTGGACAAAAACAATTCCGAAACTGAGATGTATTGCAGGTATTTGAACAGTCTCTGCAATCTAGGCAGCAAGACAGGATTACTTTATTTCATTCTGTTGCTGTACTCCTCCTGTAGCCATTCTGATTAATGGTTAGTTCCTACATTGAAGATCGCTTCAGAATTACTTTCAGTTGGTCCTTTAGCACTACGAAGGGTGTCTTGAGACTGCAAACCCAAAGAGCTTCACACAAATGACAAACAGTGAGAAAATCTGACTTAATTGTTGGACTGAATTTACAAAAAACAATAACCAGTATTTACTACATTCAATATTTGACTTTGGGGTAACAGAGAACTTACTGTTTCAGTAATTTAAACCATTTTTAGAAGCCAATGTTAAAGGACTTGATATCCCATCTTTGAAAGTCATTCACCAAGCTGATTCCCAGGTACCTCTTTACTCTTACTAGGCAACCCAGTCTGGGTACAAAACTATTGGATACATTATCTGCTTGAATGTTTAATCTCTGCCTATGAAAACAAAAAAGTGATGTATTCATTTCTAAAGACAGCTTAAATTAACCTGCTGTATATATGCACATCAAAAGGAGCGAACTGAAAAATGTACAGATGTATGAAGGACTGTCAGGTTACTGGAACATCTGTAACTTTAAAAAAATCTTAAAACAATGTGAATACAATCAGTTTCATGGTAAATTCATGTGCATTGCTTCAATAGTGAACACGTGAACTTTTTTGTACCTTAGGGGGAAACACTGAAGAAGTTGGGAAGAGAGGAGAAGAGCCAAGCACTCTTTCCCTGCTGCCAGAAGGCAAGTGGAACTGAGTGTGATACGCAGCATCACCACTTCTCCCTGCTGTAAAACACCACAAATCAGTTCTTCCCCTCAGAATTGCACAGGACCGGTGTCAAAGTACATCGAAGGCACACGACACCCAGCAGGAACAAACTCAGAGGACATGACTGGATTCCCTGATCAGAGCTGCTGAATTCCAGCCAGGATGGCTGATTTTCCCCAATTTGTCTTGCTGGCAAGAAGCAAGACAAATGATTTTTTCCAGCAGAGAGGGGAGGAGGCCAGGAGAAGAAGCAGTGTGATAAACACCCCAGCTCACAGCTCACAGGGAGAGCACCGTGCACTTGATATATATGTGCACAGCAATGTGGATGTGTGCCAAATGTATCCAGCTGAAGGCCCACGTGCTTATCCATTTGTACATGCACAAAGTGCTGCACATAAACAATCAGTTGCTACACATCTATAAATCTTTTTCCAAAGCCAGCACGTTTTTTAAATAAGCCAGGTGGACATGCAAGACTACACCAGGTGTTAGCAGGAAGATAACTTTGCTCCAAATTAATGGTATTTTTAAATACTGTCTTAAAAAGCACTGCAACTTTTCAGTTTACAAATGGAGTATATCTGCATAATCTAAAAAGACAGACAGACATTCTGCCACTTTGTATCTTTTAATAAATCTATATGCATGGATAACTTTCTGTTCCCATTTTGGCCAGATACATAGCACTGTTTAAGCATGTCTGCATTTGTTTACCACTGATTAATCAGTCAGGCATCAGTTTGTTTGAACAAATTACAATCTTCATGCACATATGCAAGGTATGTTTTTAACTGACTACTTTGTGAGGCGTTAGACTTTTAAGTAGCTCCTCTTTTATAGCATCTTTTTTTTTCCTAACTACTGTGGAGCTACAGATCATAGCCATGCAAAATTTCATGCACGATCTGCATTCCAGAAATATCACTGAACTAGTGCAAAGAATTATTTCTCTTATTGCACCAAATGAATTTGTCTGCCTGGTTGAAAATAAGAGTATCTCTGTAATTTTTTTCAATGCTTTTGGTCTACAGAAGCTAATGTATTATCTGTACATATATATTTTAAAATACATCAAATTTTGGACTACCAAACAAATCAGGAGAGGACTGAAATTTCAAGGAAGCATATGACTTGGTAAAACGAACAAACCCCTTCCATCTTCTCCATGTGATTAGCAATGTACTTTTTCTGCTCCTTTTGATGTCTTTGAAATGGAAAATCCCAGGGAAGTAAAATATTGATAGCTATTGTAGAAGTTAATTAACAGCTATGGCTAAACTTAACCTCAGTTTTCAAATTTGACAAATTAACAGTTTTAAACTCTGAGGAAGTTAATCTTTAGTCTTAAATAGTTGTGTCGAACTCTTATGAGGAAAGAGTCAATGTGTGACTGTCAGCATTAGTCACTCATGGAAATGTACCTGGCGAACTCCAGACCCAGTTGTGCACAGCGCTGCACGGTTCCCTGGGTGCAGTGGAAATTACAAACACTGCAGATCTTTACCAGAAGGTTTTGAGGAAACAGGGCATTGAATGAGGGCTGCCACCACTGTCATCACTGTAACAGTGCAGAAGTGACTTGGTTGTCTCCGAGTTTTTATCAGTGCTCACAGAAGCAGACAGTGTGTGAGAAATCATTTAGCTCTCGAGACAGTCATGTAGCTGGGGGAAGGATGCACTCTCCAGCATTCCCATGTATCGCCTTGGAAAGGGCACTTTGCAGTGGAAAGCACCAAGGACAGCCCACAGTGGGGATGGCACTGAGACTGAGAACACAGAGACCTCCAGCATAGAGGGGGTGGGAGGATGGTGCTGCTGCCGGCACTTCATCATCAAACAACAAACAACAGCCCTGAAGTATCAATGAAAACTGACCCATCCCAAGCCCACACCTCCTGGATGTCTCCTACTTAGCATGTATTTTCTGGGTCCAACAAATCCAGGCTAGTGATTGACTGCCATTTCCCTCATGTTCTCTTATGTCCATTTGCATCAACCATGAAAAAAAAAAATGTACAATTCCATGAGGGAAAGTGCCACTCTTCTCCTGGAGCATATGGCAAATATTATGGTGAGGACAACTTTTACATAATCTGTATGTTTATAAAATGTATCTTTCTTGTTTCCACGGAGGGCTTGGGCATACTACAAAGAGAGTGAACCCTTCTTATCTGCTTGTGTCAGTCTACAATGGCAGAAAATACACGAAATGGAAACCAGAAGAGCCACAGTGAAAGGAAGTTCAAATGTGTGCCAAACAGTCACTGCACTTCGACTCAGAGCTGCTCTACTGTGCATGCACAGTTCTGTGCAGACATCTGGAAAGGCACAGAGAGATTTAGAGTGCAACGTGGTATGTAACTCATGGTATGTAACTAGAAGTTGTAAGATAAAAGTTTCTCTGTTCTGGGCTATTCCATGAAGTATAATCTGTGCATCCAATACTGACCTTCTCATGATGGGGTTCACATGGCAGTAGACCATGCAGGAGTACTTTTCTTTACAAAATATGGAAAAGTGAGTTCCACAACCTGAAGGTTGACACAAAAATAAACTCTGCTTGTGAAGGCCCACAGTCTATAATTCCAGTGTAAGGACTAACAGCTACTGACTGGAATGCAATATTACTTTGGATATGTGAATGGCTCTTGCCTGGAATGGCCATATTTTTTTCTTTCTGACACTGTATTAATTAAATTGTATGGAAGTCTGCACCCGGACGTGAAGATCAAGTTGCTGTATGTGTATAAATTAATAGGAATAAACAAAACGGAGAAAAACACAACTATTGTATTCCTGCTTTGAAGAGAATGACTGCTTTTTCCAGAATCATTATGGATATCTGTAATAGCTGTTATATTTTGTGTTTTCTTAAAATGAAATCCTACTTTTCATTGCTGAAATAGATAAGCTTAAGATGGTGCCTTCCCTAAGAACACTGGAAAAATACCATGATGAAATGTAGCATACCAAAGAAAGAAATGATTGAATTTCTCAATTTAGACTTATAAATAGTTTAAAGGAAGGTTAATATTATGGTACTTCCTCTCTTGAAGGGAGGATGAAAGTTATAGTTATAATTTCCTAATGAAATAAGATTACAAAACACATTTGGCTGTTTTTTTCAAAACTTTCACAGGTGTCATGGCTCATCAGTTGTTAAATGCACAATACTGCCATCTTCTGTATCCAAGAAACAGCAAATTATGTGTTATTTTACATGTATGTTCTGCACAAGAACAGTGAAAGTACTACTGATGACAACTCCTTCATTTTAAAAGAGAGTCTAGGATCTGGCACATGGTTAAGTAACAGCAGAGAGGTCACGGTCTGAATATTCATTGGTCAAGTGGCAAATGTAACTGCTGACTGTAGCAGTCACATGCTCGCTTTGAATAACTTCACTGAGCTTCAACCTAAGAGGATACTCATTATGCTGTTAACGAACAGCACAGTCAATTAGTCGGATTTTGATGGAGCCTGCTGTGGTGTGCTTCACCGTCAGCAGCTCTGGCTGTTTATGCAGCGTAGTACCTCTAGGATACAGGAAATAAGCTCACACATTGTGGTTTAGGAGAATAATTTAGACCTTAATCAACAATGTACATTATTAATAACTATGCAAAACATGCCCAAATGAAAGCTACAAATACACTGCCTCCGAAGGCTGCAATCTAGCACTCGTGTCGCAGAGGAATTGATTACTGACAACTTGCGTATTTCCATCCATCATACCATGAGGGTCTGTGTGGAGTAGTTTCCTGCCATGAAATGCGTTTATAATCAGGTCAGGTACTATGCCTCAGAGACGATGATGGGAATACATCAGCAGTGTGAGCTAAATTGATCTATGTACCACTCCGGTGTGTTGCTGCTACTGCTGCTGCTGCACTGGAACTGTGACTTCCCTCAACTCTGAGAGGCTGTGGGCCAGGGCAGCCATGCTCACAGCAGCCAAGGGACACACTAATAGCTCACCTCATGGCAGGCACCGAAACCCCCGTTCCCACACACAATTCCCAACACAACCAAGACAGCTCCCAGAGCACAGGCTGTGGGCAGCCAGTCACTGCCCGGAGCATCACTCAGGCACTGCCATGAGCAGCAACACCCCAGGCGAGCTGAGACTGCACAGGCACCCAGTTACCCAGCAGGGCTGAGGACATTACACAGAATCACGAAAGGCCGAGGGAACTGGGCCTGTTCACCCCTGAGAAGAGACAACTGAGAGACCTCATCAACACATTCGAATATCAAAAGCGGGGTGCCAGAGGATGGATCCAGGGGTGGACCATATTCAGGGGGTGCCGAGCAACAGGACAAGAGGCAATGGGCAGAAACTGATGCAAAGAAGTTCCACTTGAACATGAGGAAGAACTTCTTTACTGTGCGTGACCGAGCACTGGAACAGATTGCCCAGACAGGGTGTGGAGTCTCCCTCACTGGAGATATTCAGGAACCGTCTGGACACAGCCCTGTGCCCTCTGATGGCCCTGCCTGAGCACGGAGGTTGGAGCAGATGATCCACTGTGGTTCCTTCCAACCTGGCCAATTCTGCGATTCTGTGACAAAAGAGCGTTCAGTGCACTCCCTCGCTTTTGGTCTTTGAGAGAGTTCGGTAAATGGGACTCCCCAGTGCCGCCTTTCCGTGCCCTCGGTGCCTCGGCAGCGCTCCGGACGGAGCGGCCACACGAGCCCCCCCCCCGCCACGCGAACGCGGCGCGCGCCCGGCCCGCGCGCGGCTGCCGGAACCGATTGCGCGCCCTTCCGCCGCGGGGTCACGTGACGTCCCGTCGGCACCGCAAGATGGCGGCGCCCATGTTGGTGCCCGAGCCCCCCCTGGGGAAGCCGAGGTGAGGCCGCGGCCGGGCCGGGGCCGGGACCCCCCGGGGCAAGGGGAAGGGCCCGCGGGTCCCTGCGGAGAGTCGCCGCCTCGTCCTGGCTGGGACCGCCCGAGCGCACGGCGGCCGCGGCTGAGGCCGCCCCGTGGCCCGGCCCGGCAGTGGCGCAGCTCCGCGCGGCCGGGGCCCGGTGGGGCGAGGGGAGCCGGGCTCGGAGATTCGCGGGACGGGAGCGCGGCCGCCCTGGGGGCGGCGAACGGGCCCGGAGGCAGTGGAGCCGCGGGCGGGGGGCGCTGCCGGTCCCGCCCCCGGCCGGAACCGGGGGAGCGGGGCCGCTGTGCTTGCCCGCCCGAGCTGTGGAGGGGCGGTGCAGCGTCCCGAGCCCGGGAAGGCGGCGGCCGTGGGTGGTGCGGGGAGCGGCGGAGGCCGCGGCGCGGAGCGGCATGTGCGTGCCCGGGCTGAGCCCCGTCCAGCCCCGGCGCGGAGGCTGTGGGCCAGGGCAGCCACGCTCACAGCGGCGTTCCCCGGTCGGGGTGTCCAGGTGTTTGCCAAGGCCTCGCTGCGGTGTCGTGCGGCTGGAGGGAGAGGCGAACCCCGGCACTGCAGCGGCTTGGGCTACGCTGCTCCTCCTCGCGTGCTAGCCTGAGAGTAAGGGGAGTTCCTCCGTCCTTTCCTTGGGTGTCAAGAAAGGGAAGTTCCCAGGGAACTGGAAAGGAGGTTATCGCTTGTCAGCGCCAGGCACCTGCTGAGGGATGCGATCCGTTTCAGGCAGGGACACGAGGTGAGAAGCAGCCGGGCTGGCCGGGTCAGAGGCGGAGGGCACAGGTGGGGACATTGGTTTGTGCGGGCAGGCGCTGCTGCCAGAACACGCACCGTGGTGTCACCTGGGCACGCAGAGGTGTGCAGGTGGTGAGGATGTGAGCAATCCTGAACAGGATTGGAGATGTGGGTGAAGTTCTGAGTTACGCTTGTGGAATCTTTAAAATTACACGCTCCAAAAGGGGAAGGTTTTGATCTCCCGTCAGCATTTGGTGTGGCACAAATAGCAAGAGCTGAAGATCGTCCCTCCCTATTTATCCATTATGAACTGGCTAGGAATAGGAAAAATAGAATGAAACTTGAAAGAAAAGAGCCTGATGTGAAAAGGCTTTTAGACATTAGAGGCATTTTAACCATAGTGAAAACATGGTGCTGCTTGTAGGCAGCTCTTCAAAGCTGTCAGACAAGCAAGGAAGAGTCTGGCCAAGCTTCTGTAGCAGAAGAGCAGAGCTGAGCATTGTCTGTGGGGGCTGTGGAGTGTATTTTGTTAGCTGTGCATTGGGACTGCTGCCTGTGGAGAATATCAAAGGAGAAGAGAAAGGACTTGAAATTTCATGTCCTGTAAATAAAAGACTAGAATGTGCTGAAAGGTGTGCCAAAATTGTAGGGTAGGAGATCTCCAAGCTTTTCTCCCTGATCTTATCTAGTGACCAAGTTTTAGAAGCTGAGTGAGATTTCATGGAGTTGGTGATGATGTCAAATACTGCACAACTTAAATAGGATTAGACCCCATGTGCGGTGTCTTCTTGCTGCTGCCCACATGCAAGTCTTAACAGCACAGCCACAGATTTACAGATGTCCTTGTCACGTCAGATGCTGCCGTGGAGTTACTGTTTCATATAAGTGCCTGTTAATTGTGCAGTTTGTGGGATTTTTCTATTGCTGAAGGAAATTAAGTGCACATATGACAGTAAAAATTATTTGTTTGGCTGTTTTAACATAAGGAATGTTCTCTCATCTTCAGCCATCAAAAGTACAGAGCTATTCTAAAGAAGGAGAAGAGGAAAAAAAAGCGGCAGGCACTTGCCAAACTAAGGGACTCAGGTAACTGAATTTGGTACTGTCAGTGGAACTAGAAGTGATTGGGGGTTTTTTGTTTCTTTAAAAGATATCACTTTGTGTATCTTTGTTGGCTGTAGCATCATGTAGATGTTATGTAGATGCATTGAACTTCTCATGCGTTTTTTCTCAGAAGCTGCAGAAAAAGATGAATCTGTGTCAGAGGAGGAAGAGGAGGAAGTGGAAGAAGAGGAGGAAGAAGAGGAAGAAAAAAAACTTGAGGCAGAAAGGTGAGAAATCTAGAAAATGCCATATATGCAGTAAACACTTGTAATCAATTCCATTTTGGTACTTTGAAAAGTTTGAATATATTCCATGAAACACAATCTTTATTGAGTATGTCAGGCTACACCGTCCTTTTCTCTAAAGCCTGAATGATTCCTATGGAATTTTCTCCTTTAAAGAAGATTAGATAAGTTGCAGTTATTACTATAGTAACAAAGTTGAGTTGTATTTATGACAGTTGCATCAGTTATGGGTAGTCATTAAGTGGGTGGTCTAAGTGGTGTCTGGTTTCTTTGGTAGACAAAAACTACATGAGCAGTGGTTGCTGAGAGAAGAAAAGGCCCAAGAAGAGTTCAAGCTAAAGAAAGAAAAAGAAGAGGCTGCAAGAAAGCGTCAAGAAGAAGAAGAGGTATAAAGATATAAAAACTTAGAGTTGGGCTTGGCAACAAGGTAGACTTAGTATACTACCTTTTATTATTTTGTGATGGACTCACTTTTCTTGATGCTGTTGTGTTTGGAAGCATAGGCTCTACTGTCTTTTGTATAGAAAAGCACAATGGAAAAGAAAAGAAAACAACTCCTAAAATGGTTTTTGTCAGAGATTTAGTTGCTTCTGACTGGATGAAAACTTAATGGTCAAGGAGTTGTAATGCAACATGGTAGTTTTGACTTTGACTGATTGTAAAACCTTGTTCCTTAATTTTTTTTTATTACAAAGAGGAAGATCAAAGAAGAATGGGAAGAGCAGCAAAGAAAAGAGAGAGAAGTGGCACAGCAGAAGCAACAGGAGAAGAAAGAGAGAGAGGTGATTCCTGGTGGTGGGAGGATATACATATTATATATCCTGTGACATGATCAGATGCAACAGTTATGCATGTTGAAGAGGGATTTTGTTATAATTAGCAAATGCATTAGTTAACCCATTCTGTCTAAGTTACTAAACTATTGTTCAGTGTTAAAGAGCATCCAGGGGGTCCAGATACCCTGAAGTAACTCTTGGTAATGCATCTGGTTGTTCACAGTATGTAATTGTTTACATCAGGTAAATATGAAGGCACTGTGCCAATGCAGGTTCTGATAAGTGCACTTTCTGCATCATGTGTTAAAGATAATCCTTCCTTAATGTCCCAGTTGAACACAGTCAGTGCTGAAGAAAATGCTCAAAGAGGATATGGAATATGGAAGTACATTGCTGCTGTTCCTTAACACAGTTCTTAATCAAAAGATGTGTTACAGCTCTTCTTTACCTGACTCATCCAACAGGACGTATCTTTTTTTCAGAGCTCCTTGGGTGGAATAAAAAATGATATTGAAGATATAAGTCATTGATAACATTTCTGTTAACAATACATTATTCTTAAACTTAATATTCTAAGTTTTAGAAGTTCAGTGACCTGGATATAAGATGTCCTGTACAGTAATGCAGTGTGAGGACTGGTCTTATTGCCACTGAAGAGTGACTGCAGCTTTCTAGGATCTGGTCATTTTAGATTCTCCACAATCACAAAGTTTCCAGTCATTTCACTGGGAGGTGTGTTGTGGCTGTGTCTGGTAGCCATGGCAGGAGAAGAGCCATGAGCAGACAGTTCTGTCTCTCTGCAGTTAATAGTTGGTTGTGCCACTGATTATGTAACAGTTGAATAAGAGGTGCCAAAGAACAGCAGTTGTTGTATTTTCTGTCTTACTCCCTCAGGTACTGAGTGTCCGTTTCTCTTTTTGCAGAGTAGGGAGAGAAAATGATGCTTGTGTCCTTTATTTAGGGTTGAGATATAGTTTGAAGAGAGTTGAACCATGATAACAGCAAGATTTTATTCCTCCCCTCTGTCCACGTGTCTGGGTTTGCCAAGCCTTCAGTGGGATAACTTGTGTCCCTGAACTAGATGGACGCAGCTTTCTTTTTTGCTTGGTTGTTGGATTCTTTGCTTTTTGTTTTTCTGGGTTATTATTTACTGGGATAGTGAGTTGTTGGCTCATAGAGGGCATTGACAGGCACCCAGAGGGAAACTGATACCCAGCTAAGAGTGGAGTCACCCATTTTAGCAGCAGAAAGTTAATTGGTTTTGCCTGTGTCTTGAAACAGCAGTTTATTCAAATTGTAACAGTGATAAAAAAACTAATTTTCCTCCCTAAAATGAAGAAATAGGTTTTCTGGTTTGATGGATGGTGGTGGTTTGAGGCTTTTTTGGAGAGGGTGAAGGAGTGGTTTTGGCTTTGGATTTTTGTTTGTGTGGTTTGGGGAGTTTGTTTGTTCTGTTTCATTTTTCTTTATTAGGGTGGATAATATCTGACATCCTTGGTGATCAGTACCAGATGCTGTCTGAGTCCTCATCTTGAATTACATTTTTAATTTTTATTTCCTCTTTTTTAATTTAATTAATTCTCTTTCAAATTAAATCGGTCCTAGCATATTTTCTTGTATTGATTATGTTTAAATGTCTTTTTCCTAGGAATTTCATAGAACAATTTGTTAGAAGTAGTGTCCAGCCAGTTTTGGAGAGTGATACTGTTTTACTCAGCCCGCTTAGGAAGAGGAAGGGAAAGAATATCCTCATTGCTTTCCTGTATTTGGAGAGCTAGATGTGGTTAACTTATGATGTTTAAGTTTCTTAAGAGTTGCATCTCTTGTTTCAACAGAGGCTCACTAAGCATTGTGTTTTTCTGTGTGTTCCATAAAATGTGTAAGTTAAAACATTTAGTGCAACTAAACCATTATGGACTTAACTGTAACCAGGCTGTGTACTAGAGCAGGAGACAGATTTAAGCATCGATAGTTCAATGATAGTTTTAAAAAAGAAAATTAAACTTTGACATTGTCTATCATTTAGTTTGGAAAATAATCTACATGAGGGTCTTGTCTGATGTATCCTTTAACAGCTTTGTAGTACATGAATTGCTACAGAGCCAAAGTAAATCTCTTGTTTTTAAAGCAAACTCCATCACACTTTCATTATACATAATCACTGAGCATTGTAAATTAGGTTCTTAACGAAAGAAACCAGATGTTTTGCGTGTCCTCAGGGTTTTCACTAGTCCTGTGTTTGCACCATTTATAGGCAGCTGTGCAGAGGATGCTGGATCAAGCTGAAAGCCAGGTATGCTCAGAGACTTTTTGAAAAAAGAACTGAAAAGTGATTTAATTTCCATCCGGTGTTTGCCTTCTAGCATGTTGTCCATCTGCTCTCGAAAACCTAAAGGCCTGAATAAATTTAATATATAGTGGCTTGCATGAGCTGTAAACAATTATTTACTGGGTGGAACATAATTAAGCATATTTCTGGCTGGTTGGTGGCAGTGCAGTTGTGCATGCTGATGACTGTTCAGGAGGTCTGAGTCAAAATGAACCTGGAAATACTGCTGGGTGCTATTAAAAAACACTATGCATGATGGTTTATTTGTGAATTGTAATTCTAAATAAATCTGTCAGTCCTGGGTGGCCAGATAAACTTGTCTTTTTAAGCAGATGTCAGGCTGTAAATAAGAGGATTCAGTGGTAGAGGAGGGCACAGATCTTTAAGGAAAAGATAAAAAGGTGGGGGAGGGAGAAGCTTAACTGCTTGGATGTCTGGAAGAGCATGGATCTCAAGCTGGCAGTGTGTAGCAAAAAAACCTGCAGTTTTCATTTGAATCTTAGAAATTGCCTTAAAGAATAATATGGCTTTTATCCCTGTCATGTGGTTAAACTTGTGAAGATTCTTGCTCTGTTTAAACCACTGCATGAATCTGAAAAAATGTTTTAACTTAGTTATCCATTGTTTATTGACTGCCATAGCTACATTGGAGTTACATTTGGTTCCAAATCATGTTTAAACAGTTCTTTAGGGAATCTGTTTCATAAGATGGGTAGGAAAGTGCTCTGAACTGCTGCCTGCCCAGAGCTCAAGATGCATTAGCAGTCATGTCTGTGAAGGAATAGTCAGAAATGTGGTATGTTAGAGACTGCATTAGAGTATCAGTTCAGGGTTCAGTTACTGCTGATATAACAGGGCTGTTCTGGTGATAGAAAATTATGGCTGCAAGTCATGAACAGAACTGGTAGCTAGGTCAAATGCTGCTTGTGAATAAAAAGAGTTCTCAGTTGATTTAAAATGAGAACTTAGGCCAGTCAGCTTTACAGATTATTTGGTTAGAATGAAAATTCCCTTTTTTAAATATGTGTCTGGGTTGTAGTCATTCAAGGCTTGCAACTTGGTAAAGCCATTTTGAATTATAGAAATCTTAATGATCCAAGATGATCAGTGTGGACACTTTTACTTCCAGTTTTAACTATGAATTTAATTTTTTTAAGTTCTGGCCTTTAGCAGGTTACTTTTATTTTAGCCTTTTCTATATGCAGTTATATACTTAACAGTGATGATGCTGAGCTTTGGGCTGTTGCAGAGAAAAATAAGTAAATAGTTGTAGCTTTCTCTCTGCCAGGTTATGGTGGTTTTGGCTGGGGTAGAGTTAATTTTTTTCATGGTGGCTAGTATGGGGCTTCGTTTTGGATTTACACTCAAAATAGGGTTGAGAATGTGGAGATGTTTTTGTTATGGCTGAGCAGGGCTTACACAGAGCCAAGGCCTTTTCTGCTTCTCATACTGCCACGCTGGTGAAGAGGCAGAGGGTGCATGGTAGGTTGGGAGGAGATACAGCCAGGACAGGTGACCCCAACTGACCAAAGGGATATTCCAGACCATTGATATCATGCTCAGTATATAAAGGGGGGAGAAGAAGGAGGAAGGGGGGGGGAACATTTGGAGTGATTGAGTTTGTCTTCCCAAGTCACTGTTACACATGGTGGAGCCCTGCCGTCCTGGAGATGGCTGAACACCTGCCTGCCCGTGGGACACAGTGAATGAATTCCTGGGTTTGCTTTGCTTGTGGGCCTGGCTTTTGCTTTCCCTGTTAAATTGTCTTTATCCCAACCCACGAGTTTTCTTTTACCCTTCCATTGTCTCCCTGATCCCACTGGTGGGGCTGTGAACAAGTGGCTGCACGGGGCTTGGCTGCTGGCTGGGATTAAACCACCATACAGGTGTACAAGGCAGAAAAACAATGCTTTAATTAGGTTCAGCCTGCTTTGTAGAAACACAGTGCTCACAACTGCATGTGAATTTAGTTAGTTTTATTTCTTTACTTGTCTCTAACTTCTGTGTACTTTAATGTTTCTTCCACAGCTGGAGAATGGTGTGAGTTGGCACAACCCAGAGCCCCCAGAGAATCTGGGAACAGAGAAGGACAGAGCGAACTGCCCATTCTATATTAAAACAGGTTCCTGCCGATTTGGAGACAGGTAATCCATTGAATATATACCAGGATAGAAGTGTGTTAGGGAGATGAAAGGGAGGAAACTTAATTAGGTCATAAGCAAACGGAGGAAAAATTGCCACATAAAATACTTCCGTGGATGTGGATGTGGATTGAGAGCAGAGCATTGCCTGGCTGGAATTGAGCTGTTTATTGTTATGGCATGTTATTGATGGTGCATTCTGGCTGTGTTCTGGTTACACTGGTCAGAATGAGTTTTCCTTAGCTTAAACGCCTGCCAGAATGTATACGGTCTGTTATTAGTACAGGTTTGATATGTCATATGTTAGATTTTTTTTATTTTCTAATTTGCATCTGTTCGAATCCCAAATGGACTAAAGTAAATTAAGGTAAATCTGCACAGTTGGGAAAGTTGTCACGTAGCTTCCAGAGTTCTCACTATTTAAATGTGCAATACATTCATTCATGATTCTGGTACGCTGACAGGATGCCCTATTTCAGGAGGGAAGTGTAGTAAAAGGCAAGAACAGAGAAGCTCGTCAGGATGATGGGAGATGAGCAACACCCCTGTAGAAGTGGCTGACAAGTCCAGATTCTGCTTTCAAAGAGGGAGATGGAGGAGGGCTGTGGTAGATGAACAGCAAACTCAGGAGTAGGGTGGGAGTGATTATTTGCAGTTTAGTTAGGTGTCTCTGAATGTTTACCAGCTTTGAAAAAGAAAGGACTTTCTCATATGAAACAAATGGCAAACGTGTTGCCAGAGGACGTAGAGGAAGCCAGAAGTATAAATGAGTTTGTGGAGTACATGTTCATCACCGACCAGAGACAATGATGACCCAAATGCAGCTTCTGGCTGGAAAATCCCTGATTTTTTTTGTGCTAAGGAGAAACAACAGCTTAGCAGAGAAGTACTCTGATATTTATTACATGAATCTTCAGCAAAAACTTCTGAGGTTATTTTACTAACTTATATCACTGAAACATGTGTGGTCCAGCTATTGTAGTTTTCTTTATCCTAGGAGTAGTTTGTTCCAGTGTGATGTATACTGTGGATAATTACAATTCAACTATATGGAAGCTTCAAGTTCACATCTTTTTTTCTATTCTTAAATATGTGTTGAATTCTATAATAAAAATTTCACCAGCTATGTCACTGTAGACAGCATTCTTTTTCAAATGTCTAGGTCTTTGTAATCTTCACAGTGTTTTTGTTTCAGTGGTCTTTAATGGAGATAGCCTCCACGGCTTATTTATGGATTGCATAAAATTCAGTTTTGCTTTGAACTTTGCATTTGAACTATGAATAACCCTTGGAAAATAAATACTGAGAAACATACTCTGCCCTTCTTCTTTTAACCCCTGTTGATCTCAGCTACCTCTCTTTCATCTTCTTTCTTTTTCCTCACATACCTGCTTCCTTCATAATCTGGTCATTGTAATGTCTAGTGCTGTCTGTGAGTTGAAGGACTGGTACAGCTAGGGTAGGACTGGAAGGATGGGTTGGAAGGAGTTGTGCAAAACTAAGAGCCAGTGTTATCAACAAATAACTGCTGAATCTTGTCTAAGTTCACTATGTCTTGAAGAAGCTAAAACCGGCTGAGTTTGCTACTACCAATTTCCCCAGTAATTCAAAACCTAACGTTTTGCAGTAATGTTGGATTCTTGAGTCATTCATTTTCCTTGGGGTTCCTTTTGTTCTGTCATGTGAATGTATCGTTTTATGTACAGACAATATTGGTTGGGTTTGTGTTCTATTGAAATTGAACAGCAAAAGGAGGCAGCTTCTAAAATGTAAAAAAATAATAAGCATCAAATTAATTGTCTTCTGGTTTAGTTTTGGGTTTGGAGATTGGATTTTTTTTTGTTGTTTGCTTTTTGAAGTCTAAGGTGTCAACCAGAAGGTGAGAGTCCACTTCTGACTGACTGGGTGCAGAAAAGCTTCCTAGCTGGAGTCTAGGTTGTAGTTGCCCATTTTGAGACCTGACCTCCCTGCAGTTTGTCTGTGCTGTCCAGTGACATAAAGAGACTACTAGTCTGGATGTTCTTCTGATCATGTCATGACAAGGAGAAATGCGTTGGAGAGTGTATGACCCCATTGCTTGGGGACATATTGCATGGGAATCATAAAGCACAGTGAAATAAACATGGAGAACATCTGTGTTCTTACTGAATCTAAAGGTGTGTAGGGGAGAACTGTATTTCAGCATGTTGGTAAGGTAGCCTGAATATGATGCATGGTGAGGGAGACCTAATACTTTTATGGCTGCCAAGAAGATGCAGATCAAGATAAGACTGACTTAGAAGAACCTTTGTAATTGTTTCATGTGGTTTCTTGGTTTTTTTTGTTAGAAGTGGAAAAATACCAGTCTTGTACTCATCCAGATGCAGGTCTAAATGTGCCATTCTTCCCTCACTCCTGCTTTCCATCCCTATATGATGAAAACAACTTCAGTAAAAGTTGTTCAGTTTGCAAAAAGAAGAGCAGGGACTTGCTTTAAAATCTCTTTATAGAAAGACTCCTGACAATCTTTTAAGCCCTTCAGAAAATGGGGACACATTAACCCTAGTAGCCTAAAAGAAATTACTTCAGTGCTCATTGTGACACTGATATTGATAGCTTTTGTAGTTGTGGTTTCTTAAGCAAGAACGTGTTTGTTAATGGCATTAAGAAAGCATTAAGGTTATGTACAAACTCACTCCAAAAGATTTGGTTTAGTAATTGTAATATCTTGATCTTCCACTAATGGATTTTCTTTTATAGTAACTGTAAGTGAAAATGGCAAATGTTTGAAGCTTTCACAAGTGTTTTTTCTGCTGAAAGTGCCAATCTTTCCACTTCTCTTTCTTCACTACACCTGTCCAGGTGTTCTCGCAAGCATAACTACCCCACATCTAGCAAGACACTGCTCGTGCGAGGGATGTTCATCACTTTTGGCATGGAGCAGTGCCGGAGAGACGACTATGACACAGATGCCAGTCTCGAGTACAGTGATGAGGAGACCTACCAGCAGTTCTTGGAGTTCTATGAGGACGTGCTCCCTGAATTTCAGAATGTGGGGAAGGTGGTTCAGTTCAAGGTATGCATCCAAGTATGGTTCATGAGCCTTAAGAGAAGTTCTGTCCAGCATGCCCCAGCCAAAGCCTGTGTACACTAGGGAACTATGCAGCCATCCTTACAGCAAACTGCATCTCTCATGTCACCTGTAAACTTGTCACTACTCTTACAGAGCACCATCTTACTCTGGGTGAATCTTCTCTCCCATTCCCCTGAACTGTTACAAAAGCTTGTGCTTCTATATTGCAAGTTATTCACACTGCTCAACAGTCCACTTATTCCATTGTTCTTTCTTTTCTTACCCTGTGCTAAGCCCCAGAGGGTCCACTAAGACTGTTAGACAATATAAATACATCTGAGCTACTGTATTTGGGCCTAAGGAATGAAATAGTGGGGTATGAAATGTATTTGGAGTGTACACCCAAACAATGTCATTTTAGGACTGGCTGAATAAAATAAAATCAGATTACAATGAACTGAAAAGATAGCAGATATTTCAGTAGGATGAATTACAGAAAGGTAAGTTACATAAATCGTCTTGAGATTTGTCATCCATCGTTAGTTTGTGCATTTGGTTTGCTGAATGTTTTGTACTGATTTTTTTCCCATTTATATTATGATTTCTTATGGGGAAAAAGAGGGATCTGTAAATGGAGACCTCAGAGATGACAGATGTGTGTTGACAGTCCCATGTTGCCCCAAAATATGCAGCCTGGATGGTGCAATCTCCTTGTATCAGAATCTATTGCAGCATCCCTTTCTGTTTGCCATTGCTGAGTGTTTTCCTGAAGTCACCAGGAGGCACATAGTGCCTTTTCTCCTTTTGTGTTCGTCTACTGACAACTGCCTCAGGACTGAGATAGCATTAGCATTTCAAGCAAGATGAAAAGTAGAAAGAGTGAGTTTTCAATAGTTGCATTATGAGCTTCATAGGTAAGAAACCTTCACTTGTTTGGAGGAGTGGAGTATCCCCTCCGTATTTTGACTCATGGGATATTAGCAGGCTGTCCTCTACTAGAACACAGGATGCAGATTTCCTATGGAGCATGGCTTGAAAAGCCTTATCAGCAAAGTCAGGTCCTTGGCTTTGTAGTGGCATTCTGTGCAGCCGTGCTAAGCTGCACCTGCTTGGGTCCCTGTTAGTGTGGCATTTCGTGGCTTCTTAGACAATTGTGCAACAGCAAAGTGATTCTCATGGACATTTTAACTACATTAGAGATGCTACGGAATGACATGTTGGCTGCAGGGATCTTAACTGTGACTGAGCTGAGACTCTGTGACCGTTTAGAATCAGATTATACACACCTGTCTTTCAGCTGATTTCCAGTGTAGTCCAAGGTTTTGTTTTGGCTGTTTTTTCTGGGAAGCTGCTCCAGAATCTGGAAGATCCTGATAAAACACTACCCTAGAAGACTAGGGTTCTTCTCCTACCCAGAAATGGCTATGGCAAAATCATTCTCACTTGTTCTTGTCTTGACATTGTTTATCTCAAATAGTTTGACTCCTTACCCTGTAATACTTAATTGTACAACTGCTTGTTATTGTGGCTGAAGCCCTTTCCTGATCCAGCATACAAAGAGGTATTCCCTGAGGGTCAGCCAGGGTTCAGGGATGAAAGGAGCCACTAATCTAGTTTGCTGCGAATATTGGACAAGGCCTGCAGGCAACAGAGGCTGGAATTGCAGTTCTGCCCCGGAGAACTGGGTTCCACCTGCTTGGACCTGCCCATCTCAGAATCTTTTGTAACAAGCAGCAAGCTTTTTCAAAGGTAATGTTTATATTTTTGAGAGCTTTAGATATACTTTGAATGCTAAATCATTACAAAAAAAGGTTTTTCAGAACTGTACAGTGAAGGATGGTGTCTTCAGCTTTTCGAACCCAGTTCACGGGATGCTGTGAAGATACACTCCTCTAGAGTCGCTTACTGTAATGAATCCCTCATTTCCACTTGAGGATACTACTAACTGTTGTCAGAGCAGGATTTGGATGTTGCATAGTAGGGTTGGCCCAGACAAGTGCAAGACAATGGAGTACAAGCTGTCTTGTGGACTAAGTGAAGCCAAGGTCCCAGATTTAATCAAAGCATAGTGCTGGAAACAGTCAAACGTAAGCCAGAAAGGCTTTTTTTCTGGGGTTTTTTTTTTGTTTTTTTGTTTTTTGGTTAACACTGTATTCAGAAGAAAATCATCTCTAAATTGATATGGATGAACTGTCATAAATGAGAATTGCCCATCTCAGAATGTGTGAGCTGCTGTACAGCATAAATCTTCCACTGCCCTAACTTCCTGTTTCCATCCCCTCAGGTCAGTTGCAACTATGAACCTCACCTGCGAGGAAATGTGTACGTCCAGTACCAGTCGTAAGTACTCGCAGTCTTACCAAGCGTTAGAACTGAACTCCAGAGCTGAGTCATGAATGAGAAGTGTTTGTACTGTCCATCCACTTCATTCTCATAGTGTAATGGGAGCTCAAAATTGGTGTCTGAAATAACTGTGTGATGGTAATGCTGTCTGTTGTTTTTACTTTTTAAAGGGAGAAGGACTGTCAGGCAGCTCTGGCTCTGTTCAGTGGACGATGGTATGCAGGCAGACAGCTTCACTGTGAATTCTGTCCTGTGACGAGGTGGAAAACTGCCATATGTGGTGAGTCTTGGAAAAGAGAATATGTGTTATTGAAAGAGTACTCACTCATGGAAGTGAAAAAGAGGGATTAGTCTGTAGCTTTCAGATCTGCCTAATGTTGTATTCATTTCTGTTTGGAAGACAAAAGTGCTAACTTGCTTGTGTAGATCCAGGAAAGAAAGGGAGTACTACACCATGTCATGTAAGTGTCTGAATTGTTCTAGTGGATTTACCATGGTCTAGAAATGAAGGTTTGGATTATAACTTTAGAAATAATAATCTTAGGGTGAAACTACAGGAAGTGCTAATTTATCTGTTGAGAAGCAACAGCAGTTTCTGGACTATCAACGGTTCTTAGCAGTAACTATAATATTTGACTTACCTAGATTTACCTTCTTACATTAAGGTATGAAAAATGAAGTTTGTTCTAAACTAAAACCAAATCTTCATAGCTGTTAAAAAGCTAATTCCAAGAAAAGTACACAGTGAAAATTAATCCTGTGTGAATTAAATTGATAGGTGGTCAGATGCATGTTCTTCTGTTTGGAGAAGCAAAAATTCCGATAATTAAGTTTCTTCCAGTAGGTACATAATGAAGAAAGAGATTTAACAGGTCTGGTTCATAAAAAAGCAAACCCTAATCTGTTGCAGGCTTATTTGAAAGGCAGAAGTGTCCGAGAGGGAAACACTGCAACTTTCTTCATGTATTCAAAAATCCAAACAATGAGTTTTGGGAGGCCAATAGAGACATACGTATTTCTCCTGAACGGACTCATCAGTTGTCTAAAAACTCTGAGAGGAGAAACAGATCGAGCCATCGTGACGACTATTACAGCCGGTCCAGGAGAAGGGGCAGCCCCAGCCCCGACCATTCCTACCGGAGAAACGGAGAGTCTGAGAGAAAAAAGAATCGCCGCAAAAACAAGAGGCGGCGCCGGTCGGGGAGGTCGAGAAGTCGAGAAAGGAGGAGGTCTCACAGCAGGGGCAGGAAGAGGAGAGGCCGCAGTCGCAGCAGGAGTCACAGTCGGACACGCAGCAGGAGCAGAAGCAGGAGTTCCTCTCGATCCAGGAGCAGGGGTAAAAAGAGATCAAGCAGCAGAGGAAAAAATAGTGAAACTCCCAAAACAAAGTGAGAATTATTTTCAGAAATCACTAATTGATAAAAATAGAGCTGACAAAGAAATCTTTCCAATAGGGCACCAGATATATTTGAATTTCAAATAAAGTGTTCTTGCACATTAAAATGTTTCTTCCTAATAAAGGAACATAGTTTACTGTGTGCGAAGCTTGAGAAAATTAAAAGTTTTACGTCCTATAGAAGGTGTGAATGTCAAGTACTCTAGCTCCTCTGTCCCTCTGAACTGCTGCAACACCTGGATGCACACTGAGTACAAATAGAGAAGTGAAGCCTCTTTGGTATATGCTTATTTCTGTTATGTGTGTGTTAAGTGTTTACTGTCCCTGTAAGGAGTTAGTACAGATCAGCCAGTGTGCAGTAAATTCACACCCCAGCACACTGCAGATCCAGGTCTGTGTAGATGACTGCCATTTGTATTTTTCATCTGTTTATGGGAAATCTCTTTCTAGACAAAGAAAATCTAATCGTTTTATGAGTTGGAGAAAAGGGATCTCAAAGACATCACTGTTTGATGGTACAATACTTGGCCAGTAGGAGCTTTTTGGTCATGAGTGTTGGATTTTTCTCTGCCCTCACTGAGCTGCTGAGCTGATTGTAGGGATTGCAGTAGACTAAAACCAAGTAGCAAGTACACAGAGAAACAAGCAGTTTATTCAGTACCTTAATCCCCAAATAAGAGTGGAGACCACGGAACTGTAATCCTCGAGTGAGGTTAGAAATACTTTGCATACCTCTTGGTTGCACACCATTTTTAGGTGAAAACAACCTGCCTAACCTGTGCTGGAGGGGTGGAAAGTGTCCATGTGGGAACCAAAGATGTGATTGTGAAGGCTCAATCAAGATGGCTGCAGAGTGGCTGAAGAAACTGAAGGGTTTATACATGAAAGAATACTTTTATGTTTTTGGGAGAGGAGGACTTGACTTAGAGCCTTTTAAAGTTTATTTTACGAACAGTTTAAGGCACTTTACTGCCTTGCTTTCCTACAGCCAAGGTGAAGAGTAGGGTACATAAAAATGAAATTACTGGGACAAAACCCTTTTGAAATGACAGCTATATTAGCAAAGTACCTGCAGTTAGATAAATCCTTACCAGTATTTTTTCACTTTTATTTAAAAGATTTGTGCTGCTAGATGTACTGTATTTCACATGGCTTATCTTCAGGTTTTTAACTTGGGCACCTCAGTGTCCTCAGACACTTGGAGAGAGTTTGTGGCACTGAAGGTGCAAGTGCCCTAATGGTCTGTAGAGATAACTCCCTTTAGCCTCTCCAAAGAACTGGGCTCCTGCCTTTAGAGAATCAATCAGACCCCATGTTAGAAGCCTAAAGTAGGCATGAAGTGCTCCCAAATAGGAATTCATTACAACTCCCAACACTGTAACATAAACTCCCTTAGAAAATCTGGGTATCTGACTTTTACCAGTAGCATTCCTCACAGCAAGAATGTTTTTCCCCAGGATAGTTAAGATTGAGTGAACATTGCTTCTGGATATTATATATATATTTTTTTGCTTTTCTAAATGCATACTGCACCTAGCATGCTGATTATACATTTTTCCTTCTTTCTTCATGTGTAACTTGTCCAATATGGAGTAATCCAACAAAAGTGATGTTCAGTTCAAACCCGACTTTCACTATATATTGTCATAACTGTAGGCAGAGCTGTAGCTTAGTTAATTTGATTAAATGTTTTAGTTATTAACAGATGTAGGAGTTGCAATTTAATAGCGTAACTTTTGAAATAATAACTTTTTTGAAAGGCATATTTCAAAGGATAGACAGCACTAAGTTTTTGATTCCATTTGAGAAATTTGTGACCGCCAGTTTCTTACAATGTACCTTTTCTCACTACACCTTAGCAACCAATTTTCCCTAAAGTTTCTTTTTTTTTTCATAGATGCTCAGTTATATCTCGCTGGGTCACTGGCACAGCATGTAGCAAACTGTGGTTCAGTTCGCCACCAGCAGGCTGGTAACATCTTCCATTCCCTGGGGCTGCCCTGCTTCCCACAGCTGTGGTGTGAGAGCTGACTTGTGCCCGTGCAGGTGCTGTGCATCCCGCGTCACAGGGCCGGACGGCACGGAGCATTATCCCAGCAAAATCGGCTGTCACGAAAAGTGCTGGAGGAGGTGGTGGGAACCTGTGACCAGTCAGGTGAAATATGCAAACCAGGCCTCCGTGGGATTACAAACTAAGTGCCCAGTAACACCGATGTGAGAATGGGTAATTAGGCTCCTTGTCCCCACAGTTTTGTAACAGGATCTGGGAAGCCGAGTGGCTGTATTAAAAAAACAAACAAAAAAAAAAAAAATCAAAAAACCAAACTTGCTCAGAAATGCATGTAAAAATTAAAATATACTTTATTTCTGCTACTACAATGGCTGAAGCTTCAGCTTGTTTTTCTTGAGGTCTGGACCCAAACGTGCTGGCTGTATCTGTGCAGTGTAGGACTGGTAGCTGTGATTGCCCTTCACTTTCACACACAGTTTATTACACAGAATTTGAGTGCTGTAGATCTGACATTTAGCTTGCATTTGTTAGCATGAAACCTGGGATTCTACCAGTTTCCTAACTTCGGAGTTTGTATTTTTCAGTATTCTCTGCTTCATAACCTTAAGTAGTGTTATATGCATGGTTTTGTGTTTCCTTATTATTATCTGAGTGAGCTATTTTATTCTGGAGAGACAAACAGCCTAGAAGTTTTTTAATGTAAAGATTAATTATTTTCTTTCTCAAAGGGAAGAAGCCCCAGAAGAACACAGAAAGCATTTAAATTTGTAAGGAATAGCCTGTTCCTATTGCGTGTTATTCCACATAGTCACAGAAAAGGACCTTGTAAAGTGAATTAATAGGGGCCAAGTTTTGTTTTGACTTTAATGACTACTTAAAAGCAGCAGCTTTCAAAATACTTTTTTTCAGTTGTGAATTCTGCAGGGATCACAAAGGTGCTTTGGAGTAATTCTGGCATTTACACAGAGGTTCAGGGTGGCAGTGCCAGAGCCTGCCAGATGCCCCATTTCAGTCACGGTGGGGAGCAGGTGCTGCTCCTGCCCTTCAGTGGAGGAGGAACTGCCCAGCCAGGCAGCAACACTACCTTGTTCAGCAGCACAAGGGGAATAGTGGCAGTGCAGTGGGAACCCCTGTAGGCATGGGCACTGCTGCTGCTCAGCAGAATTAAGGCATCAGGGAACTGGGCTTGCCCCCTTGCAGCAGAGTGCCTTCCCTCCAACTATAGCTGGTGGCCACTTCTGTGGGATTTCATTCCCTGTCTGCCTGTCCAGAGTAGCCAACCCCCACAAGGGGTGGAGGAGGGGTGGCACATGTCTGTGTGTTGAATGCAAGGCATTTCTTAGGGACACCCAACAAGGCCTTCCCTCTCTGCCCTAGCCCTTATCTACGGGGTACATTGTCCAAAATGCATCCCAAGTGACTCCTCTCCCAGTTTTATGCCCTGTGATGGCAGCATGGCTGTTTTGCATCCGGTTTTGTATTAGCACGTTCAGTCTATCGGAAACTGCCCTCAGGTTTACCAGTGACATTCCTGTGCACTAAATAACTTGGTTTTTTCTAAAGACATGCAAGAGCCTGCTAAAAGATGCTATTGCTTCCTGTCCTGGATCAGCACTTCTTACAAAACATGAAACATGGACGTCTATGGTAGTTAATAACCTAAAAGCTTCATTTACTTTCTTACATCATCCAAAGAGTGCAGCTCATTTTGCTTTCACTATAAGCTTGCAATTAAAATAAACCCCACTTATTCCACATATACTCCTGCTCAGCACTGATGTATCAGGTGAATTCAGTATCTATGGCTGAAAACCAAAACTGATGTGACACGGACAGGGAATACTTTGTCGAGCCATGGGACAGACTGCAAAGCAAGCTGGACAACCATAACCCATGGTACGTGGGAACTTGACAGAGGCAGCCACAGGGTGACCATCATTGTGGCCTTACCCCAAAAGGAAGAGCAGATGTTTAGGAAGGCCGCTTTGAGTTGAAGACTTAAGTCAGTGAAGTTGAAGACACTCAAGACAACAATCAACTTGCCTGAACAATCCAGAAGTTCTCACTTATTATTTAGCTCCCCTCCCCCCACCAAACCCTTCCCCACAAGACCAGAAATTCAAAAACCAGAATTTCATTCCAAATTAATTTCAGAAATGCCCAAAGATGGTAATTTTTCCCCATGCTTTTGCTGATAACATCAAGCAGCAGTTCAGTTCTTTTAGAAAGGTGGAGAACAGATTCATCTGACATATTTTTGGTTGAGACCAGGATTGTAAACGTTGTATTGACTTGCTCAGAATTCTATGAAAATAACTGAATATTCAGTCTGTATTATCCAGAAATCTCTCCCAACATGTGGTTTAATTCTCAAATGAAGTGGTACTACCCCATCAATTTAACATCCACTTAAATAGATTTCATGTTTAATGTGGCAAGCTTTCCAAAAACTTGCTAATTTATTGCTTTCTCTACAATTTAAATGGATGTAAATAACTAAACTTGGACACAGTATTCTCAACATTTTTTAATGAAGTGCTCAAGAACAGGTTAAGCACTGTAATAAAATACCCTTTTTTTAAGCCAGCACTGAGTAGCCTCTTCTTTCCTCTGCAAATACAGGCACTAATTACATATAAACACAGCAATGGTGTAAAAATGGACATTTATTACAACTAAACCAATGTGACAGACAGAGGTCAAACAGTTTGTCACAATCACAACGAAGCTTAATCCAGCCAAGCACATACAAGTGACAGTGTAAACTTTAAAAACGTGTTTAATACATATAAAATTGCTTCTGGTTTGACTTAAATCCATTTTAGCACTTTAATCTCACACACAGGGTCCTTTTGCTACCCCTCTACCCTCACCTATCCCTGCCCGCTGTGCACTGGGGAAATGCCCTGGGACAAAAATGGTCTCTGGTCATCTGGCATCTGTGTGCAAATCCCGCAGTGGGCATCCCTGGACAAGTTCTAATGGCTTGAGTTCACAGGTATGGCCCTGGCACTGCCACAGGAGTGGCACACAGAGCCTGGCCCTGGCTGGCCGTTCTGCTGGCACAAGTACTGATGCTGCATCTGGATCAGGGGTCTTAGAAGTGGCAACACCGCACTCTTCCTTTGGCTGGGTGCTACTCAATTGGCTCTCCAGCTGGCCACAGAAGTGCCAGTGACCACTGCCAGTGCTAAACTTGGTGAAAACATGGCACTAACTCAGGTGAACAAGCCAAAACTCCTAGAGGGAGGGATCTGGGACGGGAGGGCAGGGACGGCAACCCCTCCATGGGGACAGGCAACAGAACTTGGCTACTCCCAGGCCTAGACTCCCACTGTCTCCTCAACACCACATATGGATCATATTTCCACAAGTGAAACAGGCTTAGTTTGTAATTACTGAAAGTCTGCTCAGAAGTGTCAAAATATATTGGATATCAATTTACATGATTTGTAGTGAATATACTATGCAAATCTAATGTTTAAGAGCTCTCACTGCAAATTAGCTGGTTCAACTGTACATCACGCAGGAGTTTTGTAAGGAATGTGGCACATATTTAACGTGTTGATCAAGAAAAGCAGTTAAATGACTTTGACACTTGATGTGTCCTAAAGGTACCTATACACCCAATAAAGCATAACTATAAAACACCAATGCATACAAATTAATTGGTAGACTTTGAAAGAAAATAATAAAAGGTTCCTTCTGTAAATCTTCTTCTTTCTCATCTCTGAAAGTATTCAATTTTCATTATGCCTCTCTCTATTCAGTTAGAAAGCTGACATCCTTTCCTGTGTTCATAGTCTAAGCAAGCTAATATCAGACCTAAAAACAGTCTCCTTATTCAGTCTGGGTTGGTTTTCCTTTTCCCCTACATGCATTCCCTTTTGAGTATAGTAACTTGCACAGTTTTGCTCAAGGTAGCTACACTAAAATACACCTTCACGTCTAGTGAGTTGATCAGTTTTCTTTAAAAAGCAGTTATCACCTTAACAGTTTTTACCAGTTTGATATGCAGATCCTGGCAGGATTCTTTGGTATAATGACAAATTCAGTAGTAAACAGGTATTTCCAATCCTTATGCTACAACTGAAATAAGCAGAATAATCACAAGTGGTGACTAAAATGTAGATGAACAAATTCTTTGGTTGCATGAACAATTTCTACACTGTAATGTTTCATATTTGGAGTTGTCCATGTAGTTTCTTTTCATTTAGATAGACTATGCTTATGTCATAGTAATACATTTATTTCCTGAAGTCAAGTTTACTTATAAAAAACAGTAGACTTACCGAAGTCAAATGCAATTTTCCTATAAATGCAGTGAAGGGAAACACTGAGTCAATTTAAATCTAATTCCCTTTCACTTATAAATTCTGAACTTAGGTTTCTTGTTCCCTTTTCAAAAAAAAGTATTCTTCTTGTAGGCCTGAATGAAGCAGCTTAGCAAAACAGTAATACTGACAAACAGCATCTTACACCATTAGCTAAACATTACAATGAAGGCAGTGAACATTTACAGTATGAAACACTGAGATGGTATCAGCTGAAGAGAAGATTTATGTCAATCCAATTTCTTCAAGTACACTACGTGGGGTCTCTGCTTCCTACGGAGGGAAAATGTGAGACAGCAGTAAATGAACACTGTGTTTGTATTGAGCGGCACCGCACACGAGTTAGTATGGAAGATGCTGAATTGAAAAAGCAAGCTGAAAAGACACGAAAACATGGAAGTACTGCAGTTTGCAAACATGGTATTAGCTGCACTTTTCACAGAGCTGTTAAATAGATTGTCATGGTTCACAGGAATAGCTGGTAGATTTTATTGCCCTTAAGCGTAATAAAAATAAAACAATTCAGATGTACCAGCAGGGAACAAATCACAACTGAGTTAACAGAGATAGGAACTGGGGAGGGACTGGGGAAGGGTCTTGCAATGGAGTCAGTGAATTTTTCAAGGGTCTCAAAAATCTGTTAGGGAAGAACGAATAAATGGGTGAATCAAACTACTGATGCAACTAAGATACAGTATCCCTTCAGATCTTTATAAAAAGTCTTTTTTTTCTTTTTTTTTTTTTTTTTTTTTTACAGTGATCACATGCTTAATTCATCAAACCAGGTCAAGGTACCTTGGTATGCCTGGTGTCAAATTGATCCCTTTTCAGAGCAGGAGGAGTTTTTTAGAACAGGAATTTTATTATTCCACACCAGGCATAAAGTTTTAGGTTAATTCTAATCTTAGAAAGCTTTCCTTAGATTCAGAGGAAGTTGTTTAGTACCAAATTCCAAAGAATTACCATCAGTTTTGTATTCATTACTTCCATAGCATCTGAAAAGAAATAGTTTAAACTGGAAACATTAGGCTGACCTTTACCATAACTATTAACAATGCCCTACTAAATAAAAGGGGATACTGTGTCTATATCAAAACAAAAGCTTTAATATCAAGAGTATAAATAAACTTACTTTAGCATCCTAAAACAAGACATGTCATGCAGCAGAAAAAAAAAGGCAGATAACAGTTAAGGCAGCCAACTAATTATTTTTCAACTGCTTTGCAAATATTTATTAGAAAAATAATGTTGGTAAAATACAAAATTAAACACCTCAAACCTTGCAAATAACATCAGAACACTGTCTCTATCAACCTTGATTATGTGGCATAAAATTATCAAGTTTACGATCGTCATTCAGCTCATGTATATGGTGATTCAGCAGTGAAGGAACAAGCTATGATACTTTAAGGCAACTTCATTTAGAAGTCAGAGCTTGGAACAGGCCACCTCTCAGCATTTTGAGATGACTTCTAAAATCCAGCAGCAAATAAGAAATTACAACAAAAAAGCAAGTTAAATCTGAAAACAAGATACTTGGTATATTAAAGATGTAGTGTTGGCTTGGCTTTTTTCCCCTCACTGATGCAATATTTAAATATTCTTAGAACTGCACTGACCTTGACAAAGCCAGACAGGATGGCAGGATTAAAGATTTACATGTGTATTTTACCAAATCCCCAAAAGGAGGCACTGACTGAAGAAATGGCTATGTAGCATTTTTAATATAACTTTTTGTATTATATTCCCAGATTACTTTGTTGCATTCATTTTAGAAGAGACACACCTCCCCTATCCACCAAGGTAAGGCATTTTACTCAAGAAATCCTACACTGTTAACTAACTATGGCACCAGAACTCAAGAGCATTCTAAAAGAATACAACTTCTCAAGCATTTAAGGCTCTTCAAAATATTTGAAATAAATTCCCTTTTCAATTTTAAGTTCATTAGACAGCAGTGGACACTTAAGAGTTACTCAGGAGCGAAACAGGATATTTACAAAGTTACCTGAAAACAAAGTTCTTTATAGCTATGAAGAAATACAGAGCAGTGCTGCCACTGTCTTTAGAGCAGTTTAGTATTCCTGTCTTCACTGCCAATTCAAAGTCTTAGATGATTTTCAGCAGGCATATACTTAAACACTAAATTTCTTCAAGTACATAAAGGTCATTTGGCTAACTATTAAAAGCAACCTATTTCAAGGACATTAGCTACTTGTCCACAGATACATCACTCATACAACTCAGACATATTTTAATTTTTTTACTACTAAAGCAGTAACCTTGAGGCAGATGTTCCTTCTTATGTGCTCATCAACAATATAATCTCAAGGAACACCTAAGGCTAATGTCTTTTGCTAGAGGAATAACTTCACCAATTACTACTTTTAAGAAACAAATAGAATGAATTTTATTATGTTTTGTTCACATTATTTGTTTTAGTAAGTGTCAAACATTTTATGTAATTCTTATGTAAAACACTCTGCGGTGTTATATACTACCTGCAGCTCAGAATCACCCAAGGCAAACAACACAAATTTGAAATATCAGAACACAGATGAGGAAAAAGTCATTCACATGAGACAGAAGTGCATGCAATACTTTATTTCAAACATGCCAGAAAAGCTAATTCATTACCTAGTCATTTAGAAGCAAGCAGCTGTATACAGATAACAAGAAAAACAGCATCTCATTACAGCTCAATGCACAGCATTTTAAGCCAACAGGCATGAAATAATGCAGGCTAAAGCAGCATTAACCAGACATCCAAACACATTGTTAATGGCTCACAGGAAAAAAAGGCAAACTTGGAAATGGAAAACCACTCCTATGATCTTATTTTCTAAGATTTCAGAATGCTGCAAATCCAATCCAAATCTTTTGTCTAATCCCCTAAATCTCGCACTTTTATGTCAGTTTAACATTTGGAAGGTAGTGCATTACCACATATAGTACATGGAAATTGTTTGTTTGTGGTTCATTTTATAATCACCTCCTTGATAATAATTCATGGAAACAGTTTTCAAAATCAGTATTGGTTTTAGGTTACAAACAGGATGCATTACATGCCCTCTCACTCTGCCCACTTTTCAACTGAATCCACTCACCCTCGTGGCAGTATTCCAATACACAAGGCAGCCTGCACTTAGAACTGGAAATGCCAATTTAAGAAGGCATATTGCAAGTATACTGTTAATGGACTTAGATCTTTCCAACCCTAACCATTAATGGTTGGACTCAATAAGCTTAGAGGTCTTTTCCAACCTTAATGATTCTATTATTAATTTGTAAAGCAATGATCCTGTTCTCGCTTTCAGTGGCAGCAACTGCTAAACTACTCAAGAGAGTGTTCTGAACATCTAAATACAAATGTTTTCATTTCAGATTTACCCATCATTCTCTTTGACCTAATCAATTCTGCCTCCCTCCTTTTTTGTAAGGTCAGTCACACTATTGTGCCAGTCTTCAGAAAGGGACAGTGGTATTTGCACCTTTAATTAAGATGCATGGTCTACACAGAATTTCACTCAACATCATTTAATACTTGTGTGTATACACATTTCACATGATACTACTCCTTCACTACTTTCTCTGTAAGTCTTTTAACTTCACCTACAGACTTTAAGTGTATGTTTACATACTACAACAACCTATTTAAAAGATAAACATGGGTTGAGTAATGTTACACTATAGGTGTTGCAGTATATAGATGTTTAGCTCAGAAAATGCTACAGAACTTTTAAGCATAAGACTTCAAGCTTACACACAATAAAAAAGTTAAACCATATGCCAACAAGCACAAGTTTTGTTGAAATGAGACGTGAAGAGACAACACTGTAAAACAGGGGGAAGAGGAAAGTACAACAGCAGAGAATGGTTGTGGCATTCTATTAGATTCAAGATGACTGGATTCAGCAAGCTGATGATAATGTTCTGTCATGAGTAAGTCACAGGTCTATCTCCTCTGAAATTCTGCATGCATGATGAATGAAGCCATTTAGTACACTGGTACATTAAAGTATTCATGACGTGGCTACAAAAGAAATGTACATATTCTTATACATAATAGAAAGGTGGACAGATACGCAAGAAAACAAAAATATTATCTCACTATTGTATCTCTGACATTAAAAGGACATTTGATACAGAAATACAATATTGTATTTTTGACTACTCTAGATTTCTAGGGGGTGAGGGTAGTGGGGAGAATCATCATTTTACCCCCCCATACCTGCATGCTGTGTCCAACACCACACAAAACAACTTCACATCATAAATACTTGATTGCATAAGCTCAGAGTTTCTTCTTAGCCAAAAAATGTTTCAAGCAGAGATACTGTTCCAGAGATGGACCACCCTATCTATTACTTGTCTCTGCATCAAGCATTGACTGTTGGCTTCTGTCAGAGACAGGCACAGGGCTAAGTGGCACCTGACATCACCCACCACATCTGCTCCAATAAAACACACATTTAGAGGTACCAGGCCTCCAGAACATGGCTGTGAGCAGCACTGCACCAGGGTACTACAGCAGTGGCATTACTGGTGACAAAAATTACATTTTGTAGAAAGAGGGTCTGTTTAGAAAAAGGGAGGCATCTGATACACCTCTCAAAGTTTTCTTTGCTTTTGGATTATGCTGCTGAACTCAATACACTCTTGCATGATTGGCATGAATGTCAGTATTCAATTTGCTGAAAGATGAGCTAGAAAGAAAGCAACACTCAATTTTCTTATCAAAATCAGTGCCCTGAAGACAGATGACATTTTTAATGGAGTAACAGCAGTTTTGGAGCATCAGCCCCATATATGCCCATTAAACTTTTCCTGGGATGAAAGCACACAAAATCTACTCTCTGCATGTCAGTTTCCATCTTTGATCCTGTACCAATTACAATCTTCAATCTATTTTAGTATCCCACTTCCCAGAATGACAGAAGTTTTAGAACAGAACTGAGAGAGTTCCCATGGACTTCTAAAACTGTCTCCTCGGTGCCATCTCAGTTTATTCACATGTCCAAGCTTGCATGTTTTTAATTTCTATTCTCAAATTACAAAAAAAGCACAACAAAAATGTCCTAGAAGTTCTACAGTTTTTACAATGTTTTTCAATATCAGTAATCTGAAGATCATGTCACAGTAGTTTAAATTATTCTGACCAAGCTAACTACAAATCCAGTAGTTCACAAAATAATAGCACCTATACAACTCTTTAACATTTGCAAATAAGTTTTATGATGCATGCTATAACTTTTAGAATTCAAAAGAATCTGGTATATAATAAAGAATTACAAATGTGAATTTTAACACTTAACACCTCTTGCATGGCTTAAGTAAAAAGCGTCAGTCTACATTAAAAACAAAATGCTGAGGCATATTCCTAACTGGAAAGGCATTGCATGATGAGAGTGTATGTTATTAGGGAGTAGAAGTCTTGACTAAAAAGAATAAAGTACTAGCTTTAAAATTCCTGGAGCCTCCACAGACAAATATTCCCAGGGAGGTCCCCGCGGAAAACTCCTGCTTTACTTACACTGGTGGACTGTTCATGAAGACAACTGAAAAACAGGCATACTGGAATAATCTAAAATGCCAATTTTTATCTGGGAAATATTTGCATACACGTAATTCCCCTCTTCCTTGAAAAAAACTCATGCCTTCCAGTGTTCACCATTGGAAATGTGGAGCCAACATTTGGCGTTGGTGTCTTCACTGAAATGCCTGTCAAATCTTGCAACAAATTTCTCCCTGATTTTACATTAGATCTCTGGACAGACAGAAGGAAGAGCGAGAGCCGTTCATTTTCTGGCAGTCTTATGCGGCCAATTACAACCCACTGTTGTTGTATTCAAGGATTATGTGTGTACACAATCTTTAGCACCCTCTTTTGCCTGGAAACACTGACCATGTCCCATTTTACATAACTGCAAACATGAACAAATAAGGCCATGAAGTGTTCACATTCATTTCATGTTTATCCACTTATTACCTTTTCAGTACTTTCCACACTTACACAGTCCTGGGGTATTCCTCACCCTGGCTTGTACTTTTAATGATTTACAACTTGAGGAATTCACTATCTTTGATGTTAAAATCACGGTACACAAAATAAGATGATTGACTCAAATTACTGCTGTGGGATTAGTGCCTCATCTTCAAAGAAACTTACTGTTTACTGATAAAGCAAGATAGATTGTCAGGTAACAATAGGAAGAAAGTGGTTATTTCACTCCTGGTGGCTTTTTAGTTTACAGAACTAAACCACTAGTGTGGTAAACACTACCACAACTAGACTAGCAATGAACTGACCTTGTAGAGGTGAAACTAAAGGATTCAATGGAAGACAACAGTAATGGAGATACAAAGTGATAACACAGCAATGTAAGGAAAACAGTGGAGTTCCCGTGAGGCCTCTGTACCCCACCAAGGACATCCGGGACCGTCCCACACAGGGCCTGGCACTGTGGGCAGCCTTACAAACAACCAAAAGGAAAATGAAGTTTTGACAAATTGTTTGCCATCACAGAACTGCGGTGAACAAGGTTCAACTATGATTGACTTTTTTTTTGTGTTCCCCACTACACTATCTCCAGAGCAGTTGGCCTGCTAGTCTAAATACCAGAAAATACAATATGGGGAAGGAACAGTTGTCAAATTCCACAATCAATATCTACACTACCTTGCCTTCCTTTGGTGGGAACGTGCAGACCTCAAGGACGTGCTCACAGGCTCAGATGTTGTCTAAGATAACAATCTAGATCTAATGAGTTTATAAATTAGTTGATCTAGAAGCTAGGAGGAGGCAGTGATATCCTTACAGCACAATATAATGGCAAACTAACATGAAATACCACCTCTGAAAAATCATCACTGAAAAATTTGGATGTAAACTGGTTATCTGACTTTAACACATAGGTCTTAGATCCTAGTATTGCCAGAAAAGTAACAGCTCTACAACACAAGCTGCACACTGTGGAGTTGCAATATTTTAAAGTTACTAGAATTAATCTTTTTCAAAACGGCATCTGTGTTTACAACTCATTTTTAAAAGCTAATAATACTCTGAAATTGTCAGCCTGAGTCACTGGAGATATTTTAAATCAGAAAAATGGTACAGTTGATCTGAGTAAACAGAACTATTTAGGCAGTCCAACCCAAATGACATCTTCTCAGCCAACTCAGTCATGACCCAAACTAATTAAAAATCATAACCAAAATAAAATTAGAAGGGACTTCATTTAATCCAGTCCCCCAAATAGCATACCTGTAACTTTCCTGAGAGTTATTTCACCTATTAAAGGCATCCAGTAATGCCTTTTTATTGTGCTCCAGGCAATCTACTTAAATGCTACATTATCATCTCCACTGCAAAATTTGCCTAACATCTACCTTGAATTATTTTCTTGCTGCAATTTGAGGTATTTTATGCCTGTAGTGGACAAGAGAAGTGTGTTATTTCCTCAGGCAAGATAGAGAAATTATTTGTGTCTACACCAAACTGTCTCAAGTTCAGTGTGTTGTAGGGCTGCCGTGTTACTGATGACATCTCATGGCAGTGACATAGACTTCGTGAATTCTTGGCACGACTTTTTTTTCAGGGGAAGTTTGCTTAGGTTATTGTTTTAACTTCTTTCCCATCAAAACCAGCACAAAGCCTATGAAGGCAAGGCATGTTAAACTGCAGACAAAAATTACAGCTGCCACCTTTTGATAAAGAGTTGGCTTTTTTCCTCAGTCAGCATCTAACAAAAGCCTAGCTCAAACAACAGACAAGATGTGGGACCATGGAGTGTACAGAAGTTTGGGAAGAAGCAGGCTATGGGGAAATCAAGAGTGGAGGATGAGGGTTTCCATTTAGAAACATGAAGTTTTTGCAGTAGGAAGAGATTAACATTTAACAAGCACTTCCTAAGCAATGCTTCAGAAGCAATTACTTTTACACTCTACTTCTGAATCGTTATTAGGAAATATTTCTAATGAACGGCTGCTTTAGGACGTTGCTGCTGTTCACTTGCCTTTTCAAGGATTTCAAAACAGGAGAGTAACTGTTTCCCAATCTTTGGTTAGCTAACTGTTCAGAAACTTCTATTAGATAGAAGGGTTTGGGTTGGAAGGGATCTTTGAGATCATTTAGTTCCAACACTTGTGCCATGGGCAGAGACACTTTCCAACAGGACAGGTTGCTCAGGGCCCATCCAGCCTGGCCTTGAAATTTCCCACTAAGGCATTTTTGTTGTGAAATTCTATTTGTACTTTCAAAGAAGAGCAAAGTGTTTTCTCACAGAACCTAGAAATGCTTATGAGGTCTTGAACATCTTCAAAGACAAGTATTAACTATGATGCTCTTACAAAAAAAAAGAACAAAAAACCAAAAAAACCACAAGCAAATAAAAAGAACACTGCTTCATCAATGCTAACTCCTAGTCAAGATCTTGTCTGCAGCTTCGTATACAGAGAAAACAAACAATCTTCAAGATGGATGCAAATCGGTCAACACAATTCTCAACTGGAGTATGAAACAGCAAGTTGTCCTGCAAATGTTATTTAGCAAAACGTCCTAGCACATGCAGACTTCGGCTCTAAAACATCACCTCAACAAGGCCAGAGCAGAGGGGTATGACAGAAGGTCAGCAGCAGCCTGCCTGCCTCTCTCCCAAAAGCAGAAGTAGAAAGATCAGCTGAAGCTTTGTGTGCTATAACCGGATAATAGTAGCTGCTTCCTGCCTCTTAGCTGCTACTCTGATCTGCCGGCTCAGAGGTGATAATCGCTCTGGGAGGCTCTGCTTCTCATGTACCAATCAGTTGCTATGCAGCGAGCCAGGAACAATCAACAGCCCAGCCTTTAGCAGTAAGGATGGTTCTAAGAATCCATCAGAGGCTCCATCACCAAAACACAAATGCTTTAAGCACGTATTACAGCTGAGTACTTTGTATTGTGAAGCTAGAGCCAAAATTATTAAAAATCACTGAGTTCTCGAGCAGATAAGCCAACAGCATCTGTATGTTTGGCAAACTGCCAAACTATGCACATAAGGATTCATTAATGTTTTCTTCCAGCACTGCAGATACAGGTTTGCATTGTTTATTCTCCTTTGCTAAAGGAAGCATTTCCTAAACTGCAGGGCTGTTATCTTTGAAAGGATGACCAGAATATGCTGCTGCAACAAGCCATGTCACATCCAATATTATTCAGCTTCCATGGCAATGGCATTTAAGCATCCCCCTTCCTTCCTGGTCCTGCAGCACTTTTCGTTCTTACAACTGTTTGGACAAATGTTTGCAGGCGCAAGTTATAAACATGGAAAAGAAAAGCTGCTGACTTTATGTTTTTAGAAATGAGAAATTTGAATTGGATCAGTTTAAATGGATCTGAAATCCAGTTCTAGAATGATCATAAAAATAGTTTTTCTGGCACACAGGAAAGAGGGAGAAAAAGGACAGCTGAAAACTCCAAAAGTCAATACTGCTGCTGAAAAGCTCCTTGCTACACTCCTATGACTCAGGCCAACAGCAGGGGTGCAGCATATGACAAGCAAATTAGAACCTACCTATGCATGCTGACTTGGGGGTTCACAGCAGACAGTCAGCCAGGACAAGGTGTGTGGAACACTGGCTTTTTAAAACACTTAGATACTGTGATTTTTTAAAAATAGCATGTAATTTAAGCTGCACTATCAGCTTTAGCAAAAGTCCTGGCTTGCCAAAAGCAGCTGCTTTTTACTTCCCTTTTCAATGCCACTTTCTTCCTCCTGGCACTTCCCTCATGCTCCCCTGCATGAGCTCAAGTTTTAGCTAACAATCTAGGAGCCCCAGAACCACAGGGCAAGTGGATCAACACAACACAAAGGTGGCAGTGGGAATGGATTCAGCTTTCTCTACAGGAGTCACTGTCACCATGCATTTGGGTGATGAGCAAACTGTGTCCTGACTCAAGATCATGACTTTACCACTGTAAAATGCTCTCAGTAAAAAGCAGAATTTCTACACAGTACAATTTGAATGTACAATATAAAGATTTCACCTGGTTTTCCACTATTACACAAGTCTTACCATAAATTTCACCACATTCTCTATGGAACTGACTACTTCTGAATACGTGGCTTATTACAATTGCCACATGGAACATGTAGTACTCAACACCCTAGTTTACAAGAAACTCTAAAACAGCCATCCAAAAAAACAAATTCTACTCATTCTGGGCTTGGTTATGCCTCGTAGAGTAACAAGGATTAAAGTAATTTGAAGTTGTATAACCTATTAGTTAAATATCAAGTTAATCCAAGCACCAAAGCTATGAGTCAAACTCCTCCCCTTGCCCGAAGGCAACCTCCTTTACCTCAGGAGATCTTTCTTTAACACAGATGATCTTCACTCCTATATACAAGCTGCAGCTCCTTACTGCAGGCAAACTATTCCCCATCTCTTACTATGTGCAACCATCTATTTGTCCCTCTCCACTCAGCCCAGCAGATGCCATCTCCCTTTCTCCATATTCTGAGGAACCACAATAACCTTGTAAATTAAGGTCTGAACACAGCAACTAGAATACTTCACTCCTTCCAGGGAACAGTACAGGCCAAGAAGTAGCATTCCATGGGCATCAGATAACGTCACTGTTTAACAGGGACAAAGCACATTTCTTCAGCTGAAACTATGCCCATACACAGAATTCACCCAGGGACATACTGTAGACAAGTAAATTGGAGCTACACAGAATTCTCTAAGCCTGAGCTTGTATGTGCCAGAAGTGGTCTTTGTAGCCATCTGAGACCCAAACAAACAAACAAACAAAAGATTAGGACTCCTAAGTAACAGCTCTGTTTGTAGCATAGGTCCCAAACAATATAGGTAGCTTTTTAAAGTTCTAATTGCAAGGGAAGTTTTACAGGCACAGTTTAAACTCTAACCTCACCATGAGAATCACACTCTTTGTACATGAACTTGTTATCATGAAGAGCATAGAAAAAGCAATAGAATTGGGGGAAAAATGTAGGAAGTATCAAGCTTGAGCATGTAGGTTTTTCTCACAGCTGTTTCAGAGTATGTCCAAGCTCATACAGGAAATTGTTTTCAACAAATGTTGTTGGCTGCCCTAATTCTTCAGGTCTAATATCCAAGCAGGTTATTGGCTGCTCCCCTCTTCCCTACACAGATCAATGGCTGTATCATACACTAGGAAACTCTTAAATGGTGAAAATACCCATACACTAACTGTGAATTTGGTTTTGAACATGTTACAAATATTTTTGCCTACTATAATTATTTTCTTTTATCTAGAAACTAAGTCCTGATATTTATAAAGCTGCATGTGAAATTAGATCTATTACCACAGTTCCACATTACAAAAGCCAATTTGTTTACTGAACTACTTGTTTATCATTATATCAAATAAGCAGCAGAAGAATTAAGTTTTCTCCAGCAAATCATTTTCATGTCCGTTTTAAACTTGCTTTATGCAAATTAAAATCTTACCTTTATTAGTAGGACTGCCACAACGTACTCCACTTATGCTTTGGACAAAAATATGTTGCAATGCACTATATATGCAAATAAGCTTTGTTCTATCATGCAGCATCCGGCATTTGATATACAGTCAATTGCAGCAGCACCCAGTCTTTTTAGGGCCCATTTTCTTTGCACAGCAGATGTAAACAGCTCATTTTCCAATAAATACATGTTTACATGGGCTGATTGTAAGTAAACAAAGCCAAACATCTGTTTAGTTATTAGCTTTGGTATCCATTTCTCTAACTTGCATTATCCCACTTAATTATCAACACCAAAGAAAGCCAGTAGAAGTCAGACATTTCAAGTTGATGCGGTTAGTACATAAAAGGAAAATAAAAGGAAACAGTCAAAGCACTCTTCAAAGACCATCATGCAAGTGTTGCAGAAAGTTAAGCCCATCACCCATTTTTTGTTTACCCTTGCAAGGACTTAATTACACGTGCAGCAGTCTTTGCATAGCACCCATTTAATCCATGCCACCAAAATGGTAAACTTGGTAGTTACCAATCATTTAGATGGGTCAAAAGGGCTAATGCCTTAGATTGCTCTTAATCATAAGATATCCTCAGACAAACCTCCCCAGTCTTCATTCTGGCTCTACAAACAAAATCAAGCAGCAGTGAAAATGTAATACCAACTACTAAAAAAAAAAAAAAAAAAAAAGCAAACAAAAACTCAACATCCACCCAATCATGTACAGCTTATTTACATTTAAAACAAGACTTAAAAATATTCTAAACTATATATAAAAGTAAATTCAGTTATTTCACTCAAATCTGTTTCAGCTATTGTTGTTCTTTAGGTTAATATAGTTTTAATAGGTCTTCCTAAAAGTCCACTGTTAAGAAAGCAAATAGAAATGCATCAGAAGAAAACATCTGTTCAAAGACTTCAAGTAGATGCATTAAAAAAAAAAGTTTATTTTTCATTTCTTAACCAGAGTAAAGGATAATGGTACCTTAAAAGAGTAAGTCGTAGAGAGTTCTTTAGAAAGCTTCAATTGTGCATGAAGGAATATTAATTCAAAGATTTAATTTTTTTAAAGAGACTTAAAAGCAGTTGCTCATTATTAGAACAGATTGAGAGTGTAATAGAATAGGATGATACCAAATTTACATATATTTAATTCAGTGATTAACTGTCACATAGTATTATTATTAACATTGTTATTAAAATAAGACTTGTTCCATGAAGAAAAGTAAGTTTCATTCAACCTATCATCCTTGAAGTAATTTAAACAATTTAATTCAAAATTCATATTTATTAAGTCACCTTTGTTACTTGCTGGGCAGTCACTTTCATGTCACATTGCTTAGTGCAAAAAGTTCCACATTTTCACTTTAATCAATTCATCTGTTAATCAAACATACTCATAATTCTCAAAGAGTTGTGAACAATAGCTCTTCTCAGACTTTTTTTTTGCCTTTTAATATCAAATTTTCCGCATAGAATTTAATATACACACTTTCATTGTATCTTGATACCCATCACCACTTGGCAACAAAAAATATAGCTTCTCCCTTAAAAGTAAATAAAAGCCCTAAAACACATACCAGCAATGTGCCCCAACATCTGTACAACAACAGAGAAGACCACAAAGAAATGAAAATCTAAAACCAAATACAACAGGATGCCTCCTGGGGACATTTGTATTCTTCTCACCTAATATTCTCTGGCACTCTAAAACCATCTTCAAAGGAAGTGAAAATTTTAGAAAGGGTAGTAGCACTGCAACATGACACATCATCTCAGACAACAGAGTAAAAATGGAATTTTCTCCTCACAATCTCAAGATCCAAACATTAACATTGCTCTTTTCAACATTCTGCCACATCCAATGAAATTGTTCTACTAAAATGCAGATTAATGTGAGCATTCAAGAAAGAGCACCTGATTGTGAAGATACTCCTTACTCTCAAGCAGCCTCCTGCAATTGTTCACTGAGTTTACTGTATATTAATGAGAAGCACATGACTAAACTCCTGAAAACAGCAATGGCATATGCAGCAGTGCTAAATATTTCATTGCATCACCCTGACACAGTGCGTCTAGTGCTAAGGACAGGAGAACATCCCTGAAAAAGAATCTATCTGTTCAGTGTACGGAATAAATATACCCTTATTAGAATTATGATCTACAAAGAGTTCAGTGTGTTGTTAATATATCCTCAACAGTTCTACAAGAATTGCTTATATCAGTAAATGATCAAGTTCACAGTTTGCAAACTGATCAGTATTGGAATTCTGAGGGAGTACTGAATAGTTACGAGACAGCAAGGACTGCTTATGCTAATTTGTCTTACTTAAAATTGAAACTTTCTGATGTTTCAATTTGCAAAGCTTAATGAATGCATATTTAGCACTTATGTGGAAGACTCCTTCCTCAACTTGTTGAGTCTTAAGATCATCTCGTTTTTATTTCTTTTGATTTCTTTAATGTAGTAGAATTAGCCACATCTTACTTGTATACACACTTAAACAAAGAAACAACAGCAACAAAAAAATCAGACTGAGCATGGGAAGAGGTCAAAGCATGATATGCTAACTTCCTGGATACTCAGCACCACCTTTTCAACAAGTTATTTAAATCTGCAAGCATTAACCTCCTCTTCCCCCATTAGTACATGGGAAAAAAGAGATGCAGGTTCTACTATTCATTTTCTGGAATACTTCCTATTGCTTTAAACATGAGAGTATGATCTGATAAGTATTTGCAGGAAAGCCTATTCCACAGTGCAAGAAAGACAGTTTAAAATTATCTATTAAAAATACAGAAATACCAAGGTTTACAGAGCTGTCTGCTACTATTAAATTCACAATCTTCAGAGGGTTGTTCCTAAGAGCTGGATGCAACACTCCAAGTGGGGTCCCTCCAGAGCAGAGTAGAAGGGCAGAATCCCCTCCCTTGACCTGCTGGGACACTGTTACCGATGCGGCCCAGGGTACAATTGGCTTTCTGGGCTGCAAACACACATTGCCAGGTCATGTCCAGCCTCTCACCCACCAGCACCCCCAAGGCCTTCTCAGCTGCTCTTGATCTGTTCACCCTTCAGCCTGTACAGATACCAGGGATTGCCTTGACCCAGGTGCAGCATCTTGCACTCGATCTTGTGGAACTTTGTGAGATTCCTATGGGCCCACTTCTCCAGCTTTGTCCAGGTCCCTCTGGATGGCATCCCATCCTTCGCATGTGTCAACTGCACTACTTGGCTTGGTGTCACCTGCAAATTTATTGCGGGTGCACTCAATCCCTCTATGTCATTAACTAAGACATTAAACAGCACTGGTCCCATTACTGACCCCGAGGAACACCGAGTCATTGACCACTGTCCTTTGGATGTAACTGTCCATCCATCAAATAGACCTCTTGAATTTAGAGAGAACAATGTTATGGGGAACTGTGTCCAGATAAATGACATCGGTAGCCCTCCCCTGGCCCACTGATGTAGTTGCTCCATTACAGAAGGTCACTGGATTGGCAGGACTTGCCCTTGGTGGAGCCGTGCTGGCTGTCCCAAATCATCTCCCTGTCCTCCACATGTCCTAGCACAGCTCCTAGGAGGAGCTGTTCCATGATCTTCCCAGGTATAGCAGCGAGGATGACAGGTTGGTAGTTTCCAGAGTCCTCCTTTCCACTCTTTTTAAAACTTAAGTACAAAGCTTCCCTTTTCCCAGTCATTTGGGACTGCATCTGACTGCCATGACTTTTTGAGTATTATGTAGAGTGGCAAACACTAACAGCACTATAACCCCCCTCTTCTATAAATACATGTTCAGAGATTGAGTTCTGAAATGCATTTTACAAAAGCATCGCTACCAAAACACTACAACTTGCTCTTCTGTGAATTGGAAGGGATTTCAAATCCACAAAAATCATAGCTATTTCCTAATCCTTAAATAATGAACTAACAATCTATCACTTCTCATTCACAGTAACTCATAGATCCCCATATATGTACCTTCTAAAATGTAATTGTCGATCATTATCTGTGCCTAAAATCAAGCTGATGCACGTCTTTAAACTACAGTGACCTACCGACCAACAAAGCTGACCACCTGAAACCGAGATGGAAGTTACACATGAAGAGCACATGGCAGTCAAGGCAGTTAGATGTCCATGATCATAAAGATTCCATTATTTATTCTTGTTTCACATTCAGAGGAACACAGGTACAGCCAAGGCCAATAATGCCACTGCCAACTTAGGAAGTCTATTTCAACAGTCTATATTTAAGAAAGAACATTAAGTGAAGGCTGAATTAATTGTATTCATAATGGTAAGTTTCTCAGGCAAGTGGTAAGAAACAGCTGCTTACAAAGGCTGTTTCCTAAACCAGACAAAATTCCTTATACTCCCACCCACTGGAGGCTTAAATATCAGAATTTTCTTTTGTCAATGCTAATGACAAAATGAAGGAGTTTTGGCATATCTCAAAGACAACCTAATACCTACTACTATGCATACCTTCAAACCTATGGTTTCCAATAAGCACATTTCATCTCCAAGAAGAAAATTCTCACGGCATATGCAGGAAATTCACCAGTTTCATTTCCAAAGATGCTCATTCTAAAACCAAAAGCTTTAATCTATGAGCAGCTCTAAGCATCTAAGGCAAGTCAGACAACATGAACACTGTCAGCACCCTTCTGGATATAGGATGAGGCAAGGGTTTGAAATAGCAAAGAAAGTAAGGTTAATTGATAGCTTATCTCTTATTCTTCATGTGGAAGGACTAGTAAATACTGCCTGAGGCCAAACCGCAAGAGCCTAAGAAAAAAAAAAAACCACTCACACAGCTTTTAGTTTTTTGATCATTAGTGAAGTAGTGACAGAAAAAAACGAGTGATTTATGGACAGACTACTGGCCCTTTTATTTAGATACCTCTTAAAAATATAGATTTTTTAGTATTTAGGTGTTCTGCAATCAAATACTAAAAAAAATATACAAACATCCTACAAAAGAATAGTGGTAGACAAAACGGGGATAATTTCCAAAATACTTTTCTAAAATTTACATAGGATAATCAACAAAAGCCATTTTCACTCATAGCCAATGTTTAGGAAATTTTTCTTACTTCAAATGAAGATGAGCAAGTCTGTACAGATTTGCTTTAAAATATATACATGACTGCTTGGTTTAAATACTAGAATTATTAACTCCTTGATTTTAGTACAGTAAATGACCAAGCACCATACTGAATTACTCAAGCCATCAAATAAAACAAGAGCAATTAGACTTTTGAGAGAAATAAATCAAATCCTCTCTTTTGTATAAAAGATCTATCATTGGTGGTTTCATGCCTTAAAAAACTCAAGAGTCACAAAATCACACATAGGGTTATCTTTTAGCTGTTTCACATGTCACATGTATATATTTAACTCATGCAACAACACACTGCATCTGCTATTTCTCTCAGTATAACTGAGTTGCTCACACAACCAAAAACCACCTTTTCAGCAGTGCATGCCTTTGTAATCACCAGTTAAGTATTTAAAATCTCTCTAGCAAACAAGATATAAAATTATCAGCAACATGTAACAGCATTCTTTTGAACAGAAGCATTTCTACAACAGAGTGACAAGGAAGTATGGAAGTACTGGAGTTAATGACCTTTTACTACCCTTCATCTGGGTACCACTGCTAGTATTGATGACTGACTGCTGATAAGTCATAAGGTGGTAATAAACATGGGGGAGGGGTGAGGGAATGAATACTTGAACTAAACACATTCCTGAAGAACTACAAGGAATGTGAAGGTGAGAAGGGTTTTAAAAAGTTAGTGTGTTTCAATCACACAAACTGTAGCAGTTAGTGAAGGGACCTCACAGCACCAAGAACTTAAACTGAAGTAGATGCTCAGACATAGAAGTACATCCCGGAAAACCTCCACAGAAAATACAAGTAGGCAAGGCTAATGAGAATTAATTCACCACTCAGCAATTTGTGCCTCTGCATATTTTCTCCTAGCATTACACAAATAGTCACTTAATGTATCTGTAATGATTTTCTTTTGTGTAAGTATTCTGCACAGCTCTTCAAGGTACTTCATATACCAATGCATGTAGCATTACTAATTAATAATGTTGTATATTTAATTAATAATACTGTGTACTCAACTATATATATGTGTATATATGTACATACATATATACACATATACATTCGGCAATGAGTACTCCAGGCCAAATAAACACTTTGTTGCACACAATTAAAATCTGACATAGTCAAAAACAAATACATGACAACCCTGCTAGAAATACGTTTTCAATTTTGAATCACACTATGTTTCAGTCTGGTAGTTTTGAAGTATTCTGGGAGGCAGAGATCAACTCAAAGTACCAAAAATTCTCCAGATGTAAGAAACTATTATTTTAACAACTCTCTTCATGAAACTCAGCATTTACATAGCAGCAGTTGATACAAAACCAAACTTTTACTGGAAAGAGGCCAAATTTATTGGAAGCTCAATTTAAATAACCAGACTTTCTACAGGGTTTATAAACTAAAAGTCTGGTATAGGGTGTAGTTTTATACTAGATCAACAGTCAATATAATTAAGAACCAAACAGAGACGTCCCAACATAGGACTCCAGTGGTGCTGTGATAAACTGCTACATTTCAAATTAATCAGAATTATTTCATAAACCTTTGCAACTGAAAATCTCCTAAAGATGGAGAAAGGAAGAGCTACTAGGGCTAGGAAAAAGTCTCACATTGAAAAAGTGGTATTTCCTTTTGCATAAGATTTTTAACTTGAAGTTATATTAATATGAAATAATATTCTCTGTAAAAAGAGAATGTTCATTGCTTGGAAAAAAAAAATTAGCAATGAATTCCTAGAAACAGAACTGATTTTTTCTTTAGAACAGCCCCACAAAAACAGTGAAAATAAAATTCAGAAACTGTAACAATGAGAAAGAATACAATAATTCTACTTTATGTACAATTAACTGCATTTGCAAGAGACAAACTGGAAGACTTTAAGACAAAAAACAGATTATTTTTCTCCCCTGTTTGTAAACTCCAACAGGACTTCTGGTTAAGATAATTCCTTCAAAGACTAAAGAAAGACTTTAAAAAATTGAATCAGAACACAAGAAGAGGTGGATGCATTTCCTTTCTAGAAAAACAGGGTAGCAAATTAGTGTGTAATGGCTGTCCTTGTTCATGACAAGAACTTTTAACATGCAGTGGATCTGCCTGTACTCTGAAAGGATTACAAACACAGCTGCTAGGGTAAAGAACACCGTGTGTTTCCCCATCCTACTGATATTTTGCCCATCAAAAGACTACCAAGTGGAACACAGAAGGCTTGGAAGAGAATTAAGCAATTAATTCACAGGACAAAATACCAAATTGAAGGTTCGCATAGGGGGAAAAATAGAACAACTTGGATCTATACAGAATCTAGGCAGTAAACCTCAATCCACTTTAAAAAATAAAGGTGTACCATCCCTGTTAAACCATATGTTCACTGACTTGCACACAAGACTGATCATTCACCAGCACACGAGAATTTTTGGATTTCCATTTAGACATTCAAGGACCTTAACAGTGTACAGTTCAGTAAGAAAAAAAACCAAACAAAATTAAATAAACCCAAAATAACCAGCACAGGATGGAGAAATATGGAGAAATGATATTAAGTTTCTCTATACCACTGAACCCCTTCACATCAAATGTTTTTTTAAAAAACAGTAGACATGCAATCTGTCATTCTTCAACAGTAGTAACAACAAAAGCATTCAAAGTGAAAAAACAATGTTCTTATACTTTATTCTGTATGTTTCTATGGCACAACTATTACTGTTTTGCCAGCTTAGACATGTTCCACAGTAAGCAGCCTATAGCAGAAAAGCAGGTCTAAGAATTAGAACTATACCTGAATGAGTCTCAAAGAAGAGAGTCTAGCTTCTGGATTTCAGCAACGAAACAGTAAAGAAGTGAACATGCATCAGGTATGACAAAAGAACTAATGGTTAATTAATAAAAAAAATGAAAGACACATGAAGAACACTAAGTTAAATTAGCATGATCTACAATTATCTAGGTATAAACATAGAACAGCCACTTGCATTTACTAGCAGAACACGAAGTCACAGTAGGTTACAACATACGCATGCCAAACCAAACAAAAAGAGCAGCTAACATCATCCTATTGCACACTTAGGACAACTAGCTAAAACCACATGCTAAGCATGCTAAAAAGTACCTTCTAGAAGCTTAGAGCAACAGGTGGTTTTCGAGTCACAGCCTACCATACTGACACTTTGGCCAGAGAAGCTGGATTTGCTTACCTCCTGTAAAAGATCTGCTTGTTCGATGGCTTTAAGGACATTTTTCTTGGAAGTCTCCTGAACTTCCCCTCCTAAAAGGAACTCATCCAGAATGAAATAGGCTTTTTCAAAATTGAAGATGATATCAAGTTCACATACCTAAAAGGAACATCAACCGTTATTGCAAAGTGGGAGGATACTCTCACTTGAGGTATACCCTCTCACAAAACTTAATTTGTTCACAGCTTCACCAAACTTTACCAAACCAAGACATCAGGCTGAGGCTGTAACCTTGTAAGGACTGGGGCAACAACAAAAGTCAGTCCTTGGAGGGAAAAAAAAATCCTATTTTTTGCTTGAGTTAAAAACAGCAACAGTAACCTCTGAAAAATGCTTTCACTGTTAAAAAGGGTTCCATTCACAGCAGTCTGTAAGACGCAGCTCTTCAAGAGGCAATAGAATATTCCCTATAAAGCTCTCTCCTTGGCTGCAGTATGCAAAGGTAGCTTACACAATCTTACAGAAAGATATGAAAATGAATAATCTCACATTTCTTGTTCAGTCTGTGCATTCCATAGTCAGAAGGACTACAAATGAAGGCAGAATGAGCAGCAGTTCTTCTAGGAGTGCTAGTGTACATTACTACAGATGTTTGTGTTTGCTGTCTGGGTAGGCAGATGTCTCTCTTGTCTTTCCTTACCGTTCCTGCTACTTCACAACCAACTGCCTCCTTTGGAAGCAGATGTAAGAAGTGCTCACACTAGAGCAGGGCCAGGAAGAAGAAAAGCTTGCTGCTAAGAGTAAGACTTTATCTGACCCCAAGTGAAACTACTGTGAAATGAAATAAATACAGGCAATTAACACAGGATTAATAATAGTTCTTCTCCAAATCAATAATTTAATTTTATATTTTAACAGTTATAGAAGAGCATCAGTTTAGTTTGGCCAAGCAAGCCACACAAAATATATTAAATGCACCTTTTCAATTACTAATTGGTTATGTTCTTGTAAAAGTGCTGTGGGCAAAAAACAAAATGACAAAATATAAAGAAACTAACTCACACTGCCAAAATACTTGTCAAGAAGTTCTACATAGCGATGAATTATTTCCAGAGTTATTAGTTCATTGTCCTGATCTTCAATAGCACAGCAGAAATACAGGCTTGCGTATCTGTAATAACAAAATAATCCTGATGTTAGCATACAAGCATAAGCAAAATGAATGCACTTGAGGAGTATCACATTCTCGGCAGTCCTTCATATTCAAGTTCAGCATATTGTTACTCCAAATCATAACCAAGCAAGTCCTACTAAGGAATGGCTGAAAGACCAGAAGACACACATGTACAAAAGAGATATATCTCCGAGTCAAGCATGACTTCACTCTTTGCCATCCTTTAGCTGACAGAACTAAAATAGCCGAAGAGGTGGTTGGAAAACTAAATATCTTTGATTTTGTGGCATCATGGGAAAGTTCTGAGATAAGATACTTTCTCTTCTCACCGTAACATCCATACATCAGTATATTAATCAACTGATCCAATGTTAAACTTTCATCATATAAGCTATACACAGATATTAAAAACCATAAAAAATGCCTCAAGAAAGATGAACTGAATTAGCAATTAGGTTTTGGTCTATGTAGAGAATTTTAAAAATTCAAGAAACTCCAAAACCAACACCAGTGACATACACCCCAATTACTACTAAGTCAACAGCTCAATTCCTACTAACTGTCCTGGCATCAGACTGATGAGAGGCCATCAAATAGTTTCTAGCAATCCATTTCCATCTAGGAAGACAGGGAATTCTTAACTTCAGCTATAATAGAGTTCCACTCTAACAAAAAGGCCATCCAATTCTACTGTGCTCTACCATATATTTGTTCAAGGCATGTTTTAAAAAAGCTGATAAAAAAACAAAGAAGGAATGAAAGCTGAAAACCCCATTTAGTCCCTTCTAATGTGCCAAAACCATATGCTTTTCAGTCACACATGGTGCAAACCAGATTTCAAGTACCACCTGTTTTAACTGCTAATTTACATGAACCAGAAACAGCTTTTGTTTGCCTCTTTAGGCCACATAAAGCACTCTCGAGTAGCCAGCCCTACTGAAAAAGAAGTCATTCAGATGTGAGTGCCAAGTTTAAAGCGCATATTTGTTTCCCATACAGAGAAATCCATGCAACTTTTAAACATTACACATATTTTATCAGCTGGGACTTGTCAGACTTTTTGGCTAGAAGTTCTGAAAAAACCCCACTGTATTTTCACTTTATTGAAATTTGTCTCCTAGATGCCTATCCAGTACCATTTATGATCTGAAAACGTCCCCCCTGCTCCCACTCTGCTCTGAATCAAATTGCTATGGCTTCAACACGAAAGATTAATCAGAATAGCTTCTATACAAATCTTTAAACTACTGTAAAATATTACTGCCTATCCTACCCCCAAACATGATGGGGGAAGAGAGGAAGACACCTCCAGTGAAGGACAATACTTTTGTTCCCTCACTCTTTCATCTCTTCACCATGGGGATTCATCAGCTCATCAGAAGTCCCATCTGAGCACAGTTTGTTTGATTTTACAGAGTTCTGTTTATGCCTCACTAATTTTTCAAGGACATTTACAGTCATTGTAGTAGCTCGCAAGATTGAATCTGTATAAGGAACCTAAACTAATTTTAAAAGCATTGAAAAGAAATATCATAAAGAAAAAAAATGCTTTCAAACCTACTGAGGAATTTATAAGTCAAGCTCCATGTTATATTTCATTGCATCAAAAAAGAGCATTGACACATTATTTCACATTTACACTAACCACCAGCACTCATGCCAAATCCATCTAAACAAGGCTTTCACCACCTTCAGATGAGCAGCACTGATTACGATGAAGTGCAGCTAAACTGTTTCCTTACACTGCTTAAACCCAAGTTGAACCACATACCAGCAGACCTTATCAAATCAAATTTGACTCAAATATTTGAAGTTTATCCACACGGGACAGTTCCTCTGTGCTCTCCTAGTACTTAAAAGAGTCTCTCTTGATGCACAGAACTATTTTACAGAAAAAGAAGGGGGGAGGGGAGAGAGAGAGACCAACAAAAAATACTTCCCCAGAAAATGGTCTGCTCTCAGTGTCCTCATTTAAAAGAGAACACAACATACTTTCAGAAGACCATATTTGGCAGCTAGCAAGTAGACTGCACATTCAAGCTCTGCCAACTGCAGTTCTGGAGAAATAAGACCAAGAAACAGAAATTACTCAGTGGGTATCAACACAAAATGGAGGCCTAGGTATCTATTATTATATGCAGAGAATATTTTTGTATTTATTTTTTAAGTAGCAACCATGACTAATAGATCACTACTCAACAAAAAACCCGAAATGCACATTTAATAAGCCTGAATGGCAAATGGCAGAAGAATTTAAACAAGTCATACCAAAGGGCATGAGCATACTACAAAGGAATGCTTCAGATCCAAATCCTCAGAGGCAATAGTTTATTACAATTTTTTTCCTCTGCAGGAAGGGCTTCAGAAAAAAAGTGTCCACTTATAATCCACAGCAGACACTGGAAGTTTTGCCAAGTGTAGAAGTTTACATGGACAGTATCCACACGAAGACGAGTAGATTACTTGGGCTCAAGAAGATTTCTGCTCTGCAGAAACAGTTTCTTCCTAATGAGCCTGACAGAAACCTTTCATATGCACCCAAATAAAAGGCAAACCCTGATAGAAAAATATATACACAAAAGTAAATGAAGTGCAGTCTGTAAGAAACATTCTGCCTTTTTTATTCCTACTGCAATTGTGGTCTTTTTTTATCTCATTAAATATTATTAAAATAATCTTCAGACTCAGCTGCTTACTCTCATTTAGGAAAATATTTTATGATAAATGTCGTCCACTTATCAGAAAGGGGTCCAAAACCAGAGAGACCAAAAAAAAGTTTGGACAAAATCACCTGAAAATGCAATAAAGGACTGAAGAACAAAAAGGTAACACAGTGAGTATAAATACTTATGCAAACTGCTGCCTTCAGACAGATGGCCTCAGGATTTTTTTTTAATAGGAAACAAATCCATGTATCTCCCCCCAAGAGTTGCAATAATTCAGTAGTGGGAAGCCTCAAAACAGGCAGGCAATGCTTCAACAGAGTTCTCATCTTCTGCTCTCTGAACAGCCAGGTTCAGTAACTGCTGAGAGATCAGGTCGCTGGAGGCAGAGCACAACTTGCAAATCCTACCAGCTCAGTGGTGCTCCCCTTCTAGATGAGAGAACACCTGCTTGAAGTCATCCCTGGAAGTTTGTCACCAGGTAAACCTGCAAACAAGCCATAAGTCTGTCAGCATCTAAGTCACTTTGCATGTAGATCCTAACTGCAGAAGTTTAAAGCTTACAAAGTTTGGCACCAACAGAACCGAACTCTGAAGGACAACCAGGAGGCAGATAAGTGCTTAAGGAGTCCAAGAATCTGTGGTTTGCTGATAGTTGACCCAATGAAAACTGGGACCACCAATAAGCTGTGCGTGACAAAACATCTTTTTATTGTCCCACAACTTTACACATTGCTTTAATAAAACAGGAACTTCTGAGACTCCAGCACAGAGTCTACCAAAACAAAGCACTTTTCCAGTTTCTTATTTCAGCAAGGCTATAGCCCCCAGCAGTTTCGAAATAAACAAGAATACTGCTATTTCTCTAAGAAAAAGCTGCTACTTCTTGATAGTGAGGTCCTCCTAGTGCCACACAAACTAGAACCCTGTACAAAGAAGACCTGATCTAATTAAAATTAGCAACCCCAAGTATCTAATTCACCATAATCATTGAATTCAGCCAGTTTTACAAAGCTACCTGATCAACACCATAGTAATACTTTTACGAGGTACAACTAGCTGCCAAGTTATATATAAGAAAAAAGAGGGATCATGCCAACAGTTGGGAACATCCCAGTGGCCACATGGCTGTACCTTCAGTTCACAGTACTTTAAGAGGCACAATACCAGCACAATGGGCTCTTTCATAGCTTCTTTCAGGGGAGGGAGGGTAGAAAGAAGGTTTTAAAACTTATTCTGCTGTAAGTCCTTAATATGACCTCTGATCATGGTTATGGCGTGCAAAGCAAAAGACAATTGCCGCATCAAGAGCAGCAAAAGCTATGGTAGTTTCATATATTCCAAATACAGTTCCAAACTGACACATAAAAGCAAAGCCACAATCCTCAATCAAATAACTAATCAACAGTAACTAAGTCCCATGAATGCAGTTCACCAAATGCTAACAAAGTAAAATTTATACAAAACAAGTTTTTCCTCCAAGTTCTGATTTTGCCTGCAACATACTACACAATGAAAATAACTTATATTGCCAGAAGATAAAATAGTGAACAGAAGAAGTTTTCAAAGAAAAAAAAAAATCACATCCTAAGTTCCTTTTTTAGCAGAATTAGAAATGTTAACATTGAACACATTTTTTCTGCCACAGGGGGAAAGCTGCACGAACTTCTACCCTATATGCTCCAAACCAATACGTTACTTTTCAAATGACAAAATGTGAAGAGCAAACACATCAACTGTGTTTGTTAAGTTTCTAATCAGCTGTCTGCAGATGACTCCCCCTCTATTTTCATAAAGTGTAATTGTTGTTGGCTTCCCATATTTCATTTTTTATTTTCCCAGAAAGTCACTTCAAATCTCTGTGCTTCTTGAAGTCAGAAGCTCATGTCCTTTTTTTAATCTTCTGGTGTCTATAAGCCTGAAAAACTATCTTCCAAACCAGCTACAGAATACTTATAAGCCAATTCACACACCATGACCAAAACTGGGCACCCCTCCATCTGTGTTTTGTAGTGCTGAAGGAAAAAAATTTAAGACGACAATGACTGAGCCTACGTTGCAACCATTATAAATGCTACAAGTATGAAAGCAAAGGGAAATAAAAGCTACATCACGTACGTTTACATGAATTTTAAGATCTATTTCCTTGAAGATTCAGAAAACACCCTATAAAGGTGAAATGCTACAGAGCAAAGGAGGCTAGTCAAAATAGTCCAGCAGTCTTAATAAATGTTAAGTATCATAAGGAAGCTAAAGCCACTGTCCTGCCAACTTTACATTTTAAGTTCATTTTGTTCTTGCAAAAAGGTACAACGATGAGACCTTGAATATACTTCTAATACTGCCAACTTTTGAGCTGCAATATCTAGGTTCAAGTCTCCTACATGTGAACAATAAACACACTCAAAAAAAAAAAACCAGCACTTAAATTTCAGCAATTTAAGACTCATAATAGAAATAGGCACATACTTTTATAATTTATATTGAAAAACATTTGCACCAGCAGGTTCAGATCCTTCTCAGCAATAGATCAGACAACAACAAATCTTAGCAGAGATCTTCTAAGATGAGAGGCTCAAGAGGAATTGGGAGCACCTTTTGCAATTTCACAACCACAGAGTTCCTTCTGGCACGTTTCTCTTTTTGTAGCTGAAAAGGTGGTGGCTAAAAGTCACCCTTTACAAAGAAATCATACTAGTTGGTACTCACCATCTTTAACTATGGTGCAATGATGGGAACAAGTCCCACAAACCTAAGAGCTATTAGTGTTATCAGATACAGAAATTTAAACTATCATCCCTTATACCTAGTCCTTCTGCTGATGTTTTAGTCAAAAAAAAAGTTGAGATGTTCATTAGCTTGGTACAAGCTCATCTTTAGCAGTTTCATAGGCTCTCTGTGCCAGATTGGTCTGCAGAGAATGAAATAAACTACTGCAGTCAGCTGTGCACACCAGCAGTCCAGCAGACAGACTGCAGTATTTAGACCATTTTTAGCCAGACATAGAAATCTCCAAGCAAATTTCTTCATTCTCCTTGACCATGGGACCCACAACACACCACTGAGATGCAAGAACACCACAAAGTTCAGCAACTCAAACAGTCCTATCCAAATTTCCACCAGCTCCCTAGACACAAAAGGACGTGGCAAGTAGTTACTAACAGCAATAAACAGGGAGGGAAAGCAGTTATGTGGAATCATCCCCAGAACAGCCACTGCTGTTCAAAGACTGGGTAAGGAAGGAAACAGATTGGCCTATTCATGCCTCATTTTTCTGATTTAGTCCCATGAATGCCCAGCTGAAAAAGCACTTGCAGGCATTATCACTGAAGGAAGCACAGCAAGTGTCTGAGCAAGCATGTCTACATACATGTTCAAGAAGTTTTATGAGGAAATCAAGAGGGAAAAGAAAATGTGTATGCTATCAGCACAGCCTCATGCATTGTTTCTCCTCCTTCCTCCTCATGTTGAATAACTACATGCATTAGACAGACCAGCAATACCCCCACACATGTATTTACACAAACCAATGTATATATGAGAGCAGGACTTAAAACATCTAAACATATTTGATACTACCCATTTGTTGTCCTGGAAAAGAGTTACAAACGCCTCATTTCTGGTCCAGTTCTTTCTGTCCTATCTAAAGGGAATACAACAATATTTACTGTAAGGCACAAATTAACTACCATCTCCATGACAAAAGAAGAATGAGTAAACCTTCTGAAGTTTACAACTAACCAGGAAGAGAGATAACTCAAGGCTTTGTGGCACCACCTTCAGCTGGAAGAGATGCAGCCTACCACATCAGAAGGAGGATTACTGTTATTTCTGGAGAAAAATTATGTTCACACCACTCCATTGTGATATGTTCTAAAGATCAGAAAAAGCTAAAAAATTATTGCCAAATACTCCTAGAAGGGTTAGGGAACAACTAAAAAATGAAATTATTGCAAAAAAAATTATACAGTACTTCCACCAAAAGAAAGCTAGCCATGATTTCTTTCATTATGAAAAATTCCGTTCTGTACTTAGCAAAAAAATAAAAAAATCCAAAAAAACAAACCAGGTACTTTGAAAAATTATTTCCTTATTTCTGTGAGCCTTTAAAAGCAAGTTATATTTTCAGGTGATTAACGAAGCCACTGCTTGATGTAAATATTTGCAAGATTTTTATCACTTATTACATCTGAAATGTGTACAAACATGAAGCATGTATGTACTGTGTGAACCTAAACAGAGTACCAAGAAGAACTGCCACTCCTTATGAAAGTAGGAGGAAAGCTCATTTCTTTTCTTCAGTACATTTCTAAATGCATGAGTGATTTTCCACACATGAATGATTCCTGCTTGGTTATCAAATTAGATTCAAGGGAAAAGTCAGTCTTCTCTGTAACCAACAGAGGGAAGGAAAAAAAAACCCAACAAAACAAAAACAACCTTCATTATTTTCTTGCTACTTTATACACCGTTTGTAATGTATGGCAATTACGAGGTTAGTGAGACAGAACCACCTTTTGTAGACAATCTTCAGGTCTCTCCATTCCAGGAAGCTGCACATTTTCGGTTTGCGGGCTAATACTGTTTGAACAAGTTCCCTTGTGATTTTCTTCTTTTCTTTGTCAGATAATGGGACATACCACTTCTGGAGTCTCAGTTTCCCCTGGCGACTAAAAAGCAACATAAACTGCATCTGTTGAATTGGAAGGAGGGGAAAAAAGAAAAGCATTAATCTCAGTCTCCGAGTTTCGAAAAGGTCTCTCTTGCGAAAAACCAAACAAGAAGAAAGACGGACATCCAAAACCCTAACTACATTATCTATTTCTATAGCACTGGCAGATGTTACACAAGATTTGGAAGTAGCAATAATACAATGGATTCTGCTGAGCAAGGTCAGCCGAGCCAAAGGCAGAAGAAAGCGCACACAAGTTTCAGAAAGGGGTGTCAGAACCATCGGCTGGCGAGAGAATATACCCCAATTTCAAACCAGCCACGTCCAGCACCAGTATGATTTCACTTGCGTTTTCTACCCAAAATGACAGAAAAACAACACAGCACATTTTTCCCATACCCAACCTCATCTACACTTCACCAGATTAAAGCCTTACAGGAACAATCTGCACGTAAAACCTTTCTGAAAAGCCTCGGGATACTTTAAAAGACATCAAACCTCCCAGCGGAGCGTCCTACGGCACAGAAAAGCCCAGTCTTTTCCCACGTTAAACAAAAGGAGAGATTAAGTGCTTTCCCTGCGGTCCTATGTTCCAGGTCTCGCTTCCCCTAAAGGAGTGATGTTGCAATTATATTTTAAGAGGAACTTGCCGGGCTCTGTTTTTCCGCAGCTGTAATATTAAATGAAATGGCTTGGGCTTTTTTCTTTTGCCTTTTTGCTCGAAGTTGTACGGGGCTGGGGAAGTTTCCCAGGCAATATGATAGACATGAAATACGATGCGAAAGACCAGCCTGGTCCCGGGCGACAAGCGTGACCAGCGCCAGCCGCGACGAGCGGCGGCCGCGCCCGCAGCAGCTCCGCGGTGCCAGGGCGGGGGCAGAGCCCCGCGGCCCCCGCAGCCTCCCAACATCCCGCCTCGCCTCCCCGCCGGCCCCAGCACCGCCCCGGCTACCCCCTCGCGGAGCGGGCGGCTCGGGAGGCGAGCCCGACTCCGCGCGGCTGTGCTCACCGTGCCCAGGGGACGGCGGAGCTGAGGCGGAGGAGGAGAAGGAGGCAGCTCAGCCCAGACCAGCACCCCCGGTGCCGCCGCCGCGGCCGCTGAGCGGGACTGAGGGAGGGAGGGGTCGGGAGGGGACGGGAGCTGCTGCCGTCGCCGCGAGCGCGCGCGCGCCTCAACGGCCGCCCCCCTCGGGCAGGTCGGGGGCGGGGCCGGGCCGGCGGGGGGGGCGGGGCCGAGATGAGGGGGCGGGGCCCGAGCGCCTCCGAACAAAACTTTATCAGCTGCCGCGGAGCGGGGGGACCGGAGCGAGCTCGGCCGCCACCCAATCGGAGAGCTCAGCGCACGGGCGGGCGGGAGGAGCGAAGCGGCTCTGGACCAGTGAGAGGCAGGAAAAGGCGGGGAAGGCGGAGCTGGTGCTGGCGGCAGGAGGGGCTGAGCAAGAGGCGGGGTTTAGGTGCCCTAATCCGCGTGGCCCGAATTGCGATAGGGCAACGGCCGGAGCGGCAACAGCCAACCAGGCGGCGCGGTGCAGATAGCGGTCCGTGAGCAGCCAATGGGCGGGCGCGGCACGGAGCCGGGGAAATGACATCAGTCAATCAGGCGCCCGGAGACTGAGGCTCCTCCCCTGGCCCCGCCAGCCCCAGCCGGGGGTAAGGGAGGGGCGGCAGGGCCGCGCATGCGCCGCGCAGTGTTTGCTTCCAGCACGTGCGTGCCCGGGGGGCGGAGGCTGAGGGGGCGGGAGCGGCGGGGCGGGGGCGCCGCTTGAGAGGGATCGAGCTTGTGAGGGGATTGTCCGTCTGAGGGAATTGTCCGTGTGACGGGACTGTCCCTGTGAGGGGACGGACCCTGTGAGGGGATTATCCCTCTGAGGGGACTGGGTCTGCGAAGAGGTTGTCCGTGTGAGGGGACCGACCCTGTGAGGGGGTTGTCCCTGCGAGGGGAAGTTTTTCCCCTAAAGTCACCTTGATTGCGAGCTGCAGTTAGATTGGCAGGACCAGCTGCCGACAGACTTAGCGGTGTTGTGTTTCACTAATGCTTGGTTTTAAAATTATCATTCATGTGTATCTACAGAGGCTTTGAGGATGAAACAGCTCCGTTTGGGGGTTTGGTTGGTTGGCTGGTTTTGGTTTTGTTGTGAATTGGTTTGGTGTTAAAATTCTAATGCAGGTGGGCTGAAAACACATAGCGAGGTGTTGAAAGAAACAGAGCGGTGTCACTGCAAGCCAAAGTCGGAGCACCTTATTAAAAAAAAAATGTTTCAAACGCCTAAAGCTCTCGGCATCGTCACTGCTCAGCACCACCCCCCGGCACTAAATGAACAGCAAAGCTGACCTGACCGGGCAGATCCGATAATGGTGTGGCAGTGACCGACAGAACCCGCGAAAGGGTCGTGCTCCCACCGCAGCTTTCCGTCAGGAGCAGCTCACAGCGCCGCAGGATGTGTCACGCTTTTATTACTTTCTATTATTGACACTTTAAATAAGCGCCCATTCTTCTGGCTACGAAACGGCTATGGCAGCAGAAACCGGCGCTGGAAATGCTTTTGTGTAAAAATGTGCATGGTCTGAAAGGAAAGCCAATTTTCTGGCATTTCAAGGAATGCTATAGTCAATTGTACTTGAGGAAAACTGAAGATGTATTCCTGATTTTATAGAAGAGGTTATAATTGTAAGAGTAAAGTGGCATGAGGACAAGGAGGCGTATGTGAAACCAAGCTGAATGGATAAGGCAATTGCAGTATTAGAGGTCGTGTAGAAAATGAGAACTGCTGTTGTAGGGGCTTGTTCCTGTCACATTTAATGTTCGTTGAGCAGCTGTCCCGTTCTCACGGTAACCTGCCTTTCATCAAGCACAGGAACAGTTGTGCGTGGATCTGTTACCTCAGGGAGTCTGCCCTTACACCAGGGTGTTACTTTGTCCTCAGGAGTTGCCACACTTTGCAGTTCTGCTTGTTTCCTGTGAGGTTATTCCAGCGTCTAAAATACCCTGTTTTTCAGAAAACTTTTATAAACTATCTCTTTCCTAATCTGCACTTGCTTATCTTTGAATTCAGCATAATATATTCTGTGATTCTCTGAGTGCATACACACTTCAGGGGCTTTGAGACCTTCCAAATCATAGTTTAAGACAGCAACCAACTTTTATTTCTCTTCACCTGTGCAACTTCCAGTTTATTAGCATCGTTATGGTAGTGGGAGCTCCAAAATGAATTTCTGAAGGAGTCACACCAGACCTGTGTTATGATTTCTCACTTCCCAACTCAGTGAAATATTTCTGCATATGGATCAGACCACACATTTTGCAAACACATAGTTGATTGAAATCAGACGAACTACCCAGATGGTTCAAGAAATGTCTGTGTTTTGATGGCATAAAGTCTCGATTCGTTTTTTCTTTTTTCAATCCTGTATATTTTTTTCTCTTTTTTTGCCAGATTTTACTGCTCATTTACAGTGTATGATGTCATACAGTTATACAAGGGCAATTGTTCCACTGCTTTTCTCCCTTCTATCTTGGATGGATTTCTTCAGACAGTGACCTGGTATTTCTTCATTAAATTTCCTGAGCAGAATCACTCTGCTATATGCAGTTTCTGATGGTGTGATAAGGCATGTGAGACCAGTGCTACATCAGGTGTGGTGGAAACTCTAGCCAGGTCCAACTTGGAAGAAGCTTTCTGTCTTCCACAGCCTGTCCTGCCTCCTCATTCCTGTTTCAGACACAGGATGAAATGGTCTCAAGCCTGCCGGGATTGCCACTCATGTGATCATTCCTTGATTCATTTCTCTCAAAATGACCCTGCTTGTTTTAATAAGTTCAAGGCGAGATTCCATGTCAGTTTTGGATGATCTAAATATCAACTTCTCCCACCCTCTCCTTCCATTCCCACATCCATGTTCCCATCTCTTTTCCTATGCTGGCACTTTGCTGTGTCTCATATTGCCAAGAAGGCTGGTCTTGGCTGTACAGGTGACTGAGGGAGTTGGCTTCAGGACTGAGCACCTGTTTTGGGAGGCAGTGACAGAGGTAATGCTGTCCCTTCTGTTAGTGCTGTTTCTTTCAGGAACTTCAGAAGACTGTTCACATTTCTTTTCAGTGTTGCAATTTGCAGTAATTGTCTCTCTTAATACCAACTGCATCATTTGTTCCTGTATGAAATTATCCTGTCACTTACCCATTGAACTAGCAGTATACTGAAATAGCTGTAATTATTAAATTGATAGAGATATATATTGTGCTTACAACAATATCTTTGAATATTCCACAAACCAGTGACAGTGCAAATGGCAATGCAGTCTAATTTTAGACATGACACAGTGAGTCTTCTGTCCATTAGCTTTTGTTCATTGTCTTATATCCAGCTTGATGATAATCCCCTGATTAATTTTGGATGAATTTTTTTTTTAGCTGCTATAGTTGTAGAATCCTTTGTATAGTTGCAGAATCCTTTGTATTCCATTTTAGATGTAAGGCAAGTCTTCGGGGGCTATGTTCATTGACCATAAGACATTTGGGGTTCTCAGCCAAGAGTTTGCTTTGTAAGTTATTTCCAGCATGACTTGAGACACAGAAGAGAACTGCCTGGAGCTGGGGGGAGGGGCAGGAAGGAAGCTTACAGCAAACAAGATTAAATTTGCTTGGGTTTGACTGGTATGGTTTATGTCAATTTTGGTGATTTTGTTTTTTTGTTTGCTTTTAATTAATTAGACTATAGTTGTTTTGTCTGGAATAGTGGATCTTATACAAAAATTAATAAGACCAGCCTCCTGGCATTTGGCACTTCATGCGTGTTGTTATTGCCAAAACTGAAGCTCAAAAAGAATTTCTTGTGTTTTCGCTATCAGCCAAAATGATGGGTAAATCAAAAGGCCTTTATAACATGAACCATTCATTAAATTCCAATGGAAAATTTGCTTACTAAATTTTAGCAGCTTTTTTTTTCTCTTCACACAGTATTTAGTAAAGAAAGGGTTTGCTCCTGCCTCCCTTTCAGCCATCTCAGCGCCTTACAGAGGAGAACATACTTTAAGCGTACATGCTGTGTTTTTGTAGTCCCCTACTGAAGTAGGGCATGGGTGTGTGAGTAAGACTCATTTTACTGTTAATTTATCTTCTCTATGCTCAATATCAGACTCCATTTTCATTGACTGAATAACTGTGGGGTCATTATGAAGGCATTAAGAACTGAGTTACTACCCTTGGAAGTGATTAATGCTGGATTTTTGCCTCTTATGCCTCCAAACAGGATGTTACGTTATTATATGCAATTCCCTTCCCTGATGTGCTGTCTGAGCACTGGCCAAGCTAACAGTGTGTTAGTGTCCCACTCTGATTCATGCAGAACACTAATCCCAGTTGAACCAATGGAAGTAAATATGAGACCATAAATGACAGTTTTCATTTCTATGCTCCTTTTTTTTTTTTACCTGGAGCAATCCCTCTTGATGAAATACTATTAAGCGCAATCTAGTAGCCTGATTACTAGATGCTATTAAATCATCAGTTCATGACTGGTGTCCTTACCTCTCTGTCTTTTCTGTGTAGGGGTTACAGGTTTGCCTGTGGGAGTCTTCAGGACGTTGGAATTCTTTTAAATACAGCTGGTTTCCAGCAGACACATATGGCTCTCAGGAACACAGATGTCAGGTCACATGTGTGATAGGCACAGCTCCAAAACTTAGGTTCATCCCTAAGGCTGAATTTTCAGAGCTGAAGGAATAGTTTGAAGCTGGAGTGTGGTCTTTCAGCCTGGTTAATGAGAATTACAGTCTAAACCATGCCTTACACAGGTCCTTTGCTTTGGAAAATAAAAATATGCTTTTGAAAGTATCTGAACATGTAGAAATGGGGTAAGGGAGTATGGTCGATGCCAGTCAGTGAGGGCTTCCTGTTAGTTACCGTGTTTATTAGCCTCAGCCTGGTGCAAGACACAGCAGCCATTTGAATAGGACATGCATCAGCCAGCCGGCAGCTAGTGAGCTGCAGATTTCTCTCTTACTTAGGTCATGTTCTTACTTTTTGCTCGTCCATGTTTATGTTGGAGTAATGCTCAGAGGCCCCAGAAGTGAAGAAATAACTGCACTGCAGACGTTTATGAAGAAGTTGTTATGACTGCGAATGCTTCTTCCTGCTCCGCTGCTACAAACTCTGCCATAGTGCAACAAAGCACTGAATGGTTTCTGAAGGAAATGTGTGAGGAAACCTGAATTTTTAGCTTCACAAAGAAGAGCCTGGGAGGAATGGAGAGAGGAAAGGAGAGGAGGCTGGGATTTCTGAGACTACATCAATAGTTTAAGAGTTGTTGAACATGTATCTTGCTCATCCTTTGGCGATCCTAAGAACGCAGTTGCTGCCACTGCTGTTTCTGAAGTGGCTGATGCTGCAGGTTAATGTGCTTGCTGTATCCATCCCCTCATCTGAAGGACTATCTGGACAGGCTTGTGTAGAAGGACTCAATTTTTCCCAGGATGAAGAAATTTTTTTAATATACCAGAGCATGACTTTGGACAGGACACCTGAGAAGTCAGACATATTCAGAGGAAGACACTGCAGTAGGTTTTCTGGTACACGGTTTGGTCATCCTAAATCCACTGAAGTCCTCATTTAGGCATCTACGTCCACTTCTGTCCTTGCTATAAGACAGGCCCAACTGGTGTTCCTGTAAGGCATCTTGATCTGTGTGGAGACAGATCTAACATAGCTTAGGAGGTACTTCCTTTTGCACCAAGGAGATAATCCAGTTTCCAACTTCTGACTTTCCCGGATTGGCACATTGCTTTGTGTAGCCAGGAGATATGGACTTCCACAGCAAGTGTCTTAATTTTCAGCATGTAGAAACTTTTCATGAAAACTTGGAAACTCTTCTGACTCTGAGATGGCAACCTGAAACCAGAATTTTTCATGTTATAATCAAACTCATAAATCTCCCAAGCTTCCACACTGATTCTACAGTATTACACTAAGCTTTCATTTCAAATCACTCTGGAAGATTCAGTATAACTTCCTCTGTTGTTTTAAAGAAAATGTATTGCATGATCTGCCACTACCATAAAGAGGTCACACAATCTGTAAGGTCTCCAATTACTGCCATTTTCTTCTTTGGCTGAAGTGTTTTAAGATTATGAAACTGGGTCAGTCAAGGCCTATAATCCATTTACTGTCTAGTTTTAAAGGCTCAAGAAGAATTTAAATGATGCATAGACTTTGTGCTGGCTGTGTCCACTTGTGACAATTTTATCCATGCAAATTCTCATTCAAGCTGCCTAGACTCCCTCTATTGCCATGGCTTTGTGAAGCCAGTCTTTGCAGTGCAACCGTCGGCCTTCCATAAAGCTGCAGAACAGCAATGCCAGCAAACATCTTTGCCAGGGGGACATGTGCATCATTTACCTGGGAACTTGAGGTTTTGAAGGATTTTGAAGATCTAAAGTGCATATGAAATGAGTGTGATAAAGCTCAGCATTATAAATGGGAATGTGATTTTATAAACAAAATCTCTGTAAACTGTTGACGTTTTCTTTTTATGCTTTCACATCCACATACTGAGAAATACCAAAATGTGTGTGTTCAATTGGTCTGGCCAAGATCATGTGTGCGATCACACAGAATAAGGATGCTGTTTGTTTTTCCTCATTGTGCCTCTGGGTTTCTTGGTTGGCAAGTGAACTGATTTTGAACTTGTTTTTTATATTCTCTAGGAGGGAGTGGTGTTTGGGATACTTCGCCTCACTATTTTGTTTCACTGTTCACAAATCAATGAATTTCATGAATGTGTGTTGCCTTTGTGTATTTTGTGGCCCTGGACTTGTTCTTTGTCTTGTTTGATACCTTATCTTTAGGTCAGTTTGTTCTTTCTCTTTGTTCACATATCTTTTTAACACATCCAACTGCTTCTTCTGGTACTTTCACACACACACAGAAAAACTTCCACTCACACTCCATTAATGCCAATCTTAATATTTTTTCAAATCACTGCAAAAGAAACAAGTAGGTCCTCCTATTTTCCTGAACACTTTGTTCAAGTGCAAGCCTCACTTTTTATTTAATCTATACAGCAGGATATTGAATATACTTAGAAGCCTGTGCCAGTAAGAAGGGACCCCATTTATTCTCTGAGTTTAGGATTCTGCACTATTCCAGAGGGTCATTAGTGGAACAGAGCCAAAAGGACATTCAATTATTTGCTCAAGTCTGAAAGGCCAGTGTTTCACAACTACAGAGCGTGCTGTTAACAAGGATGAACCTTTTGGCAGTGTATCCTTTCTATTGCAAAATACTTGCTGTGTGGAACCTAAGACCCTTATTACAAATTCATTAATGGTTTAAATGCATCCTGGCAGCTTTCAGAAGCATTGCAATCATGTGGAAGCAAGCAAAGAAATAAAAAGATCATTGGTTTGTGCAAAATAATACAGCTATGCTCATATTTGATTGAGTTTTTTAGTAGAAAAGGAATACTTGAACTTTTTTTGAAAATTAAAAGAAATTTCTACTACATTACATCTCACCAGTTGATTTACAAGTCTTGTTCACATGAGATAACTCAGTATAGATCATCAATAACAGAAGAAAGATGTCTAAAATGAACATGGTCCTTGGTTTGTTGGAGGAGCTGTAAAATCATGTTGTAAAACATTACCCGTTGTCAGAATGTAACACTCTAACACAAAAATCTAGCTTTCAAGAAGTCCTTTCATTTCTTTATAATATTTTAAACACTCTCCCCAAGTTGTGGGTTTCACTTAGAGCACTCTTAGTTTGGAGGCAGTTTTTGTTACAAAGGTGTCAGAAAGGAAAGTGGATCTGAGAGTGAGCAGCATTTGTTTCCTTGGGGCAAAATGATAGTGGCAGTCAACAAGTAATATTTATTGTGGTAGATGCTTGAAGAAGTATCCAATAACAGATTTCTAGTACAGTTTTCATAATAATATTTTTCCCATTAAGCATCTGTTATGGAAACAAAAGAGATAGTATGTGATCACAAGTCAGAGAGAAGCATTGAATAGGATGCATTGAAATGAGGAGTGTTGTGAGTAACATGGTTGACCCTGACGTAATGCCAAAACTAAAGATTCAGACTTTCAAAATTCCATCTCTTATTTCTATAGAGCCAAACACAGCTGAGCTTTGGATAGGGCTTCCTTCTGCAAGGAGATCAACTTTGTCCCACTTGCTCGGATTTGCAGAATAAATTGATGTAAAGAAAGCTTATAATTAATCTCTCTAACCAGTCTTCCATGGAAAATTTAAAGTTTAACTGTTTGCTTTGACACTGATAAATGATATCAATAATAATCATCATCATCGTTGTCTTTAGAATTAGGCATCTTCCCTCTCCATTCAGTCATGAGTAATTTACATGGAGGGGTACCAAAGAACAGTGTGGTGAAATCACCCCCAGGTAGCTAAACAGTCTGAAAAACTTAAGCCTTTGCATAAACTACAAGTAAATTAAAATAAAATTCCTCAAACAAGAGACCCATGCCTGAAACAGAGCAACAAGCCTAGAAATATTTAGGTTGGTTTATATTTATTTACGAATGTTTGTAGCAGATGGTTACCAGCATTTCATCAGTGTGGCTGTTTAAGCAACTTAAAAGCTGTAACAAACAGCCCAATTTATGTAGCAGCTCTCCTGCTTTAGCCTACTCTTGTGTTACCCAGAATGGCTCCCATTACAATTCATCACAGCTAAGTAGCTGAAAATGGAAATCGTGCAAAACCAGGAAAGCAGCATGGTTGTCCAAAGCTAGAAATCAGTGGTTTCCCCATCACAGATGCTTGCTTTGAGTGATACTTCTGTGCACAATGGTTTTCAGAAGATTTCTCACTCTCTTATGTACACAGTGTACCTGGGTTATTAAGACTTGTAGAGATTACAGATGCAGACACTACCTTAGCTGCTAGTTAGGTATAATTTACCTCACCACTTTCTTTTTAAGAGAGCATATTTAGCAGATGAACTAAGCTAATCTGCTCTTTCCCTACATTACCCTCATTTTCATACAACAGTGAAGGTGGCTTGGATGAGGTGATGGCTGACAGGTGAAGGTAGATAATCAAATGGGTGCTATGATACATATTCGTTAAAAAATACTGTCTGAAGAAAAGAGATACAAATGAGGGTCTCAGCTTTATTTCCCCCAAAGAAGGCCTCACACGTAAGAATACTGCATTTAGAATTGTCATCTAGAATATACAGTTTTGTATACCTCCCAATGAAACAGAGAGATGGGCTCCTCTCTCTTGGATACCTAATTTGTTCACAAATTCAAGAATAAAGATTATCTCTTCATAGGCAGCTGGATGAAACTACTTGTGATGCCAGTGTAGATAGAAGAAAACATCAAATTTATCACCATAAAAAGGATGGACAGTATGAGTAAACAGTGATTTAAAAATGGAAACAGGAATGTTTGCTTTGTAAACATTTATTGTGAAGCTGACTTTCCTCTTTCTTTTCTAGAAAGTGGTAAGTAAAAGGATGGTTGCTGGTTAAGGAGAATGTCACTGCAGATGGCTCCGAGAAGAGTGTATCACCATCATTTCACTGTGTGACTTGGCCTCAGGGGCTGCCTGGTGTCAGAAACCTATGCTCAGCAAGAGCTCAAAGTGTGTACGCACATCTGTGTCTGAGAAAGTGTTATTGACTGGACATTTGCAAATTGAGAAGTTACTGACTGCATTCATTTGTTCCTTCCTGGGAAAACTCTATCTACAGTCACCATGTGCAACATCATACAAACCAGGTGGAATCTGAATGGGAAATGGGTGTAGTTTATGCTGATTTAGTTGATTACGTTAAAATTACTACGATGCTGAGAATAAAAGGGGTTTTTTTGCTTTTCTGTTTTTCATCTATATGTGTGCTCAAAACAACTTTTATGAGAAAATCTCCTAAATTAGGAGTGATGTGCTTTAAAAAGTTCTTTCTGTGTGACTTGGCACATTCCAAAGCAAGTTTCATTTAAGACTAAGCTGTGCATGTTTAGAGCCAATGCTTGCAGGGTATATGCCCACTGTACACTTTGCTGAGGTCCTCCCTCAGAGCTGAGGAGCTCTGAGTTCACACATTAGCCCAACATGGGAACATTTCTGTTGGGGCCCTTCCCCCTGCCATGTAGCCCTGGGAGAGGGGCCCTGGGGGGAGACACGGGGTTTCCCTGCCCCTGCTCAGCCTCGTTCCCCATTGGTTGGTTTGTGTTCCCTGGGCGGGCAAGGACCCTCGGGTCCCATGATTGCCTCAGTTCCTCGGCAGATCCCGGCCATGCGGCTGGAGAAATAAACATCTCTGAAACATCTATCAAGAATCCGTCCATGTATATTTCTTTTCCATGGGCCTCGTTGTCTGATACATCGTGTTGCAGTATCTGCACTGTAACACATTTCCATGTCACAGCATGACTGATGCTCCCATTGACTCATTATTGCTGTACCCGTTCATGTGTAGTGGAGCACGGAGCCCGTAGCGCTCTGTGTGCCAAGACCTGCCATTGTGCCACCCATGGGAGCCCTGGCGTGCCTGGGAATGACAGGGCTGCGGGGCAGGGATGCAGGGCTACTGACACTGGCTTGCCTGAACCCTCACTGCAGATCCAGCCAGTCCTAGAAACAGGCACTAAGTTAGTTTTGAGTCTTAAAGCAGCTCCAGAGTGAAATCACCAGACTGAGAAGGGGATGATGGATGTGTGCAGGCTGAAAACTGGCTGGGAGCCCTGAATAACTCTCCAGCGTAGACATCAATGCTTTGGAGGAGACTTTGGCAGCATCTCCACTTACCTTCTACCAAGTGCTGAATCATCCTGCTCAGCTGGGATGAGCAGCACCTGGCCAGGGGAGGAATGCCAGGGATGCCACTGTGCTAAGGGGCTGTGCCTGACTGGGGCTCAGGGTGAGCTTTGAGGTTCAGGGTGAATTCAAGGGTTTGGGACACTCTTGGTTCCTGGATGGGAGCACAGACGCTCTCCCACCCATGCAGGGCACATGCCTCCAGAACCAGGCAGAGCCAGACGTGCAGGGTCTGTATGAGAATAAGGCAGATTCACCAGACACCAGGCAAGCAGATTTATGTGGCTTCTCTTTTCTCCCTGTGCTGCAGAGAGGAGCCAGCACATTGCCGTCTCTTGGGAAGCAGAAGCTGTGGGCCTTGCTGCTGGTGGATGCAGCCAGTTCTGTTAGACTTTTCTTAGAAGTTCTTGGTAATGACATATTTAAATCAGATTACATTTTCGTTAGTGTTGCCACTTCTGGAGAGAGAGGAATGCCGAGTACTGATCATTATTATTGCTTTAACAGATTGTATCTGTGCATGGCTGCCACCTGCCACTGTCAGTACTGTGCTGTAAAGAGAGCCCTGGATTTAAATCCTAGTGGTGACCATGTTATCAGTTCCGCATTTTTAAAGCCCACAGAAATCTGGACCCAAATTTTGGAATTTAGAAATAAATACAAAAGAGGTTTCCTTTGCCTTGTGGTTTGGTTTTTGGGTCTCTATAATCCATATTGGCAATTTTTCATTTTTCTTTCCAGGGTAGGCTAAGATTTTAGTTACAGGAAGAAGGGAAGGAAGGGGGGAAGAGGGGAGGAAAGGACATAAGAAATGAAGGAAAGGAGTGAAGAAGGGGAAGGAGAAGAGGGAGAAGGGAAGAGAGAAAGGGAAGAATAGCGAGCAAGAAAAAGAAGAAAAGAACAATAATTTCTATAGAACAATGCCAGGAACTGTATCTTTTAGAAAAGTAACCAGTAAAATAAGTTTCACATAAAACCAGAGACGATAATTCTGTCAGGATGTGACTTGCTGAACAAGTGCAAAAGGCAAAGGAAATGAATATATGTTATCTAGCAATAGCTTGTCAGCTCCAAATTATCCATGCCAGCATGGACATTAACAGGGTTGTAGAGCCATCCCATTCCCTCCTCATAAATTCCATGCCTTGAATTAGTGAACTTGAGATTTCTTGTCCCCTTAGAACTTATGATTCTTGGGACTGACAGCAGTCTACGTAATGGGTCACCTTGCTGTTTATTTTATTTTATTTTATTTTATTTTCTGAAATGAGAGCTGGGAATTCAGACTTTTGCACTCAAGTCTTACCTTTACTTTCTTGGCTATTGAATATGCAGATGCAGAAGGACAGAGTAATTTGGGATCTCTTCTGGTTTTCCTAGCTGGCTGAGGGTCACAGACATGATATCAGAAGAGGAGTGGGGATCCAGGAATAATTTCTTGGGTTATGCTATGAAAGTACAAAATTATTTTCTGGAAAAGACAGTGCTCTGAGCTTTGTCTGGATGCCCAATGTCCCTAAGACTTGTCCAGGCAGTCACCTGGGTCAGCATGAAATACGGCATAGATTGTTTGGAAAGTGTGGCTTTGAATCCTTATGCTGTGTAAATCCCTACATTCAGCAATTGAAAAAGGATGTTCAAATTTGTACCAGTGGCAAGTTTGTCCATGTCTTTAATTTATAATCCAAAATCTTTGTCACAAATCTGGAGAAAATTACTCCAAACTTTGATCCTCAACACTGGGAACTGTTATCATGTGAATCTGAACTGTGAATTGGCTGTGGTCAGAGGTTTGTGATACACATTGCTTCTATTTTAAATGTGTATGGAAAGAATGGATTTTGTAGTTGAAAGCCTGATAATGCTGTTATCCTTGTTCAGTTTTTTAGCACCATCTGTTCTTCCCAAGTGGAAATTCCTGACAAATCATATGAGCAAAAGCTTACTTTATTTCTCTGTGCAGTAGGCGAACCATTAGAATTACCAAAATCTGGTTGGGCAAAGAAATATGTTTATAAAATGATTGGTTTAAGTCTTTGTTGTCTGAGAAAATGACTTTTTAATGTACTGGCAGCTGTCTCCCTCTGGCATGTTTTCAGTTTAACAGTTTATGTGAGAGCCAGATCATTTGTTTCATAACTGTCTGTAGTGTAACAAACGGCACTTTTAAATCTCCCATCAGCCCACATACCATATAAATGTTATCTGTTCCAACTGGGATACTTTTCCGATCAGTGTTTTCTTAATTGTGCCTGAAAAATGCTTAAATAATATGGTCACATGATAATCCTCTTTTAGGGCCCACAGAGTCATCTGAAACATTTGGATGTTTTTATTAGGTCATTTTAATTTAGTCAAGGAAGCATTAATGCTGAGTAAATAAATAAATAAATTTATTTGCTGAAGCAGTTCTACAATGCTTATTTAAATCCTACCTAGAAAAAAAATAGCATTATTTTCTGGTCCCTAGACCTTCCAAAACCTAGTGTGTTAGGCACTGTGCAAATACAGTCTGGATGCTTACAGGCTAAATCAGGGTTTCATTGCTTTCAGATATAGGAGCACTGGGCTTCATGGTCTACTTCTTCCTTCTGTATCCTGTGGTGTTCAGCAGACCCAGGCTGGTTTTGTGAGTGCAGAAGTCTGCACAGGGTTAGCTGTCCATACTTCCATCCCTTGGGCATCATACAGGACATCCTTACCACCACTTTGGTGCAACACCTGCACCTTAGATTGAAAACCGCATTCTGAACACTGAAATGAAGTCATAGGAGGGGCAACTGGAAGGGAAACAGAGAGAAGCTCTCTTCTTTTCCATCTGAAGTGGTCTTTTGACATTATTTTATCTCCTTAACTATATGCTGTGGACATGGAAAAGCAATGTCAACCTCGGACTAACATTTCTGTTATTGGCAGTGTGGTGCTCCCTTTCCCTGTTCCATAGGGAAAAGAGAAGACTATAGGCCAATTGATCTGTAGCACAGTCTGATGCCACCAATACTCATTTGAAAAGGGTTCCTTACATCCTTTTGAAGAGATGTTACTGATTTTACTAATTGATTAGATCCACTCATTGTGGAACCAGAGCAATCCTCAAGCACCTTAAGGCTTAAAGATGTTCTTTAATTATAACAATAGGATTTGTACTGTCTCCTAAATCCCATTCTTCAAATAAACTTTGCAGCCAAGTTAGGAAGGATCTACTGTAAGTCGAAAATTTTCCGGAAAACCACACAGTAAATGTTGCCAGTCTCTGGTATATTTCTGAGGTGCATGTGTGTCCATGATCTGTCCCCAGGCTGTATGCATTTGGAACTGAAACACTTACTCTGTGTCACAATAATGTGCTTATGGACCATGTAAAAACAGAACAAATATTAAAACATTCACAAGTCTTGTAGCACAAATGAATAGATGCATAAGGAGGGGAAAATACAAGCTGTCCCTAGAAAGAAGTGTCTGGATAAAACATCTCTAACGGAAAATGTGTCTGGAGGGTGGCTTTTTAGGTGAAAAGCTGAAGCCCCATTAAATAAGTATTTGTTGACAGGCTGCTGCCATGGGCAGGAAAGGTGGTCTTCTGATGTGTGGCTTCTGAGATTTTCACTATAATCTGTAATAGTACTGGTGTGACACCAATATGAAAGGCAGGATTACCAAGGTTGTACTAGCTGTGCTTCCTTTCCCTTCCCTTCCCTTCCCTTCCCTTCCCTTCCCTTCCCTTCCCTTCCCTTCCCTTCCCTTCCCTTCCCTTCCCTTCCCTTCCCTTCCCTTCCCTTCCAACAACTGCCAAATTGGAACTAACTCTGATTCAAGGCAAAGGCTGGATGTCATGACTTCGTTGGACCCTGAGAGTTCTCATTGCACTTAGTGTTGACTGTGTGCTGGTCACAGCTCTAGAGAAGAATTCAACAAATGGAGCCACATGAGGAGTGTGGGGATAAAGGGAGAAAGAGAGTCAAGAGGGCTCTTTTGGCAGGAGTTATGATGAATGGGAAGATCTTTTAACCACAGAACTCACCATGTCAGGTAGGCTGATACTCAGTGGCAAAAGAAGCATAATGGTCAGAAAGGGAGCTATGGGACTTGTGTGAATATCTTAGATGATCCAGTTTCAACTTGAAGAAATACTAAGCTGGGGAAGTACATGTTGCATCTGTTATTTAATCTATCTCTTCGAATTATTTGGATAACCTTAGTGAAGATCCACTCATTTTGGAATCTGAGAAGCCTGCATGTATTATATTCTATGTATGTCACACATTTTTTAGAACATGGATTCATATTATTGAACTTCTGGGAAAACATTCCATGTAAGCTATTTAAACTGAAGTTGCACCTGTATTTCCCTGCAGATACATAGTAGCTCTCATCAGATCATTCCCTCTGTGGGAACCAGAGTGGAAGAGAGACACCTGTTCATCGTTGGTGCTTGCTCTAGTTCAGGCACCAGAACTCAGTGTGCTTCCAGATTTGGTAAAAGGTAGAAGCTGGGGTAATCTTTGGGGCTAAACAGTTCTATTGTGAAGTCCCAGCTCTCAAGTGTTAGTAAATGAAGGATCTGCTGCCAAGACCACATGCAAAGATCTCAAATCTGGCTCATTTTTGCTTCCACGCGGCTTGGAAAGCTCAGACTCATGATATATAGGCAAAACAGTCATGTCTACCTGAGCAAGATCCAGTTCTGAGGAGCTCTGCCAACATAGTGGCATTTAGTGTGGGCTTTTCTCCACGTGTCAGGGGTTTGGTGCAGCACAAGATGGAACACAGCTCTCCTGGGTGAAAGCAATGCTGAGGAGAAAGCTGAAATTAAGCCACAGTACTAGAAACAAAAATATTAATAAATCTGAGTGCAATTTTCATGATTAATTTTATCCAAAAAAAACAGTGCTTTGAATTGTGGAAGCTCTTGCAAGATGCTCTCAGCTCTGAAGTGTGTTCTAAAGTATTTTTTCTTCTATTCAGATGGCAGTGGAGTGTCAGGAATGTCACGTTCTGTGTGTGCAGATGTGTAATAGCATTCGTGATCTTCCGTGATGACACAGGTTTTGTTGGAGCTCTCTGACTATAACAGATCTCAAGTAAGTGATTGTTCTGAGTAAATTGTCTACACTATTGTTTTCCCACTGCAAACAGAACAGATCCATTTTTAAACAGGCTGGATAAAAACAACACAGAATTCATTGTGGGGAAAAAAGGACAATTTCAATTATATTTTCCCTGATATCTCCTGAACACTTCTCTTTTTTTTTTTTTTTTTTTTTAATTTCAAGGTTCTTTATATTCAAGAACAGACAAAGCTTTGGAAAGTGTTTCCTCCCACTAATAAACATGGGAATAATACACAATCATTCACTTAATGTTTTGTCTCTTACGCAGCTACAAAAGGGGCAGAGCTTGGGAAAACTTTGATAAGGCATTTCTCCAAGCCACAGTTGAAGAGAGCTGTGCTTTTGTTTCTTAGATTTCAGATGCTAATTGCAGCAGGATACTTGTCCAGTGCATTAGTGAAAGCCTTCAGTAGGACAAAGGTGCTTCAGCAGTCAATATTCACGGTTGAGCAGATGAGCTGAAGCCTCAGTATTTTACTGGGGGACGTGATGCTGTCTGCCTGATGAGCTGTTGTGGGGGGTTCATGACCTCTCATGGTCATTAGAGGGCCCATGTAAAATTTTGTGAAGAGGCACTGTCAATCCAATACAGATGATAGCAGCCTGACTCCTGAAACTCTCACTGGAGCTTCAACCATATGCATATTTTTGCTGTCTTAGATTATGATTTACAGGACATTTACAAGATGCTTCACTTCAGAGCAAGCAGAACAGCAGCAGCAAGTAGGGCAGCGCCTGAGCAAGGTCTCACGTACATGTGCCCTTAGAGGAACAGCCTTTGGAAGGACTATGATTTACAAGACACTCTTGTCCAAATAGGCTGATGTTTCGGGGGATTTCACAGGCCAGTCTATCCACCTTTCAGCTCATCTGCTTTCTGTGCACTTGGCCCCACTCCCCTGCTCTTGGGGCTGCCTGTAACCTCATCCACCACCAGCACAGACAGGCATGACCTAGGCCAAGAGGGAGATTTCAGGCAGCTTCTGCCTAAGCAGACAACTGCTTCTTCCTTACCATGTCCTTCATCCCATGGCTCCTGTTTAAACCCTAGCTGAAACCAGATCGTGGTGAATGTGCTGATGCTGCTGCTGCCATGAAGCAGAGGGCAGTCTGGAGGGAACCCTGCTGCCTTTTCTCTCCCTCTGCTCTTGGGGGCACATTCCCCAAGGCACTGTGGTCCCTGAGGTACTGCTTCTGGTGTAGTGTTACTCAGGGAAAAAGCAATGTCTAAGGTCAGAGAGGATCCGCACTCATGTCCTTAGTTAATACAGTGCTTTGAGACTGGAAAGGTTCTATTTAATAGGACACATAAGAAATAAAAGACATTTATTTTCTAGAGCCTTCTGTTGTAAACTGCAATGTCAGCTAAATTGTGTGTAATTTTAAATTTAGCTTTCGTACTATATCAATTCCAGAGCCAGTCACATTTTCCCTGTGATAATATTACTAAAGTAATTCTCAGCTGAGCCATAGCTTTATTATGTGTCTCATCACTCTTTGGTAACTGGAAACATATCACAGATACTATGCATGTACTGGAAATGAGGAATTATAGGAAAGGGTTGTCTCATCCTTGAGAGTGACAAAGTATTTTCTTGTTAAGAACATTAGCCACAGACTGTCTTGAGGAGTAATTCACAGTCAAAAGGTTCTCAAACCAGTTTTAGTGATCCACCTTCCCTTTAATAGCCCCAAAGTGCCTGCATTATGCTCATGATGGATTCAGACTTTTTTTTCTATTTCAATTGCAGCAATTAAAAACATTAGATCACAACCACAGTTTGGGTAGGGTGAGAGGAAGATATGCTTGTTGCTCCACATTTCACTTCAGTCTCATGCCAGCCCTATTCTGGGCAGCACTATGAGCGAATGCCCTGTCCAAAATGGTTTTGTTTTACTGAAATGCCTATCACTGTTTCATTGTGTTTTCAGCAATATTCCTGCCCATTGCTGGATGTTCCTGTGAGAACGAGATGCCATCTTGTGGTTGGATTTTCATCTCACAAACCTGACCTTGCTTTTCCAAGAAACTAGTTCAACCGTCTTGACAGCTTGAGAATGCAAAATAACTAAACCTGCATTTTTGAATTTCATTATGAGCTCAAGTCCTCCACTAAGACCTACGGACTTTTACAATAAAAACTGGATAGTTTTGAGGTAAAATTGACTGCTATTAATCATCATGTAGAATCTGACATTTGGAGATAATAATTTTTAAGTGATTGAAATAAAATGCTGATATGGGCATATTCTTTTTTTCCAAAGTGGAGCAAGCGTATTAATTTTGGAAAGTGTAATGATTTTGTGCAGCTGCTTGGAAAAAGGTGGTGCAAGCATTTTTCAAGAGAAAGCTTATGTTTTCCATAATTTAGAATAATATAAATAGCAGTTAGGACTACCTCATGTTTTCCACCCAGCTTCTCAACCTCAGGTTAAAAGCTGAGTAATAAGAATACTAAAAACCAAAATCTGCCTGGGGTATATAGTTTATAGACTTTGGGAATTCTTACTTAAATATAGATTTTTGTACAGCTGGTTATTCAAGAATTGCCCATAAAGTTAAGATCTATTGCTTTTGAGATGCTGCTCCCAGTGCTCTGATATATTTTCTGCAACATAAAGATCCACTTTCTTATTCCATCCTCTTCAGTAAATGAAGGAAAAGCCAAGGGTATGATTGTAGAAATCTTCTAGCAATAGAGGATAACTGCTATCAGGGTTTCTTCACAACAACTTTATCATGAGCTCTGTAGGCAGAACAGTAGAGCCCTAATTATGTCAGAAACAACTCCAGTCTCTGGAACAGCTGAGGAATGAAAGCAATAACATGGATATGATGCTGCTTTACCTCCCGCTCCTTTTGGGCTACAAGTTCGGTCCAGCTTGGTTCTGAAAACCAGTTTACATCTATTGGACCTGCCCTCAGGGTGCAGCTGCACACAGTCTGCAGACAGACAGTGGCCGTGTGGGGGCTAAATGGACTCACGGGCATGCTGACCATGGACACGTGTCTCTACTCAAAAATGCCCAGAAACTTCCCTGGGAATCAGGACTGCCTGCTGTGGGACAGCCCATGTCTATGCCAGTATCACCACCTGGCTGGCAAATGGAGGCAGCTGTAGGCACACTGCCCACGAGCCGTGGCCACCCTGCTGCCTTCACTGGCAGACTGTGCCTGGAAGCTGCTCTGGGGAGCATCGCTCAGCCACAATGGGAGCCGGGGCAGATTAGGGTAGACACCTGTGGTCCTGTACTCAGGAACCTGCTTGGATTGACTAGGTGGACAAACATCGAGTAGTAGAGGAGCTATGTATGCGGCCAGGGGAGGAACAGAGCAACATGGGAGTTTCACAGACTGTTTGTCATTTGGTGTAATTCTGTGCCGTGCACAGGAAAAAAACCCCAGACCTGAGGAGCTTGCAGGATGAGGGGAGAAAGGCAAAGGCTCAGGGATGGAAACGCCTGGCCAAAGCTGCCAAGACAGCCTTTGGCAGTGCTGTGACCAAAACCCACCTGTGCAAAGTGGAACATGCAGCCAGCACCTGCAGGTGCCCCTGGCCCAATCAGCACCTGGCCTTGTGCCCCAACTGAGCAGACGGATGCAGGGAGGTCTTGCCACTTCCATGTCATGTCCACCTGCATGCTGGAAGGCGGGTGATCCAGACGAGTTAGGAGAGTGGAGGAGTGGGATGCTCTCCCAGGCCAGCCATGTAATAGCGCTAGACAACACATGCTGCTACGTCTTAACTGGTGTCAATTTGTGGAGGAACATAACAAGTAAAAGTGTGAGTGTAAGCAGAGGATACAGTGAAGAAAGAGCCTCTATGCTGCTGCAAATTGATTTTTTTTTTTTTTTTTTTTGCAGCAAAGAGGCTTTTATTCTTACTGCATTGCAATGAGGGCTTCAAAGCCCATTTAAGTGCCTGTTTGCCTTTCCTTTTACTCTGCATTGCAGCTGGCATGACCAAGGAAAACAGCTTGCTCTGAATGCACATTAACACTTGGCCAGTGTATGTGTAAAGCAGAAGTGCTACAGCACCATTTCATAGCCAGCAGACATCAGGATCAGAGAAGAAAGTGGAGGACACAATGGCAGTTCCATTTCTCCTGGGTGCATCCTTATCCATGTCAGCCAAGGCACAGCCATTGGCACTCCGGGTTTTGCTCAGACATGCCACATGAAAAGGGATGGAACCGAAGGAAATGCAGACTGCCAGAGCTGGGTTATTGAGATCTAACTGACCTCTTTCTTCTGTAGAATTTCTCTACATCCACATATTTATTTTGAAAATTTTACAAAACAGGCATGAAATTTTGTACTGGATGTTGGATTTTTCCTCTCTGCTCTTTTTTTGGTTTTTTTGGTTTTTTTTTTAAACTAGCTGCTACACTGATAGATATTATAGAAGAAAAGTGAAGAAAATGCATTTTTATTTTTTTGAAAGTGATCCATTCCCCTCCTCCCTTTAACTGTCAAATTTGACAAGTAGCAAATAGAGCAGCATTGCTTCCTGCCTCGAGTCAGCTCAGGAACACGCACTACTGCAAAATCAGCATGATCAGGAACTGAAGTGTCTATAAACATCAGGTGTATTTTTCACAGACTGTAGAGGTGAAAGGAACCCCTGTATTTTTCACACTGGTCTTCTGCATAAACAGGGCATAAAGCTCTTCTCTCCAACTGGATGAGAGCCTGTTTTGAAAGACACTTAATTTCATTTTCAGAGCCTGTGCATTTCCCCTAAGAAATCATTCCCACTGTTAATTACCTTATTTCAAGGAAATTCTGTCCTATTTCAAGTCTGAGCTTATCTGGCACAGTTCAGCTTCTAGCTGCTGAGTCCTGGTAACCTGCTGTCTGCAGAATGGAAGAGCCAGGCCAGAGGAGCTGTGCTGTTTTCCCAGGGAGGAAGGGGAAATGTGTGGGTGTTGCTCCTGTATCACTAAAAAAGCAAATAGGCAGCCCCAGACAGTGCTGATAGCAGATTGCAACCCTATTAAAGTTTTCCTCCTCCCTTTTTCCCATGAATTCATGGGAAAAATGGTAAAAGCAACTCCTAAACCAGCACTTTTTCATGTGTAAATATCCATCTAAAAAGACTGTAAGATCTCTTACCCTTTCTCAAACAAGCTGAATGACTCAGTTCTAAAAATCCATTCCTCATTCTGGATCCTTTTTTGTTTCCTTTCTTTAAATCCCCCCTCTTCAACATCCCCCTTGGCAACACACTATTCTCGCAGCAGTCTTACAATTGCCACATACGGAACCAATATAACCTTCCAGCCCTAGCCTGACATTTCTTTTTACGTGTTGATTTTTCGGTGTTACAGCCACCACCAAGCCTTTTCCCAACTCACTGCTTTCTGTGAGAAGCAGTCTGTTCTCTCAGCTGACACAGATACATGGACGTATCTCTGACAGGGTGGGTGCAAAGTCTCTCCAAAGACAGATCTGCCTGCAGCAGAGTGATTGTCCCCTGGCCAGGCCTGGAATTCATCTCATGCTGTGACATCCTCAGTCCTTCCTTGGCCGGTCACACAGAGCTGTGAGTGCAGGCCTTCTTCCAGGTGGTCTCTAACAGGTTAAACCCCTCAGACATTTCTGCTGAAGTTTGCATTTCTGCTTCTCTCTGAATCCCAATATCCTGTCACTCATTATGAGTTCACTCTTACACATTGATATTAGGAAGGAATTTGTACCTGTGAGGGTGGTGAGGCACTGGAACAAGTTGTCCAGAAAAGCTGTGGATGCCCCAACCCTGGAAGTGCTCAAGGCCAGGCTGGATGGAGCTCAGAGCAACCTGATCTAGTGAAAGATGTCCCTACCAAGGGTAGGGGGGTTGGATTAGATGACCTTTAGTGGTCCCTTTCAGCCCAAATCATTGTGGGATGCTATGATTTATGAAGAGATGCATGAGCCATATTAAGTGACCTGAGAAGCTTTTAGCAGTCCAAAACTGGAGAGAAGTACTTAATCTGGGTACCACCAGCACACAGCAGCCTGGAGAACCCACAGCCTCTTGCACCCAGACACCCACCACAGCTCTCAGGGGGGAATCCTGTGGCAAAATAGCCTGTCTGAGTATAGTCACAGAGTTTCTACTAGAGAGAACCCTGCTTCCCTGCTTAGAGTTTAGGTCGTAGAAGCTGGTCAGGATTATTTTTCAACTCTAACAGCATGGGTGATACTAACAAGACACCACTGTAGCATCTCAGTAACTCTGCCTGAAGTGACACTCCTGGAAAAATCAAAACAGACAAAAATTAATTGAAAACTCATTAAGCTACTACCATCCTCCCATATGCTAGAACAGACCTCTTGTTCCCACTAGTTAGATTTCTCGGGTAAAAAGCCATCACAAACTAGCTTTCAGATTTTTTGTTAAGTAATTTTTTTAAAGTGTATTTAAAAAGAATTATTCAATAATGTTTATCTACAGTGTTTTATAACTGCCAAATGTGGAACATTGCTTATAAATTGAAAAATTTCCTGTTATTCCCACTTATTTTATGTTCTGACAAATAAGTCTGAACATTTTGAATACCAAATAGGCATCCACTTCTCTGCTTTCACCTCAGAAGTATAACAAATAGTGCACTGTCAGTTCTACTCAGATCCAGCATGAAGGGCTTGTCTCTCACTGTACCTACTCACAGTCTGAGTTAATCCTTTCATAGCACTTGTCTGTTAATATTTAACAGGCTCCAACGCTCTCAGATTCAGTGACCAAAACTGGCTCTTGTAAAGTCATCCTGTAGTTGGATTCTTTTTTAGTTTCTAATGCTTAACCATTGCCACTGTGAAATATTTTTGATTACTTAGAAATTCTGACATGACCTTAATACATCTTTCATAAAGAATTATGGCAGAAGCAGCAAGCTAGTTTGGCAGTGCAAAATATGAAGACAGTAGTAATATATTATTGGCAGAATTTAGTCACAAATAGGAGATAATTCTTCTACTAATACAAATATAATTTTATCCTTCAGTTATTATTAATTAATTTATTTTACTTTTATTTGGATATTTTGTGTTTATTTAATTATTGCTTTCCACTCACTCCTGAACAAACATAAGATATATTTATCTATAAATAAAATATTATCTGTATTCAGCAATTAATGGAAAGTAACACCATTAGGACTGTAAATAATTAAACAGCGGAATTTATTTCTTGCAATAAGATATGAACTAAAACTGAGGTAAAGAAAGTGTCTACTTTTCTAATTTTAAATATACTTAAATACTATATTCATGTCAGGCTCATAATTTAAATGCATTCTTTGGTTATCCATTGTAAAAATTATAATCTCAGTAAATTCGCTTGGTAATGCTGCAGAAGCTCCCAAGTAGCTGTATCACAGGAATTGCACAGCATCCAAAATGTGACAGAGAAAACAGAGTCCTTCTGTTCTTCAGTGCATTTTCAGAAAAACAAAAGGCATTTCAGTTTATCTGGTTGTCATTTATGTGTCCTATGCAAAAAAAAAAAAATTTAAAAGGCTAATTAACTATGCTATAAATCTGTCTTCATGCTTGTTATGGAACCTGTAGCTGTGGAATCCAGTCCCTGAATATGTCCTTTCTTCTTCTGTGTCCTTTCTCTTCCTCTGGTCTTGGAAGTGAATGAACTAAAAGGTTGTTGCCTAAAAGTAATAGAACAAACAAAGGCTACAGTGCAAGAATGCATTTCCCCCGCTGCTGTTAGTGGGGAGGGTGAGTTTTCACTCTAGCCCTTGAAGTGGAGGACAAACAGTAGTGACCTATCCTCTTTTCTTCCACCCACAGTTTATGGACCCTGTCTGATGCCTAGATGGGAGAAGTGGAGTTCCCACTGTAGAATGTTTGGGCAAGAGAAAAAGGTGCCTTCGATGGCTTCATTTGTGGAGCCTTCCTGGCCCACTCCTCATCACTGCTGTCAGATGCTGCCATAGGCAGCACTGTCTCACTTGGAGATCTGGTTGGAGAGCTGACTGCTTTTGACCAAGGAAGCTGGGCAAGGTGTGAGGAGCCCTCTGGAAGGTGTGTGATAAAATCAAGAAGAGGAAAACAGTAGTGAAAAGTTTAAAATGATCAATGTCTACCTTGTTCTACTGCTGATGCAGCTGAGGGAGTCCTAGAGGCCATTGGTGGCCCTGGATCCATGCCCAGGAGGCCACTAGTGTGGATCAGGAGTGTTGCAGCTGGGCTGAGAGATTCTCCATCAGCGTGGGCGTTCCCCCTGCTGGCAGCAGCTGAGGCTGGATGGGGCTACGGCTGCACTGCAGGATGCTCCTGCATTAGTTCAGCTCAGGGGAGGAGATGTTAATACAAAATATTCAAGGCCAGACACCTCTTCAGCACAGCACTTTAGAGATCACAAAGCACTTTTGGGTTGCAGGGACTGGATTTCCTTGGAAAAACTGAAGGGGTAGTGCTGCTTCAGGAGTGCAGTGAATGTGTCACGGCCATAAATGTGCTTTTGGTTTACAGAGCTGGGCTAGAACTGGAAACATGGCCCATACAGGATGGGGGTAGTATAGGCACCAGGTCCTCAGAACAAGTGTTTCACTGTGCTGAGACCTGCTCCTATGGATCCACAATACTTACTGATACAAAACCTTACGGAAGAGCACCACCCCCTCAGCTTCCTGCCTGCCCACCCCAGGCCTTGCTGTCTCTGCCAGCCAAAGTCTGAGCTGTGACTGCATCACTGAAACAGCCTGGGTCAAGGCTGAGAACATGGGTTATATTTTGTCTTGAGCTGAACTTGAGCTTGTTTGGCAGGACTGAGAGCACAGCATGTTGCCCTGAACACAGGAAAGGACAGCTCAATACTGGGGAAGGGCAATCATCACCTTAGTGTTGCTGAGGGTTTGCAGAAACAGCATTTTCCTGTCAGCTTGACAAGAAGCTGTAACATACTTCCAAGACACCTTTTCACATCAGCCTCCCTTCTCTTATTTAGTCCAGTTAGCAGGAGTTTTTGAGGTCAAGTCAGTCAATTTAGGAAAAATACAAACACCATTGACAACGGACATTTGAAGCTCAATAGCTGTGCAAAGGTTGATTGGTAAGAGTACATATTATATTCCTCATTATTCTTCTCTGCCCTGGCACCATGATCCATTCATGAGGGAAAAAGTATTTTAATACATTAACTGGAACCTCTGCCAGCTCTTGGATTGATATAATTTGTGGTTGATGAACTCTTGTTCATTATCATTGAATTCCGTAATGGGTTCTTTCACAGGCTGCTGTTTGGGAAAGCTTGCCAAGTCTAAACTATTTTTTCTTGGGGCTTTTCTGTATGCATCTAAACTCCTGGATGAAGTCTTAAAAGGTTAACAGAAAATAATTACTGTTTCTCAGTGGACACCCTCTGCATGGCATCTTCCTAACTTACTCAGTGAAACTGTTGAAGCCATAAGATCCAGTTACTTTAAAGTATCTCCCAATAGATGATTGCACACGCTATAATTATGAACTGAGGTAAAAAAAAGATGTGTTACAGTGATAAACTTGCCTAGTTGACTAAGGCTATTTATTTTCTTTTAAATTATTTTTTGATTATTAAATCTGTTTGATGTGGAAATCAGGATTGAAATATTTCCCTATCAACTTTCTGAAAATCAGGCAAACTTGCATCTTGCCAGCACAGCTGGAGACAAAACTGGGGTGATTTGGAAAATGACACAAGTAAAGGATTTTCTAGAAAGGTTTTGTACAGATAAAGGCTTATTGATCAAGTGATATTTGTGTAGAAGTCTTACTAGAAACAGCAGCAATTACGGTTAGAGGTCATCAAAGCTTCTAAGAGCTCCACTCCTTTGTAGATACATGTGCAGTTGTATGTCTGCCTCTTCCCCTAAGAAACAGAATGAAGGCTTGGGGTTGGGTGTTGTTTTTGTTTTGTAACTCTCTTCATACCATGTGGGGTTCCTGAAGCCATAGCTTACTGGTTGGTCACTACTTAATGTATGTCAAGAGGGACTTCGCCTTGATAAGAGATAAACTTCAGAAGAAAAAGCAAATTTATTCTAGAAAAGTAAAGTATCATTTGATTGGTATTAAAATGCATGAAAATGAAAAAGAAATCTATAAAGTGCAGTTGTCCATGATGTTTAGCAATTTGAGCTGCTCCCACATCTCAGATAATCTCAGGGCTTGGCACTTAACTCCCCCCACACCAAGGAGTGTCCTTTGTGACTGGATTTTCTCCCTTTCTTCTACATGCAGTCTTCTCCCTACCTGTCTTGTCAGCCTGCAGGATGCCCTTCCCACCTTTTCTTCCATTCTTCAGCACTTTTAACATCACTGAGCTCTTCTATCCCACCTGCCTGTGATCATTTATAGATCTTCCCTCCCGAGCAGAGGGACTCATCCTCCTCTCCTCTCCCCTGGAATTGGGTTCTGATATTCAAGCTACAAAGGCTTTAAATGGGACATGTTCCCCCCCATCCTGGCAGCTCCTCTGAACTTGATGCACTGGTGCTGCAGCCATTACCAAGCAGATCTTTCCTGCTTAAAGAGCCTCTCTGCTTCTCATATAATTTTCGGGATTGCTACAGCACTTTATAAAGGCTGTGCTATGAGAAAAGTGCTATTTCACAGTGCTGATACCTGATTATATCCACAATCTCTGGCTCAGTGCTAACACATTGCCAAGGGTACAGGTGACAGATTAGTGACTGGGGTGACAGACTCAGAACTCAAATAGAACTATCCAGCTTTTCCAGCATGTCCCTTTTCTCCCTTCACCTTTTACTGGTTTTAAAAGTTCCGTTTGTGTTTTATAATTGCACAATGCGAGCTCAGCTTCAGTGGCTGCATAGAACAGGACTCAGGCTGTGGAGCACTGGAGATCTGTTTAAGCACTGATATTGCTGGCAAAACTGCTTCTGAGCAGCAGCTTCTTGAAGGTGTGGAGTTATGAGAAAGGGGGGTATGGTGATCCCAAGCAGGAGCTTCACAAGAGCAGGGAATCAGGAACGCCAAATCCTGCAGATGGCAAATCCTGCCGGTCCTGGGGGAAAGATGCATGCACCTTCCCCAGCCAAATCCTGCCATTAATCTTGGCCCTATGTGGGGAGGTTTTGCACCTTGCAGAGCTCTGTGCAAGGCACTTGAGGAACCAAACCCCACCAGGGGGAGTTACCAGGGATTCTTGTATACCAGGGATATCCTGCTGTCATGGGAAGGAGAGCCTTTTTGACCAGTTTTGCTCCATAGCACTTCCAAGAAGTCAAGCTGACCAGCAGAGTTCCTGGGGGCTTCTTGAATACTAGAGCTGTCATTATGGTAAACGTTAAAAAGTGGGGCTATGGATCTTGTTCATTCAGGTTAGAGCTGACATCCAGCACATACTGGGTGCCTTGAGTCTTTCTCAACCTGTGTCACTGGGCATCCATATTACTTGTGTTCATTGCTAACTGATGCTCTGGGAGAGGTTGGCACCTGCCTCCTGTTTCAATTTGTTTAGTTCACAAAGATTAATGGGCAGGAATGATACTGTGTCTATCACCAGTCTGTGAAAAGCTGATGACAAGTTGTGCAAATCTGGTGTCTCCTAGAAAATGCAGATCAACCAAGCAGCTGGAAAATACAGTTGGCCTCATTGTACTGGCAAAGTTTACCAGGGAACACAGTGGCTGCAGAGCATCAATCCAACCTCATCCACCATAAAGTGCTATGGCTGAAGATTATGCATCCTTGATGGAAGTTAGAAATCCATTCTCAGGGAAGAAAAAAGTTCACTCTGCCCTCAGTGAATAATTCAACTAAGGAGTTTTGCTTTGGGCAACTTGTGAAAGTAGCAGAGCTCCCTGTATAAAATGGTATTTCTGAAAGCTTTACCCATTAATTTAACATGACTTAGCTCACTTCCAGCCTTCCTTATCTAGCACAGCCCATCTTCTGCTTTGCTAGTCAGGACTGATGTATTCCTCTGTGGCATGAAGTGAACCATCTGCTTGCAGACCTCAATAACTTGCTTCCATGGCAAAGCAAAAGAGGAGCTTTATAACAACAAAGAAAGTCATACAGAATTTCCACTGTACTCAGTAATTTCTCATTTATTCAGTGTTGTGCAATATTCATTGATGGATAAAGATGTTAAAAGAACCATTTAAATATATGATTGTTGTAAATACACATAATGCTTTTTGCAAGATTATTTTGAAATTTTTTAGAAATACCTTTGAAATACTAGGAAAGATATTTCAGAACTTATTTCTCTGTACTGTTTTAGAGATACTAATACTTGTGAAAAGCAAGGAGCAAAGGGAACTGCCTAATTGTAAATGACAGTCATGTAATATAATGGTAATTCAAATTGGACTTTGCTATTAGCATACTAGAATGCAGAACACCTGCAGAGATAGATCATGCAAACTGGGGCTCATATTTAAAGAAATACAAGAGGGGTTGGTTTTGGTTTTTTTAATACATAAATATGTCACCTTAACTCCACTCACTAATATTGAGATGTTCAGTAGTAAAATAAAAGGAGACATATAGAAGTCTAGTGGAAGAGTGGTCCTAGGAAAATGGTAATGGATAGATCAAAAAGCAGGGTCTAATGCAGCTTTAGGACTGGCATGGATGTTGTGTTGCTATCCTGCTGCTCTTTACATGTTACTTCAGTGCACATGCTGAATGTTTACAGGCTGTTTAGGTGTTCAGGCTTGGCATTTTTGGGGGGGTGGCAGGTTGGAGGCTCCAGGAGAAAGAGAGTTTCAGTAAAAGTGCTCTGGCCATTTTCAGTACTGAAATTAGAAAAGAACAGATTATTCTACTGAGTTGAAATAGTTTTACGAGCAATTTCTTTCAGCACTGTCAGCAGGCATCTTCCTGCTTTAGAACAGGAACTTGAACTTTTCCAAGAGCAGAGAACTCCCCCTGGGTGTGGAGGTGTACCTTTTTTTTTCATTGAAAAATAGCCTACAGTTGTGGAGTTGCAACATTTAAACTGGTATAAATTCGCAAATGCTGAAGACTTTTCAGCTGTACCCTCAGAAAGCTGTCCAGCCCAAGTGTGTTCCTGCTTCTCAGAGTTGGAATTGGCCTGGGATCATCTGGGCAGTTGTCCTCAATTCACCCAGTAGCAAAATGAGAATTTCTTTTTTTTTTCCTCCCAGCAAAGAGACGTTTAGCAGAAAGAATGTGTACCAAAGGAGTCTGGAGGACAGAAGAGAAAGGCAAAAAGAGAGTCTGGAGAAAATGTGGTATAATGAGAGGCTTAACTCTTTCAACCTATCTTATCTAAGAACAAGTTCATGGATGATGTGATTTCTCTAATTATTTTAACAAGAGGAAAATGCTAGGTACTAAAGAAATCTTTGTTTTTTGAGAGAAAGATTCAGTGGGGTACTGTAACAATATACGAGAAAATTGGATTCAAATAAAAGAGTAGGCAGAGATGTTGAGAAAGGAAGTGAAAACACTGGAACAAATTCCTAAAATAAGCAATAAATTTACGTAGAAGTGTACTGCTTTTGGTATCTTATCCAGGCTTGCTGTCTCCAAAGAGTGTGCTTTGACCACTACAGTATCTTGGAATACCTGTATTTTTTCAGGTGACAGTCTATGGCTAGTTTTATACACTAAGTAAGAACTGGTGTCTTTTACTCTTGAACTCTTTGAATGTACCAAGTGGAGAAGTGGTAGGGACAGATGAAGGTACAACCTGAAAAAGAGGAAGGGACGAGGAGAAAAAGGAATGTATGAAGGAGATGAATGATGAAGGACAGGAAAAATATGGGAAAGAGGTGCCTGGATCTCAGCTGTGCTGTTGGATTATTAGATCATGAACCAGAGAGGACCCAGGTAGACTGCTTGCTCTAACATTTCCCAGAAACCGTCACTATTTAAGCCAGTTCTTCTTGCTTCTTGTTTTAGAAACAGAAATATTCCAAAAAACAAGCTTCTTTTTATTTTTTTAATATTGCCAGCAATTGAGTAGCACCACATCTGTTGGCAGATTCTACTGTGGCTGAGTACATTTGTTATTAAAAGCAAAGGATATAGTTTCTCTCCAAAATGGCTTAATCATTGGTTGTATGATGTAAAAAAGAACAGAAACATTATCTGCACAAATGATATATCAAATGTTACATTTTCAGTCAATTTGCTAAGTTTTTCTCTTATCTAAAGCATTTTTTTTCTGATGTAGTGAAGGAATGAACACTTAAAAACAGCGAACCTTGACTTCAGTTTTACTGCTTCAAGCTTTCCTTTAAAAGAAGATCAGCAGGACTTTCTTTAGTTTCTTCAAATTATGATTCCGTTTCTCAGGAGTCTATTTCTGTGAAGATGTTTCCATAGAATCAGAATAGTTTAGTTTGGAAAATATTGTTAAGACCATCGAGTTCTATCATTAACCCAGCCCTGCCCATTCCACCACTAAACCATGTCCCTAAGTGCCACATCTACAAGGCTTTTAAATACCTCCAGGGATGGTGACTGCACCACTCTCTTGGGCAGCCTGTTCTGATGCTTGACAGTGATTTCAGTGAAACATTTTCCCTAACAGCCAATTCTAACTTCCTCTGGTGCAACTTGAGGCCATTTCCCCTTGTCCCATCGCTTGATTTCTGGGAGAAGGGGCTGACTCCACCTTGCTACAAACTCTTTTTAGGGAGCTGTAAAGAGGAATAAAGTCCCCCCCTTACCTCCTCTTCATATTCTTTTTCATGTTTGAAGACCCTTTTAAAGAAACAGCCTGAGAGATTCAGGTTTTCAGGACTTCATTTGTGAACATCCTCATTTCTTTATAATTGAGCACATTGCATTTCATCCTACCAGTAATGGTCTCCAGATCTGCCTCTCCTCTAGAATACCATTTGCACTGCAATTTGACTGCAAATTGCAAATAATAATGAGACAAAAGGTAGACAAATCAGGTTGGAAACATCAAATTTAGGGATGATACCACCAGAGGGCAATAAATAGACACTGTCCCTGGTAGCCAGCACTCCAGCAGTCTGGAGACTGGGAACTCAAGATCTGGTGTTCACTGTTTCTGGAGAACAATCTTAGATTCTTTCAATAAATTAGAAAAGTCAAAAGAGACTTTCCTTTACAAACTTTGTTTAGTTGTTCCACAGTCTTTTTATTAAAAGTGCTTTGTAAGTTCTCATAACCAGCCACAATAAAGACTAGTAAATAATAATAAATAGTAATAGGTGGAATGAAAATTCATGAACCATGGCATGCTTGGGTGAAGACATTCATACAGCTGGTATGTGCATATGCAGTAAAGTAAGTTCTTTGGCTACAGCTCGAGAAAAGCTATGTATTAATTTGATTTACAGCACCTCCCTTGCCTTTGAATGACAGGAAATACAGTATTAGAAACTACATCACAAACAGAAATGTAGGCTGAAAAAACTTTGCAATTGCCATTGATGGAGATACAGAGCTCTTCATGGCCTTCAGTATGTTTTCTTTAAAATGTAACTTCTAAGCTGAAATGTCTCTTTTGTGTACACAGCATATGCTGGTTTTACTCTTTTACTTCAATAGGATCATGTCAAGGGACCACTAACCAGTCTTTAACTTCCAGCTTGCACATTTTATTGGTTGTTGAGGAGATATTTGCTGAAATAGGAGAAAAATTGCATTTCTATCCTAATGAGGCAGAAAACACTATTGGAGCTCCCTTGGAATCTTGTTAGATAATTCAGTGCTTTAGGCCTACTCAGCATCATCAAACTTTTCAGCACTTAAAATTATTTAAAGGTAGTTAAATGTTTCACCCATCAGCAAAGGGGGATGCTCTATTTTGTCTGTCTTAAGGATATTTTAAGGCAGATTTGTTAATCTAGGAAGCCTTGCAAACATTCTGGGCCATGCAACCCCTGTGGCTAATTCCAACTTGCATAATACGAATCAGACCCAAGGCTGGAATTTAAGGATGTGAAGTGATAAAAAAATAATTCTGCTGTAAGTGTATCCCATGAAAATCATAGAATCATAGAATACCAGGTTGGAAGGGACCTCAAGGATCATCTGGTCCAACCTTTTTTGGTGAAAGCACAGTCCAGATGGCCCAGCACCTTGTCCAGGTGAATCCTAAAAGTGTCTAATGTTGGGGAATCCATTACTTCCCTGGGGAGATTATTTCAGTGACTGCTTGCATTGTAAAAAATTTTCATCTTGTGTGCAACTGGAATCTTCCCAGGAGCCACTTGTAGCCGTCACACCTTGTCTTTTCTGTATTGTCATCCTGAAACTGATGTTTTCACAATGCATTTTGTTTCAATGACCTGTATTCAGACAGTACCAATAGATCCGGCAGCTGTGTCGGAACAGCTTTATTGACTCTTCTTTTGGTAGTGATGTGAAATTCCACAGGGAGTCAGACTCTGGGATATTAAAAGTGTACGTATGCTAGTTAGGAAAAAATAATCTGCAGTTCTCTTTGTTAGCACTAGCAGTGGGATTCATGTCTTGCCAAAGTTATTACTAGGGACTGCAGCAATGGGGCTGTATCCAGTTGAACCCTTAGTCTGTCTAATCTAGTGTTTTGGAGCTAGAAATAATCAACTAATTCTCTCTATGCTCTAAAAATACAGGGTATGATAGATTTACCTGTAACAAATGCAGTTGCTTAGGGTGAAGTAGGAAAGTTATTTTCTCCGTAGCAACCACATTTGTGTACATCCCAATGGGTTACAAAAAGTGAGAGAGTCAGGGAAAGGATGTCCTAGCAGCTTATTAGTATTCATCTCTCTTTCTGAGGATGAAGGAGGTATTAGCCTTACCTCTCCAAGGATCATGCACGGTACTGTGTGCCCATACACATGCAGGGAATGAGCTCTCACCAAGGAAGAACCATTTCATCTCTTCCTTTAAAGATAAAAAGAAGCCACATCATTTGCAAAATAACCCAAAAAACCCAAAACCAACAAAAAAAAAAAAAAAAAACCAGAAAAAAAAATCAAAAAGAAGGGACATCTGATAATTGGCTGAAATAATTTTCAAGTTCTAGTCAAATTGACAGAATCAGAGTATCGGAAAAATGAAAAATAGAAGCACTACGAACATTTTTTAACTCTTAAACACAATACTGATTTTTCATTTCAGAGGAGTTTTGCTTTAGACTTCACCTAAATGTAATTTTGAAATGGCTAAAATGATTACCATGGCAGTTAAATGATTTTTGTTCATTCTTCTTGGACCTCAGATTTTTTGCCTATAGGCAGGTAATGTATATTTTGGCAGCTTCTTTCTTCATCCTCACAGTCCAAAGATTTCTTGTTTTGGCATTTGACAGCTCTCTTCATTCTTTGTTCCAGAGAGAAACAGAGCTTTTTTTTACTGAATATGTGATGGAAGAAGTAGAAAAGCAAGAGAGTCTGTCAAGCAACTATAGGTCTTTCACTGAGTGCAGAATTCAGGACTTTCAAAATTCAGGATGTGTAGGAATTGCCTTTTCCTCCAGCAGCAAAAGTCTAGAGAAGTCAGCAGTAGGATAGCTCTGCCTGTGTGAGACTGATTCAATTTGGAGCAAACCAACACAGAAGGAACATGAGGCAGTATTGGGAAGGTCTCATCATCTCAGGAGATTTGTGACCCTCTCCTGAAGGTAAATGTGAAGAAGTATAAAGGAATCTGTAATAGCTGTACTAATCTCAAAAGGATGCCACAGATACTAGCACATTTTTCAAGAAAAGCATTGTGGTAAATATTCAAGGTTTATAATCTGTTTCTCATTGTAGCAGTGGCTATTAGAATTCAGTACTATTAAATGTTTACAGCAGAATATTGTTCTAACATGAAAACGTAAGCATGTTCCTCTGCCAGGCTCTAGCCACCATCAGCCAGCCTAATACTGTTTTTCCAAGGCTGCAGAGTGCTGTGGAGTCACTTTTAACATGCTGTTAGCTGATGTGGTTCTTCTCAGGAGAGCCCTGTTACAGCCAAGAGCTGTAGCAGCAGTGCAGCCAAGGAGATGTGGTGGCACAGCCTGGGGCAGCTCTGCAGCTGAGTAGCGGTGGCTGCTGCCAAGGCAGTCTGGAATTGCCTTTCCCAGCAAGCACATACTTCTGTTTTTTAAACCTGGATTACGGGCTTGGCTCTTGATCAAGATCAAGTCTGGTCTATTTATACTGTCAGTCTTTTCATACCGTGAGCCTACTCCGTGGGAAGTAATCACCTTGCTGAGAATAAGAGTGATACATTCAGCTCATTAGTGGTCCCAAAGCTCTTTCTGTCCTAGGCTTTCCAAGCGATTGCTATGCTAACAAAGGTTCACATCAGCTATCCATTTATGCTGCGTGTTCATAGTTAACTTCAAGTGTAAAAATGTCAGTGACAAATTAGGGAGAGCTTGGCATCCCACACTTCTGAAATGCTCAAGAAAGGCTGCTTCTTGCTCCTAGGTATCAACCAGCCTTTAACGATCTCATAGTGGGGTGTTACTGTATGCCTTTATTGTTCCTCTTTTTTCCAGGCATGTCATTTATCTTTTTATTTCAATATGAATGTTTTTAACTTCCCCTTCCAATCCTTGAAACTCATTATATCCTACAGGTCTGAGAGCTCTTAAAGTTTTGTTCTCATGTAGGTTCTTAGAAATTTTGTTCACAACCTTAACCCTCTGTTGTAGAAGAGATATGAACTGACACCTGTTTTTCATGAGGAAAGCACATTTTCCACTTCTCCCATTTTCCTTTTTTTTCATCTTTAATAACTGCTCTATTTTTCCAGCCACCTATGGAGCCAGGGGCAGCAAGACTGGGTGTGGAGTTGTACACACACCCCCACTCAGGCCAGAGAGGGGGCAACGGTTTCATCTCATAGTGGATGGTTTGTCTCTCCTGGGCCATGTTGGTGTTTTTGATTCTATGGTTGCACTGAATAAGTGCACCTGGTTAAAAAGAATACACAGGAAACAGTCACAGCTTCTCAGTTCCCGATGCTGTGATAATTCCTGTGTTCTCACACAGGTATGACATGTGGTGTTACAAAAACAGAAACCTTTGAATTTCACCACTTCACCAACTAATTTTGATTATACCACAATAGTGACCTACACTTTCCATTATTTAGCACTGCACAATCTTTTCTGTCACCTGCAAACTCCATCAGCAATTTATCATTGATGGGTGTTTTGATTTCTTTTTTCTGCTATGTGACTCATCAGCCTTTATGAAAGATATGGTGGCAGAGTACTGTATTTCAAATATTTTCACCTTAAATATTTAAAATCAAGGCAGGAAGAATTTTCCATGCTTCCAGACAAGAGAGGAAAGCTTACAAGCCCTGAATGGTTCTGAGTCAGTGAGATGGTGGAAGGACAGGAGGAGGAGAAAGAAGAGAGGAAGGAAGGGAAAGAATTCCAGCAGTGGAAAAAATCCCTTTTATCCTTAAGTAGATTTGGGGCCCAGTTCTGTTGTTACCTACACCATTTTCCACACTAAAGCAGTGTGGCCTTCACTGAAATACCTGTTTTGTGAAAAATTAGAGGACAACCAGGCTTTCACACGGAAGGAGTAAAGTCACTTGACTATATTCTGGTGGATCTCTGAGGTGCTGAGAAACAATCACCTTTAGAAAGCATCTCAACCTGAAGGACGCCGAGTGAATGATTATAAAGGATGCTAACACGGAACAGGTGTCAAAATACCTGAGGGACCGAAGTTGTGTGAGTTGGATCCTACCGGCAATGTTCAACATACTTCTGTACATTGATTTGTGACAAACAGTGCCTCACCTTGCAGGTGATAAGGGAGCTTTGGTTATATTGAGCATGCCACTAGACAAAATGCTTTCACATAAAACACGAATGTTTAGTCCAAAGCAAATAGATTGAAATTCTTGCTTTATTTCGCATGTGTGCTGTGAGCTGCTGCCATGCAAGGCGCAGGGCCGGGGCCGGGTGTGGGGCTGCAGCGGGGTGTGTGACAAGCGCACGGGCCAGGTGTGGCCAGGAGAGGGCCACCCAGCCCTGGCAGTGCCACTGCGCTCTGCTCTCCTGCCAAACAAGCTCTGTAAAATCTTAATTGCAAAGGTATCAGAGTTTGCAGGTGGCTCACCACAGGGAAACAGGTGCATATTGTCATGTAAGAGAGAGATAGAAGAGAGACGTTCCTTAACATCTGCTGCAGATGTCAATTTTAGGAGACAGAACAGAAAAAAAAAAATTAAAAAGGACATGGAAAATGCTATCAAAAGTACAGGGAATCCTTGCCTTTCATCCTAGCAACCTCTCTCTGATAAATGTCTCACAAGCCATAGGTTCTGTCATCTCAACTCCAGATGTCCCACAGACCAAGTGAAACCACTCCAAACCTCCTGCCCCATTAGGAGCAGGTAGCCCAGCCATAGGTAGTCTCTTTGCTAACCTGTTTTTCTCCATTAGGACTAAGACAGGTTAGCAAAGGAGCTACATATTCCAGTCTATCCCAAATGCTGAACACGTCCTAAGTGAGAGAAAAATCCTTTAAAAGGACTGAGTAGGAGCTAAATCACTACCTGCTTCAAGGCTGATTATGTAGGGCACGTAGGGGTGGTTCATGCTTCACACAAGTGTTGCCAAGGTTTTTCCACATATGGTAGAAAGTGGATGTGCCAGCCCCTTCCCTACCTGTGCCTGGTGCAAGCACAGGCAGCCTGCAGTGCTGCAGCCCCTCTTAAGGAGTGTGGGGAGACCACATGGACGCATGCTCCTCTAACCTAATTTTAAACACCTGCAGGATGAGTATGAATCTAGTGTTTCCTTCTGAGCTGGCTGGAGTTGGTAGGGTATGTGTAGCATATTTTAAGCACCCTAACAAGTGGAGTGTCTTGGGCTTTCATGCTTCTCTATGCTCACAGGTACGCATAATGTCCTCTCAATGCCGTCTCATATTACTGAGTTTGGGAGCTGCTATTATTTTTATCCAACAATCACATTATTAAACGTATTTGGTCTCTTTTCCATGCTGCTCCCAAACCAGTCATGCCAGGTCAGTGCTGAGGCAGAGCAGAAGTGAGCTACTGGGGGTCCATAAACATGGGGCTCAAATAGGGTTTTCCTTGGGCAAGCCCATGATAAAGAGATCCATGGTGAAAAATCCCTGCTGCCAAGCCTTGCCTGTGGCATAGTCAGTCATTGTGGGCTTGTGCAAGTCAAGTTGGGGTCTCATATGCAGAAAAAGCTACTCAGAGAGCCTGCTCATCCATGGGCCAAACTCTGCACCTTGAACCCTGGCACCTCAGTGTCTGTATGAGAGTACTCGAGTGGTTGAGAGATGCTGTCAGTTCTGTTGCTGGTACCACTGTTTCCATTTTAGTGTGTTACTGTACAAAGTCATTCTCATTCTGAGGAGAGACTGGCACTGAGATGTAGACATCTCCTTCAGTCCAAGCAGCACTGCGGTGAATCTGATAAGCAGGGAGCAATACTTTGAGGGACTGCCATTTTCTCCCACATGAAGAAAGCTCCACTTGCTGCTTCCTTCTCAACATGATGAGCGCTGCATTTAACTTACAACTCAGATGTAAACAATACTCCTTCTAACATTTTATCCCTGTATTTGGTTTGTCTTCTTTGAGGTTCCCATGTACTAATCCTGTTGTTTAGTGAAGTTTCCGACTTCTGAAGTTTGCAGCTTGTGTGAGATTTGCTTCTTTAGCAGTCAAATGAAGTCTGAAATAACCATATTTACTGCTAAAATCCAAAATAATGTTATCAAATCAGAGGATTTTCTCCATACTTCCACCCAGTGGGGAACAAAAATTATTGCCATGATGACATCATCTTGAGAAGTCTTTCCAAAAAGTGATTCTTTGACACATTCTTTATCCTCAGCCTGCTTAACTGACATGTTTATTAATTAGCTAAAGATGATATATGTCACCTGGCAATGAACTTAGTGTCCTGTCTTGTTTTGGTTTAATTTCATTTGCATTTATCTCATGATAGCATATCACACATATATGTCAAATATTTTTAAATGAAACTTTTCTCATTAAATGTCTTACCCATTTTAAGAATTAAGCAACTTTTCCACTTAGTCAAAAAACCACATGCCAACTCTACAAAATTAACACCACAAGGCTTATTGCCCTATCTCCTAATTAGAAAAAAACTAAACACCATCCACATCAAGTGTAAATGTCTCTTCCTACTACGTACCCCAACAATTTTTAAAAATTTAATTCATTAGGCTTTTCAGTGCCAAAATTCCTTTCATACTAATAAGATAAGATGGTCCATAGTACGGATACACAGGCAAGAACTTCCACCATAGGTAACTATTGCATTATAGTGGAGAATGCAGCAGTTTATCTTCCCAAGGGCATGGTCTTCTCTTACTGCATTATTCTGGGACTCAGTTTTTCTCATCCATGCTCTCAGTCATTTCAAAATCCTAGTTCCAGTTTCCAAGACCATTGGTCACTGCTCTGGGTATAGTTGCATTACTGGTCTCATTGCCATTCATGAGTTGTTCATCACTTTACCAGGGTAGTTCCCACAGCTCAATACAAGGAGTGTGAGTTATAGGCACTGTTCTTGAGCTACAAGCTAAACTTTCAGAGGATATTACCAGGCACTGGGTTAACCTTTTCAGAGCATCTTGCAAAACCATTCTCTTTACTAAGACATAAGTGTTACTGTAGGTTAATACAGTGGAAAGGAAAAGAGAGAACAACAATGTGCCAAGTAATGCCTGCTTCTCCAGAAAAGATTTAAAAGATCCTGATGTCCACCAGGAAGCACTGTAGACCTAATTTGCCCATGAAATATTTTGATACTGTTTCAGCAAGGGCTATACGAATATATAAACACAACCTACCACACTGTAATCAGACTGGAACCATGGTCGGTGGTTGTATGAAAGGTGGGCTGCATCAGCTGCCTCCAACAAGAACCCAGGCAGTCCATAAAAGACAAAGAAGAGGAATTAAAATGCTCCCTTTCCCTCATGGCACAGTTTTCTCCCCATCCATAGCCTCAGCTTTCACCAGACCTGGGATCTAGGGATTTGCCTGTATTGTATGTAGCAGTATCTTATCACTCAGATACCATTCAGATAGTCCAGAAAGGAGCCAAGAACTCTCAAAGTTTCATCTTTTGGCTAAATCAAAAGAAATTAGTGATCTAAAGGTGCTACTTTACTTTAAAATTATATATGCACTTACATACTTCCAATAAGCACCATCTGCAGTCAGGAAAGCCACCAGAATAAGAATGTCATAACTGAAACCAGGAAAAAAGTGCCAATGGAAGGTATTTTCAGAGCTCTTCAATTTTTTCTTTTATGTGTTAAGCAGCAAAAGTTTCTGAGACTAGAGAATATATGCAGACATATCATCTAGCCTGCCAAGGTGATTTTGGAGATTAGAATATAATAACAGTGAGTCAGAAAGTTATTATTTTGAGTATGGAGAAGAGGAGGTAGGAAATGTGTATTTGTAGAAACACTTTCTGTTGTGTTTTACAGCAGTGGCCAGATAAAGTGTAGCTGGGCTTTAGCCCTTCTAATTTTCTCCCTGCATAACTTCACAACATCTTTGTAGTCCTCATGAGTTGTCTGTCCTTTTCCAGAGGTGATAAACTCTCTTTTTCTCCTGCCAAGGCTCTCTGTTCAGCCAGGCCAGTATTCTTCCTCACCAGCTCATCATTTGGCACATGGGATGGCCTGCTCCTAAAACTTTTAGATTTCCTTCTTAAAGCAGGTCCATCCTTCCACTCCTTTGCCCTTCAGAACTTCTTCCGAAGGGATTCTGTCAACCAGCCTCCTAAACAGGCCAAAGTTTGCCCTCTGGAATTGCCCTCCTTACTTCTCTGAGAGTTGAAAGCTCTATTGTTTTGTAGTTGCTATGCCCAAGAGAGCCTCCCACCACCACATCTCCCACCAGTCCTCTGTTCACAAACAGCAGCTCTGCAGGGCACCTCACCAGCTGTGTCAGGAGATCCTCCTCCACACAGTCCAGGGACCTCCTTGACTGTTTTCTGTCTGCTGTGTTGTACTTCCAGCAGACTTCTGGTAAGCTGAAGTCCCCAAAGATGTCAAGTCCCCAAGAAGTTCAGGAATGACATGCATTGCCACGAGTCTACCTTGCACGACATTTGGTAGCACCAAGTTAAATATGGTGCAAGGCAGACTGACACTGGTACCCATTCATCCTACTGGTTCAACAACAAGACTTTTTTCTAATTTTGAAAAAGCGAAGAGAGAGAGAAATCTGCCTCTTTCCAGTCACAATCAACTATGTGTTGGTATCAGGTTTTATCCTGACTGCTGCAAAGGCTGAAGTGATCATTTAAATTCATGCTTGCCACCATCTTAGCTCATCCCTGCATGGAAAAGTGCCCTGGCTCACAGAGCTCCTGAACACCTGGCACACATGGCTTTAGTTTCAGGACTATGAATATAGTGAGCGTTTTCCAAGTCCTACTGTAGCTTTTATTAAGACTCTACTAATGCTTTCATGTGTTTTGATTTCTTTCCATTTTAATTTTCCATTTACACCTCTGGAGTTGACTACACCCCCTGACAAGAGATATCCTCCTTCATAGGTGGAACAGGCTGCCTCCATGTCTCTTGGGTCATGTACAGCACACATCCAAAGTTTTCAACACTCTTAGACCGTGCTGCTAAAACCACCAGATCAAAGATTCCCCATCTGCAGTCCACATGTAAAATGGAGGGAAAATAGATACTTTCCATAGTTTTGTGACATAATTATTTGCAATACAGAAACACCTGAAGTCTCCTCTGGAGATTAGATGCTGCATTTGTTAGGAGATGTAAGCACAGCATGAACCGTGTCCTCTGAAATGACAGCAGATGAAAGAACCAACAAAAGTGACGTTTTCTTTCCCTTCAGTGAGTGGGCTGGCAGAGGGCAGCCTGAGATGCCTTTACAGAAGCTATTTTAAAATTATCAGAGCATCATCCTGAGACCCTGGGACAGAGCTGTGGATTGAATTCAGATCTCAAGACACAGTCAATAACTTTCATCCAAAGCAATTTTCTTCTGTCTTGCTGACAGGCAAATTGGAAAAGTGACAGATAACAGACAAGCTGGCAGAGTGACAGGAAGCTTTCAGATGCAGTCTGCAAAACGGGCAAGAACACGTGGTGGTCAGTGAACATACATTACAAGGGACAGAGAGTTCTCAGTAAGACAAGTCCCCAGTACCACAAGAACCACTTCATGTTAGGGTGACCAGAAAGGCTCCTCCCAGGATGCTTGTTCTGTTATGTTAATCTATCCCAGTTTGGATTCCCCGGTTGCCTGTCAGCCTCTACCCCTCGTCACTCCCCCAGAGCTTCCCCATTGGTCTCCGTTCCCTAGTCCGGCCTTTTCCTCACCCCCAGATAAAACTGTGAGTTTTGGGATCGTGTTTGGATTTGCCTCTGCACCCTTCGACAGTGTAGCAGCAATAAATGCTCCTGGCAGAACGCACACAAATGCCCTTCTCAACTCTTTGCTGCCGACTGTAGCACTGAACCCACCCGTGCATCTGTGGGGGCACGCGGGACCCCACGGAGCCGGGCAGGGACAGTATTAAGAACATCCATTTTTCTCCCACACCAAATGCTCACTCCTACCTTTCCATCAGCTTCTGTTTATAGCCTACTTTGCCAGAAAAGGCGGTTTCATTTGTTTCATGGAAGTCCTTTAAGAGTCAGTCATCTAGGGCAATTGAGCATAGGCATTAAGATAATTACAGTGAAAAGTTATTAAATCCTGGCCAACTCTTGTGCTGTGCCTGCTCCATTTTTCTGAATACAAATTTCTTGCAAAATTAATCCCCAGACCACACTATAAATACTCACCCGTGGTGAGACATCCCAGAACTTTGATGTGGATCCACATGAATTTTTTCCCCTAAAGTAAACTCCAGAGGGAGGGGAGGAAATCAAATGGGAAAACTAAATTTATGAAAACAAAACCCTTAAACAAACAAAAATGCAGAACTTAGAAAAACAGAAATTAAAAGGGCTTGTCAACAAATTGTGCTTTTCAGCTCCATTCTTGAAGAGGGGGACTGATCACACATTTGTGTTGTTAGTCCAGCATCTTTCAGTACTAAATGTCACACAGTGTCATTTGACTCCTTACCAAGAGTCTTCTTACTGTTCCATATCAGACCAGTCTGTCTGCTTTCTCTTCCTCTCAACAGTCTCTGCTCTTGTCTAACTTGCATTAATGCAATACAGGCCAGGTGTGGACTGCAGGTGAAAACCAGGGATGGACCTGAACTAAACCACACACAGGAACAGTGTGGAAGAGGAAAGAGAATGAATGGAGGAAAGCAGCTGATTGTAGCCAGGCATCTCAATAAGGAGAAGGTAAAGAGAAACACCAGAAAAGTGGGGAAAGAGATCAAAAAAACACTGGGCTCACTGTGAAACAGCCTGGACAGCACAGTACGGTAAAAGTGCACCAAGAGTCGTCTGTGCTGAGCCTTGGCTGAAAGCATTTTGTAGATGTGAGCAAATAAATAGGCACCTTCTTTTTGTAGTGGTAGGTTTAGTTTAGGAAGCTGCAGCTTTCCCTGAGAGCTCAGCGGGGCTGCTTAGGGCAGTGCGACCATTGTCACCCTCCCGTAGCCCATTTCGGTTTTGCTCTGCGGTTTTGCTCCGGCAGCTGTCAGCTTTACAACACAGTGACGGTGAAGGGTCCCTCCATGAGGGTTTCAGAGGATCCTTACTCTTACATGTTGTCCCAGCGATCCCCAGTGGCAGAGAGACCTTGTGATCCAGGTGCAGGGGGATTTTGTCAGGGGCTCAGGGGCGGTACGTGGGTGGAGTTGGGGTACCGGAACCAATAGGGAGGACCCGAAGGAGTGGCCAGGACTAGGGGCAGGGGAAAGTGTGGCCGGGAACGATGTGAAAGGCATTTAATAAATGAATCAGTGGGAAATACAACACCACACTTTCTCTTACTGGCAAGGGCTGCCCTTGTGTGCAAGAAAACAGTGCACACACTCCTTCTGGGGCACATGACTCTACCATCCATGGCTTTGCTGACGAGAAATAACCTAGAAGAACCCAAAGCTCTGTTAACCAACCAGGTCAAAAAGGAATAGTAAAATGAATAATGTAACAATTAGGTTTTGGCAGTATTTAATGTATTCACTCCAGGAAAGGTTTGGATAATAGTTCTGATTAATAGAAATTAATCAAATTTTACAGAGGTTGTCAGCTGTCCTCCCTCTAAAAAGCATAATGATTAATGATAGAAAAATTATAACAAGGAGGCAGTAATAGCTTGAATTTAGCTTTTTAAATGGTAAGGAACTTTACAGACAATCACTAATAGATTTAAATCCTCTGGTTGTCCTGTGGTGTGGATGTTGGAAGTGTAAGACAGCTATATTAGCCAGAGAGAGAGTGAAATTCATCATGCTCCCCACTGAAATACTGTCCATTTCAGTGTTAGAAAGGAAAAGTATTAGACTCTTAATGCTGGAATTAGAGAGCAGATCTTTTAGCTGCCATGGACCCAGAGGAAACCACACAATTTACTCCAAAGCTGATACACTCTTAGTAATGTTTCCTACTGTTCGCTACAAAGACGACTTCCATTAGCTTGTGTACCTTTTCAGCATACTCTCATGTGCAGAACTGTTCTCTCATCAAATACAGTACCACCATTATTAACAACAGTGGCTGTCACACTTCCAGTGCCCTCAATCAGTTGTGAAGCCACCTCTAGAGTGAAATATTAGTCCCTGTATGCAGGGATATGAGATCTAAACTCAGTGTTCACTTTCTAAAAGTACCCATTTTCTGCAAAACCAGCCAAGCTTCCTCAAAGTGAGAGAGAAGAGGTAGCTGTTTGGCTTAAAGGAAAGCTCCATGTTAAGATTTGAAAGTAATTGCTAGACTTGAATAGTCTAAGTGTGGATACATCTCCTTTTCCTCTTCAACTCTGTAAATTAGCATTACAGTTTGCTTTTCATAGAGAGGTATTAGCACTGTTTTCATAGAGAGGTATTAGCTGGGCAGCTCTTGCTCCACTTCTGTTTATCTTTTGTACTGCTTGCAGTTGAATTGGCAACAGAAGATGCTAACAAAAAGGCTTTTTTTGCACAGAACTGTGAAGGACTTTAGGAAGGAACATAACCCTAAAATAACCACTGCAAACATTTCACAGGATTTGGATACTTAAGATTACTGTTGTTCAAAAAGCAGTACTTTCGGATTCTCTTCTAAATGTTTTTTATACCATGCTTAATATTGGAACCCTGGGTTCAGAGAATTTTAGTCTTTCAGTGGTGACAGATGGTGATCCTCAAAAGCACACTCAAAAGCACTGAGGCCTTGGGAAAGGCTTCCCAAATTATGTGATAGCACTGAGATTGTTGCTGTGTAATTAAAAAAGGAGTTTGTTATATCACTGGGTGGAATATGTAGAGATGTAGAAAATTTAGGTTTCTGGGATATAGTCATATACATGTAACAAGATGGAGGATTTGGGGTGTAGGTTAGTTCTTCTTCTTTCTTCTTCCTTCTTCTTCACAAGCCTGGGTGATCTGGTATTGGTTCAAAAAACCCACAGTGCAGAACATGAATGATTAGTTATTGGATTATAAGTAAAAATAAATTAGTTGGCATTCCATAATTGGGTAGTTTGGGCTTTAAAAGACCTTGGAAGGAGGAACTCAGGAGCCATTTCCACCTTGTTAACTTAGAGGCACTTTCTGTGCAGCTGCACTATAGATAAGAAATAATAAACATCTGAGTCCAAAGAAAAGCTCGGCGTCTCCTGCTTTTCAATCCGAACTCTGAGTAAAAGAACCAAAAGACAGAGGCAGAGAAAGAAAAGAACAACAGAAAATTTAATACTTAACATCACAGTAACAGAAGACAAAGTAGCTGCAAATACCTCTTCAAATACCAGATGAGGTAAACTTGAAAAGTGGAGCACTGGCAACACATTGCAGAAGCATTTGAACTGCTTCTGCAGGGTGCTAGCTGGTACCAGAGGCAGTACAGCTGTGCTGCACTGCTGGGCTGAGCTAGAGCAACCTGCCTAGTGATTTCCAGATGTGTTGCTTCAGTGTCCAAGCAGGTACCCTGAACAGAGCAATGCAACACCTGGGGAACTGCCTGGATGTGGTGAGATTGGAGATCCCTGCACAGTGCTTGTAATGTGATGAGTTTTTGTGGTACACGAAGCCAGTGGTATCATGAAGCCACTGGTTTTTGGCACATGTCCTCTAAGACATGTTGCTGCATGGGTTATTATTTGGCATTTATTAGATTAGACAAGCTTCATGTCCAGATTACTACAAGTCCTTGAGCGAAGAGCATCACTTTAGTTTTGCCCATTTGTGTAGAACAGCTGATTATCTTCTTTGAGCTCAATCCCTTCAGAGGCAGTGCTCCTGTAAGGAAAAGAAAGGGAGAACCATGTATTGCTTCTGTATGTGCTGATATGAAAGCTGCACGCTTAGTCTGGTACTTGAGTCAATGTTTTATGACCATTTCAGTTTACAGTTCCGGTACAGATAGTGACAAAACAGCAGAAAGCCAACATGTCCCTGGGATGTTCCAAGACAGTAAGCAAATGAGGGGTTGGTGGTGCAGTTTACCTTTATATCTTATTTCGATACTTTATCCAGGAAATTCAGGTTTAGTAATAACTTACTGTGAAATGCTGACAGTGGCAAAAAAAAAAGTCCAGAAGAGCACAGATAGACAGATGCCAGCTCTCTGAAAGGCAGATTCAACCAGTGCAGGCATGCTCCCTCTGGGACCCCAGCTTAGCAACCATCATCCCCAGATGGCTAAGCTTAGTGATCATCATCCTCAGATCTGCCCTTGGATCACACACACTCCCGAGCGGTATAAACTTGCCATTATGTGGTTTTGGGTGGCCATTGCCTGCACCAGAAATGAACATAAGAAACAAATAGCTGACATTCTTCTTTGGCACTCATGAAGGTTTTACAGCACCACACTTTAGATCTGCTCTGCTGATACACAGTAACTCATGAGCTCTCTGGGCTCTGACGACACTGTGAATCCATCTCTCCTGTGGGAGGATGGAAGAAGTATCCCAAACCTGGTGGGGGGAGGGGTGGTTGTGCCTTCTCTCAGAGGATATATTTCTAAATTTGGCCAAACTGGAACACCTCCCTAGCAGTTCCATGATGGCATCATGGGCAAATTGCTGCCTCAGGAATGCTTTGGGGCTAATCTGTGGAGTATAAATCATTCCTCTGCTTGGGTAGTCCTTCAGTCACTAGCATCCTGCCTTTTCCAGCTCTAATAGTAACAATTTCTTCAGCAACTTGAAGCATTTTCTGTCACAGCACTTCATTTTACCTGGCAATCTTCATCCTGCTACCAAAATCTGCAACTTCTCCTGAACCTGAATTAATCCAATAAGGTTTATTTCAAATGTTTTCTCCCCTCTTCTTGTGCAACAAATACAGAGCATGACACTTAAGCCTAAAGCTGTTATTTAGTTTACCTCAAATCTTTGAATAGCAAAATTTATAGATGGAATTAAAAAGGAAGCAGTAATTATCCTCAAAACTGTGGAGGTTCTGATGGCCGAACAGGAAAACTTCACTTGTCAGCAGCTGAGATTCTGTGGCAATTTTCAGAAAAAAAAAATCCTATGAGTCTCCAGTTTATATTTCTGCTTTGGAAGCACCCAGTCTAAGTAGGCAAAAGCAAGGCTTTTAGTTTATGGAAGAGAAAAATGAGAAGCAGGCAAATTAAGGCAGGCACTAGGATGCCAGAAAAAGACAGAAACAGGACTCAAATTGAAATATAAATCAAATGTCTTAATCACAAAGCTGTCCTTTCTTTTCATACTGAGGACTTAAATGATTTAAATGCTTTCTTGAAAAAAACAAACTGAGTGTAGAAGAAAAACTACAGAAGATTACGTAGGACTGTCATCATTGTCCTTTTCACTTACTAACCATGCTGGTTAGTGTTGTTCCTTCAGACGTCACAACTGTCATACAGCATTGAGTAAAATGTGCCTGCTAAATCTGCCACTGGCTCATAAGGTGCTTATTTTTTTTAGCCAATGAAATTTTAATTATTCTAATCTCAGAGAAATGGTTCTGCAGGAAAATAATTTCTCATTTATCTAAGTATTGAGTTCAAGTGATGAGAGTCAGAGGGACATAAAATGAAAATTTTAGACCTGAGCAAACTGAATTTGAGATCCAGGTATTAAAAAAAAATATATTTTGAAAAATGGTCAGCATTTGAAAGAAGCAGGGAGAAGGTGTGTGTGTTACCTGCTGCAGAAGCAAACTTGTTCCAGTTTTCAACCAGGCTGATCAGCCAACTTCCCTTTCAGGAGGCCCTGAGACTGAGCTGCTCACAGACCCCACTGGATGCACAGCTTTCTTAAGCACAGTTAAAGGTTAAACAAAGCACAGAGAGCTCAACAGAAGTGTTTCTATAAAAACACTTTACTGAAAACTGGCCTCAAAGTACTGGTGATGTGTCAGGGAACTTATGTACAAAGAACTCAAATAAAATATGCGTTATAAAAATGTGTAGATATCGTATGTCTCCTCAATGAAGGCTCTCTGAGGGTATTTTTGGACCTCTGAGTCAACATGCATTTGTCTTCCTCCTTAAAATGTCTTGCTTCTCCTTTCCAGCCAGCCTCCTTCTTCATGCCCCTGTATGGGTATTTTTCCAAATTACCTCAACTCTAAATCTCCCTGCATTTTAATTGCCTTGAGGTGGAGTCCAGAATGTTAATGATACTTTAATACATTAAATCTCTGATTAAGTAAGGTGAACTCTTTTTGCCTCACTCCTGTAGTGAGAAAGATTTGTATTCAACACACTAAGTTTTAATGCCTGACAGCTGAAGCTTAATGTCTTTCCATAGTTTCAGAGATTAATATAGAGTCATTGAAAAAGATCTCAGAATTATAATAAAAAGAACTGAAGATCCTATGCAGTAAATAATCCACAGAGGAAAATAGTGTGTATTTATGCATAAATTTACCATTAATTTTATTTTAAATTCTCTGATATTTTATCTGTTGTTTTCATCAAACTTGTGTTCAGTGCTTCCTTGGTGCATATCTTTGAAACCATAGTCACCTTTCTGCTAGTTTAGGGATTTTAAAATGAAGCTGCTTCACTGCAGACTGGTAGCAGTGCTAAATGTGCATTTCCCTTGCCATAACTTTTAATGCTCTACCCAGCTTTATTTAAAGTGAGAGGAAGTTTTACACCCATTACAAATAGAATTGACTGGAAATTATTTCTTAAGTCTTTATCTACTCAGCATATCCAATTCTTTCTTGACTGACTAGAAACCCATGATAAAACTCGCTATTGAATATATTTTCTCCTGAGTTCGAGCAGTATTTCCATAATGAGTTTACTGACCCTTAGCATTACAAAATTTTGACTCACTCTTACATCTGATGCCTTTAAAAGAATTTCTGCCTTTACAGTATGTCACTCATGAGCAATGAATGAAAGCATGATGTCTTGGAGAAGAAAATTCAAAGTATCTCAAAAAAATAAGTGTCAGAATGTTTTGGTCCCAGCTTATACACTTTAAATATGCTTTCTTGTGCTTCTGTGTGTATTATGCATTATTGATGAACAAAAACACTACAACTCTGGAAATAAAATGTAAGTATCTAAAATACTAAGCTCTAAAAATAAAGATGAAATCTCTCAGAGGTACTAATTACTGAGACTGAAAAACATAGTGTGGTAGGGGCTGCAAGTACAACTCAGAACTGTTTTCACTTTTCTATAGTATAAGTCAAGGACAATATTACCAACTGAGGAATGGAACAAGGCTTCTTTCAAACAGATTGTTTTATTTGACTGTGAGAACATTTTGAGAAATCAAAATGCATACACCAGGACCACTTGGGTACCTTAGTTACATAAAAACAACCGTGTAAACTTTTCATAAAGTGCCTGCTAGAAGACATATATGCAATTAGAGCCCATCACTGCATCAGGATGTTTGTATGATAGGACCACCACTGCCCAGCACTACACTCAGAGTTCGGTGCAATCAGGTTCTGCCCACATGACCTTACATTGATTGTAAGCTGTCTTAGGACAGGGAGGGTTTTTTGGTGTTTGTAGTTATGTTGAGAAAGATATAGGACTGATGCCTCTTTAGGTTTCAACAACAAAAATGGCTCTTGGCACTGCTTTCAACAATACGGCTTAGCTGAGAAACTACAGATGGGTTACAAGTATTTGTTCTTGTGTTCTTAAGTAAAGGACACAGTTCAAAAGGTGGGCTATTCAGTAGCATGTCGGGAAGGAGAAGTTAAGACAGTGAAATGGTGCTATCCATTGCATTCTCGACACTGCACCACTTACCTAAAATTATTTTAATACACATACAGCAAGGGGATATCTGCTTTTGCTGAGGCCTGTTAGTTTTGCAAATACAAAGAGCTTTTGGCATGAGCTAGGCAAGAATAACTCCCTTGGAGAGGTGTACTGAGCAAAAAGGGTTGAAGTAATACTCTTTGTTTCCTTTCTTCACCTCTGGGCGCCTATCCAGAGTCCTTGTGCACATGGAAGTAGTCACCTAATCTTCTACTGAATTATTTGTGTGTTACATCAGTGTTTGCAGGTGTGTTGGGGTGACTTTATGATGTGTATCCCATATTGCTGCCCTATGTCCAGAAATTAATCCTTGTGCCTTTCTATGCCTCTAAATTGAGCCTGAGAGGGGGAAGGAAAAACTGAGCAAAACTTTTTCAAAGCAGTTTGCAGCTTGTTCAAGGTCACACAGAGATAGCGACTTTTTTTTCAGCTGCAGCAGGGGAGTGGGAGGGAAGGGAAGCACCCGGCTTGCTTTTCTTTCCAGCCAGCTTTTTGGCAGGTTTTTTTTCCTCAGCTGTTTTTCCTTTGGAGAGTTGAACTTTTGTTTTCCTGGGACTTTCTTTTTTCCTTTTCTCTCTGCTGGACTGTATCAACATCAGAATACATTGGGAGGACTTTCCACCGAGGCCTTGGCCCTGGAGGTGGGCCCACCACCCCATCCCAGCTCCAAGGAGGGGGAGAGAGAGATCTACGGAAGGACTCTGAAATTTTCCCAGGTTTCTCTCAGCAGGGTGAGGGGTTTTATTATTTAGCATTATTTTCCTTTTCCCGTGTGTTTGTTAAATAAATAGTTTTATCTCTTTCACGTTCCTTCGAGGAAAATTTACTTTTTTCCCGAACCTGGTGGGAGAGGGATGGTTGTGACCTGTCTTCTCTCAGAGGATATATTTCTAAATTTGGCCAAACCAGAACAGCAGGTTGAGGGCTTAATGGACAAGGTCTGTATCTGTTATCAATTTGTCTCAAAAACTGAAGTGAATGATGATGATTTTGCCCTGAGTCTGCATAGATTTATGCATTTTCACTGTTCATTTCAAAACAACTTGTATCAAAAATTCTTCTGCAACACATAACAGTCATAAGACATTTTTATGTTTTCAACAATAAATCAAAACAAATCTAACAACCATATATTGCTATGGACAGCAGTCAGATTACTAGCTATGTTTGCCAAGTGTGTCCTGGAGCACCCTGCCAAAACCACTTCTGCAGGAATGGCAAGCCTGCTACATTCAATAAAAATTTGGAATCAGATAAGGAGATAATTACATAAAGGATAGCAAGGAGGGAGAAAGGCAAAAACTAGACGTGTTGGGTCTTATGAGCCTCATACTTGATATGAAGGCAGGGGGATGATCACTGCCTGAACACAATGCAATCAGTAGCTTCAGAAAGGTGCCAGCAGATGCTGATCTCAGACCTGCTTGAGAAGCTGTTCCCTGTGTTCCTGGAACATCTTCTTCCAAGAGACAGTAAGTTATGGTATTTGCCCAGGAAAGGTAACATAATGAGTAAAGATCAAGTGAAATGTTTAGGCTTGCTTTGGATGAAGCCTTGGAAACTGTCAGTTTGCCTTCTCGGCTTTTCTGTCTGAATTTGCTTTTATGCACTTTCAGGGAATTATGTAGTTCTCAGATTTCTTATAAAAATTTTGCAAGAATAAAATAAGAAATACATTAAGATACCTTTAAATCAGATTTTAAATATCCACAAACCTATTAAAAACATGTATAGAATTATTTTTTTCATATAAAATCAACAAATTTGGCTCCAGAATAATGTTTTCCATGCATTTCTCAGAATTTCAATGCTGTTAATAATTTCAAATATAGTTTTAAAAGTACACTGTGTTTAATAACAAAGGTAGCCTTCCTTCGTTATTTATAGCCATGGACTAGGCAGCATCAAAAAGGGTTTTATAGGCCAGAGCTTCAGCTAAAGGTTGACTTAACCACCTCCACTAATGGATTTCGGTATTATTTGCCCATATTTTCCTATGTAAACATGTAATTAGAGCTCACAAGATGAGAACAATGATTCCATATTTGAATTTATTTGTTGCAAATTTTCATTAATAATTTTCTTGTCATTCTGTCTAAGTAGAATTCTATTATGGTGTTTATGAGCACTGTATTCTGCCACCCTGGTATTGTAAATTCACATGCCATATTAAAATCACAAACTGTGTAGGGATTTGTCTGATACTTAGTGTTACTAATTGAGATGATGCTTCAGAAATTCTGGATTTTAACCTGTGAGACACAGGCATGAGTTCATGATCTTCAAGCTGTATTATTAAAAAAAAAAGACCTCTACAACATCAGTCTAATATTTACTTCCCATAATCAATTAAAAATTACAAAGCATTGTGGATCAGAGACCCAAAGTACCTAGTACCGTCTCTTATTTGGGAATTAGTGCACCTGGGGAATTCCAGCTAACAGAGTTTTAAACAACAAGAGAGATTTAAATAAGTACATGTGCAAGCAAGTAAATAGTTGTACTTATTGGATGATCTCACACCTGAGAGAGAACAGAGGTAACATAAGAAAAAATACTGGTTTGGGTTTAAGTGTATTTAAGTATAAATAAGTGAATATTATTTATACCAACCTTAACAGCAGTATACCTTTCAAGTATATTGAGAACTTGCCCTGCTTTACTAGCCTAGTTTTTGTGCAGTGATTGCTCCTCATGGCTTCTGGGTAAGATATTTGGGTTATTTCAGAGCTCTAAAATCAAATCTTCCCCTTGAAACAAACTATTTTGTCCAGAAAACGCTGACAGAGAAACTAAATTAAACCAGTGCAGGTGCTGGTGGGTTTGTTTGACTGTTCAGAACCTGGTCCACAGCCCTTTGGAAAGATCTACCTCAGCTCTAGGAATGGCTATAAACTCCATCAATGCAAGTCAAGGAAAAGGGAAAGGAGAAGGAGAAGGAGAAGGAGAAGGAGAAGGAGAAGAAGGAAAAGGGAGTGGTGATGCCCTAGTCCAAGACTGGTCCCATTACTAGAGGTGAGAAATTTTTGGTAGATACAGGTACCCACAGAGATTTGCAAGAGGAGAAAGAGATTAACAAGTGACACCCCTGCACACTGAGATATAGGGAGTGTTTAAGCTACTGCAGGTGGACAGAAACAGTGAGCATGAAATCCACTTGTGATATTTTTTGGTTGGTTTATTATACATCTGCTGGTATAGTGCCTAATTTACACTTCAAATACTGTAATTTCCCTTGTCAGCACTTCTTCGTATTGTGCATTTCACAGTGTTAAGATAATTGCTGTCACATACTTCTAAGGGAGATTACTGTTGTTGGACCTCAAAGTATCACAAGCTGTTTTCAGTCAGTCACCACAGCCATTCCCATTTCCCCTTGCACTGTGGTACACTTTCAGGGACAGGAAAAAAGAGGAAAGATCAGCCAAACAATCTCTGAGGTACCCTCTACATATCTACAGTAATTTCTTTCTGTCCATTGCCCTTCCTGGACATAAGTCAGTAGTGAATCTGCTTGAAATATTTTCTTCCCAGACAGTTTCTGGAGCAGTGAGTCACTCTTACAGTCACACTACAATTAATTTCATAAATGAGGCAGCTATCCCTTTTTTTTTTTAACTGTCCTTCTGCACAATGCCCATTTCTAGCCAATAGTGATCTGAAACATCCCATTGTGACTTTGGAAACTTTCCTTTGCATGCCCTGCCGGTATCCTTCGCCCAACATGGAGAAGATTACACAGAAGTAGATGTTTATCAAGAAAGATCTCAGCTGTTTGAGCCACAACTGTATTGCTCTAGGCATTCCACTGTGTGAATCTGGCTTTTACACTCTCCTATGCAACTGAGCTCCACTCTCCAGCTGTTTGCTCCTGGTTTACCACAGCCCTTTCCTCTGGGATGTATCATGGCACAGGTGTCAACCAGGAAGTGTAGATACAAAAATGCTGCTAGCAAGGATTTTCTTGCTATTTTCTAAGCCCGTGAGAGACTTTTCTCTCTCACAGAACGGGTAGCAGAGTTCTGTAAACAACCAAACACCTGCAACCTTGAGAAGTCTTGTTTATGGTACAGTAGAAAAATATTTTGACAATGGGTGTTTTAGGATTTTAGCCAATCACCCCAAGAGGTGGCTGATCCTTTGTACAATTAGACTATGAAGAAAAAAGTCTATAAAAGAGTTTGTAAAATAATTCAATCAATCAATCTTGCTGCACAACTCCTGCTGCTGGATCTTCTCTCCTCCTCCCTATGGCTGCGGGACACGGTGATACACCCTAGGCATTATTTATTTTTAATAAGGAAGAGAGGCAGAGAGCTGTACCAAACCACAAGCAATGCTTCAGTGTTCTGCTGTTGTTATTATTGTTATTATTGTTATTGTACAGCACCCACTTCTATCCCTTGATCTGAAATAGCATAGGTGGTTCCACAGTCTTACCAGTTTCTACCTCAAGTGAATGATGGCACAACCATTGACCTCATATGGGAAACACAACTGAGTGTTTGTACTCAGCCTACCCCATCCCCCCAGGGTGTCATTCACCTCAGCGTGCAGCCAGGGCACACTTGCAGCCCTCCAAAACTCTAGTCAGTGTATGAAGGCTTGTCTTTGACCACCTTGAAGGCTATGGAGATCTTTCTGATGATCTTGGAGCTGCACCAGGGATTCCCTTTCTGTGGCCACTCTGGGTAGTTTGGATAGGTAAATGTAATAATTTGACCTTCTGCCCCAACTGACCTGTTCCTTGGAATGATTTATTGTATGTCCATTTGTTTACCTCTGTTGTCTAAAAAAAAATACCTCTGCAAGTGTAATTTATAACAGAGAAGGTTCGTCTTCCAAAACTGCTAGCAAGAAAACAGAGCAGGAATGAGCTGCTCAAAATAACTGCTCTGTGACCTGGAGTTGTTCTGTTTAACAGTGGTGCACCTTTTGCTGAACAGTAATAATGAGCCACACTGTTGAGTTAAACCAGTGGTCCTTCTACAACAGAAAAAAAGGGCTACATTTTAAGAATGGAAAAACATATCCTTGATATAATCTCCCAGCTTCACAGCAGTTCATGATCCTCCTGAAGCACAGGTTCCAACTGCACCTTCATGCTGAGATACTGATGACAGATGTTTTTCTTTCTTCAACTGAATAATTTTCAAATTCACTGAAGTTTTTTGCCTGCAAAGTTACCTCTAACATTTTTCCCAGCCTAATGTTTCGTGATTTGGGGTAAGTGTTTCTGTTTGTTTGACAGTTTTAGAATTCTTGCTAGTTCTTAAATTATGTCATTTTTCTGTTCACCTCCTCTATGCCATTGTGATTTTATGGAGTTCATAATGTCAGGGCTGAGCTCTCTCTTTTCTGGGCTTGAAGGGTACATTTTTATTTGCAAAGTGCTTCATGGGGGCTTATTTACAAAGGTTTACTTGAGATGCTAAAAATGAAGAGTTTTACCTCCTGTCCTTATATCAGGAAGGATTTTTACCTTGAGATGATGGTACTATTCCAAAATACAGATTCTGAAGTATCTTGTAACAACAGAATTAAACTATTGCAAGTCTGTCACTGAAATCCAATGTGCATATGACAATGCAGAAGAATGAGCACTTCAGCATTTTTAGTATTTACCTTTGTATTGGAGCAGTATTTCTTCAAATCAATCTAGCTAGCTAGCTAACTACTAGCTAGCTATCTCAGAAAGGATTGTCTAGATTGTCAGTTTATGTACATTTAAATATTATAAAAATGCATAAAGGTCATTCTTGTATTGCATTTTAGTTACAAAATTTTCAGTATTTTTTCTGAAGGTTATACATCTGAGTGCTCAACAACCATTTGAAAATATGACCAATTAGATGTGTAAAATCAGAAATTATAACTTATTATTATTTACACAGACCTGAATCAATTTTTTTATTGTTTAAAATATGACAAAAGCCCTTTGTTGCCTTAGAAAAACTCATATCCACATCAGTAAACTGTTGAGGCTGCTATTTTCCCCTGAGTGCATTGCTATGTGTCGTTAATTTTCAGAGAAAGCTGTTGATGGACTCAACATCTGTGAGTATATCATTATGTATGATGTACTCACAAGCCTTTGTAATTAAATTCCACTGTTTGGTAGAAATAGGATCAGATTTACCAGATGAGGCAGCAGAACCTTGTAATCAGAGTTCAAGGATTTAAATAACACAGCACTCTCCTGCAAATGTGTCTTGAAAAATAATTTGCTAGATTTCTTTGCAGAAATTCCCTTAATGCAGATCATTTAGAACTGGTTGAACAGTAAATAAAAAAAAGAAATAAATATTTCTAACCAAACATAATATAATTTGCAATTAACATTATTGGTCCTCTTCCAAAACCAGTTTGTGGCTTGTTGCATATTCCTGTAGCTATTTAGAATAAAAGTGAATGTGTAGAAGTATTATTTGATTGTGTTGTCTATGCCAGAAATACAAAATAGGAAGCATAAGCAAGAAACATTTGAATTCTAACACCAGCATTTCTACAAAGCCTCTGCCTGTTTTCATAAAAGGTTTATGAGTTTTGCATGGCCCATTTGCCATATGACCAATCTGAAATGATTTTTGACCCAGTTAAATACTCACTGAAAACTTATCTGGCTTCAGCAAACCTCTATCCAGACCTTTGCATGGATATCAAAAGATGGATTAAACCCTAATTTGAGGCAGGCACATTTGAAATGTCAGCCTTTCTGCCTGTGTTTCAATGCTGCTTCCTATAAAATGATGAGAATAAATTTAACCATTCCCACAGGATTTTGGGAGGATTCATCAGGATGTCCTTGTAAAACTCAAAAGCACTGGTCCAACAAACATCTTCATCAGAAGTGTTTATCTTTGCTGCTACTTAGCTCTAAAGAAATGAAATATTGATTGTCTTCCTAGATTGCTTTAACCCTTTCTACTTTCACTGCAGCAAGTGGTGTTCATAGAGCAGAAATTACTTAATTAACCTCTCACTGGACATGGTCACATTACTACCAAGTGGGTTTTTTAACAAACTCTTAGTGGTTGATGATTTTAAGCAAACTTTCAGTGTTTGGTTTGGGTTTTTATTTAAAAAGAAAAACTCAGAAAATAGCCCTATTCATTTTAGTGGGGAACCTTTATCTTGCATACAAATGACATGCCATGATTCCAGAGAGAAAACTGCAAGGGAAACTAAAATTGATTACCAGTGTGTAGGAAGACTACATTGTATAGGTCTTCTATAAATTTGGGGTTGGAATGAGCTAGATCAGTTTGCTCATTCTGCTTCTAGCTTGAGATTTCTTCTCAGTGATTTATTCATAGAGGGCTTTATTAATGGGATGCTCAAGAACAACACATCTGCAGGCCAGGGAGCACCTTTGGTGCATTGCTGAGCAAACCAGCATCCCTTGAATGTGGTGATGTTTAGAAGCACCTTTAAAGCTTCAGAAACATCAATTTCCTGCAGTTTAATGTCACCAAGAAAGAGCTCTTCATATCTGCAGAATGACAGGCTTGCTTTCGTGCTTTCCTTTTCCCAGCTGTAATTGTTATGATCTGAACTTTATATGATATTTATCTATTATTTTAAGAGTAGCTTCCATAAATAACTTACAATTAAACAAAATAACTAGGTCCTGAAAGAAAAATTTAATGCTTTGCATCTGATGAGGACTATTAATCTCTCCCAGTAAGGGTTGCAGACACACTGGACATCAGCAGCTAAGATGAAGTGCCAAAGCTGTAAAAACTAAGATAAATGACTGTTTTCTTAAGCCCGTCTGCTGTTTATGGGCCTAAGAGGGGCTTAGCTTCTGAGAGATAACATACACTGTATCCACCCACAACACTTTCACTTGGACTCATTTCACACATTTGGAAGCAGCTGTGTTAGCACTCTGTTCCATGAATATTGCTTTAAAAAATGGTTTGCAAATGCATCACATCACTCATGTTTGTAATGGCACTTGTGCCCTTTGTGGTGCATAAAGGCAACTTAATCATTCCAAATGCCATGTCACATCTTGGCTTCCTACTGAGAAATCTGGCAGTGCTTGGAGGCTTGGCAATGTGACATTACAAGCACTTAAACAGCATCTGCGGCTCTTCCATTGGCTGGCTGAAGAGGGAGGGGGGAAAGGGGAAAGGCATTTTTAATGTATGGTTCAGTGTTTACACCTAAAGTGGGACTAGGGATATGGAGACCCAGCAAGAAGCGACAGAGAGTAACGTGCTGCAGAGATTCCCAACACATTCCCACCCCACTGCAGAGATTCCCACCCACCCCACTCCCACCTTGCATGAAAGGAGTTGTATGTTTTTCCCAATTACTTTGGCTGGTCAGTTGTGGAAGTTCAAGCAATTCCTTAAAAAAGAGCGGCCTACACAGGCTTCCATTTGAGCCTTGGCATCCATTTGAGCCTTGGCATCCGTTTGAGCCAATAACCTTATGCTGCTATGGTCGTTTGGCCAGGAGAGGCAAAATTGATGCACCTCCTTTCCCTTGGGAAGCTGCCTTCTAATCTCCTCTGCAGACTGTCAGTCGCAGCTGTGGCCCCTGGGGCTCTGTGCAGAAGAGCAATGCTGGACACTGTGGTTTGCCCATCTTCTGCCACCAAAATGCAATTGTAATTACAAGGGAAACAACCCAAATGTAGGTTTTCTTCATATCCTCAAACCCAATTGTTATAATCACCAGGTGATTGTTTCCGATGCTTCCTCATCTCTGGCGTATCCTCCTGGTCCTCACCCCTCAGCTACTGCATTTTTTTCTGAGAACAGCATTACTTGATTCTGCCACTCTGAGAGCTGGATGGAGTGTGCTGTTCCCTGGGGTAAAACATGGTTATCTTGGTGAATCCAATTTAGGCTCCCATTTGGTAATTTTGTTCTCTCTGGCTACAAGTAGTAATTGGTGACTGAAGAGCTTCCTCAGAGCAAAACAGTGTTTAGGAGAGTAGACAGAATTTTAAGAGAATCACTTATTGATATAAAACAGCTTGTGCTCCTACCTGCTCACAAGGTAATTTGTGGGTTTCCACATGGAGGCTTTGCAAGGACCAATTTCTGTTTTACCTGCTTGTCTCAGCCAGAGTTTCCTGTTGTGCCCCACAGATGCGGGGGTCCTTTCAAGGCCCTTCCTACCCACCAGGATCCAGCTGACAAGGCAAAGTCCAAATCAGGATAAGCAAAACTAGTACATCACATTGGGCACAAGCTCTTCCAAGCTATCAGCTTGCTCTGCTGGGTTTGTGGTACCCGCACGTTGCTGCATCCCTGCCCTGCCTATCCCCAGCCACAGCATCATCTCAGGATAGCAAAGCAGCAGCACAGCAGTTTGGGGGCTGCCAGCTTGGGACAGCTCCCCTCCCTCACAGCGATCTGGAAATGGATGCTGCATGACTGGCTTTTCCTTGCGCTCTGTTCCTGCTCCACATGGATGCATCTTATGTGTGACTGATGTTCTGTTATGAGGGAAAAAAAATCAATTTATTTAGATATGTTGCTGTTTTATGCTTCACTACCTTACTCCTTTCAGTTTCTGTTAAAATGCCAATATGAAATACTATCATTCTAACTCAGAAGGTGTATTTAAATTATAGGCACAATGACTCTTGGCCCTTTTTGCCTTTTTTTTTTAAGATGCAAAGTAATGTAAGAACCACTTCAGAGCATTTAAATAAAGTTCAGAAATATAAATTTAAAATGTATAGCTGGGAAGCAACAAAGAGACAATGCAGAAGAAAAAGCAGAGACAAGACCCAGCTTTTAGCAGTACACCAAGTAAGGGGAATGATAATCAGTTCTTGTACTCCAGCTGGAGTGTGATTCAGAGTATATTACAGCTATCCAGGATCCAGTATCTTCATACACAGACATAGGAAAAATTGAAATAGTCTTATATTTTCTCTCTAGCAAGCCACATAGTGTTGGATACACATTAATAAGTTGTTAAGCCATCATTATCTTGGTATTGACACGATGCTATTATTTGCTATTTGAAATACATAAAATAAAGAGTAATTATGTAATAATTAAACAAGAAAGGAAAATATGTGATCCTGGAAATTAACTATATCCATCCTTTGATTGTCTGTCTTATCTATGCTGCACAGGATATTGGGATTACCATTCTACTGAAATTTAGTCAGGAGACTACATGCACAGTATGAGATTCTCTAAGCAGAAACCCATTATAGCAGATAGTATATGTGTAATGAAACTCTTTGAGTTTCAGATATTCATCAGGCAAAATACAAATTTGATCTATGAAGCAACTTTTCAAAAACCTTAAGTGCCCAACAGTACAAGAGGAAACTTCTAAATGTTGGGGGGGTTTCCAGTTTCTGGAGAAACTAGCTGCTTGTGGCTTGGATGGATGCACTGTTCACTGGGTAAAAAACTGGCTCATGGCCAGATCCAGAGAGTGGTGGTGACTGGAGTTGCATCCAGCTGGTGGCCGGTCACAGGTGGTGTTTCCCAGGGCTCTGTGTTGGGGCCAGTCCTGTTTCAAACCTTTATCAATGATCTGGACAAGGGGATTGAGTGCACCCTCAGTCAGTGTGCAGCTGAGACCAAGTTGGGAAGAAGGGAGTGTTGATCTGCTGGACAGCAGGAAGGATCCACAGAGGGATCTGGACAGGCTGGATTCATGGTTGAGGCCAATTGCATAAGATTCAACAAGGCCAAGTGCTGATCTTGCACTGCAGGCAATGCTCCAGACTTGGGGAATAGTGTCTGGAAAGCTCCCCTGTGGAAAAGGACCTGGGGGTGTTGGTTGAGAGCGGCTGAACATGAGCGAGCTGTGCCCAGGTGGCCAGGAAGGCCAATGTCACGCTGGCCTGGATCAGCAATAGTGTGGCCAGCAGGACCAGGGCAGTGATTGTCCCCTGTACTCGGCAATGGTGAGGCCACACCTCAAATCCTGTGTCCAGTTCTGGGCCCCTCACTACAAGAAATCTTCCCTGTCCACCCTCCATTCTCTTTCTCTCTTTCTCTTTTTTTCTTTCTCTTTCTCTTTCTCTTTCTCTTTCTCTTTCTTTCTCTTTCTCTTTCTCTCTTTCTCTCTTTTTCTTTCCCTTTTCCATTCTCTCTTTCTCTTTCCCCTTCCTTTCTTTCTTAACAAGTCATTCAGATTTAGGGATATATTTTATTATTGGACTTTACATATAAGAAAGGGAATGAGCTGAATGAGAAAATTTCAACAGAACATGATACTGGCATACATTAAAAAAATTTTTCATTGACAGTGCTTGTCAGTAGAATCCCAAAGATATTGTTTTCCAACTTTGGAAATTCTGTTTTAACAATTAATTTTGAACAGTTGAATTTGAACAATTCCTTGCAGAAATACAGTCCTGCAAAGTTTCCTTTAAATAGGAGAGTGGACTTCAGACGTAACGGGTATATAAATGCAGTTTTGTTACCCAAAAGGTGAATAATGACCTTTTTTTTTGTTTCTATGAGAAAGGAAAACAAAGAGATGTTGAGTTAAATTTGTTGCATTGTTTGCTACAATTCTTTCTGATTAATTGGAATACAAGGTTAAACTGTAATAATAACTGTAGAAGTGCTGGTAACTTGATAATAAATATTGATGTACATTTGATATAACAGAGTGATTTATGTTGCCAATAATAATTGGACACCCTAATGTTTTAATCAATAAAATTAAGAAATGCTTTGAAACCAATATGTAATACAGATAAAATAAGGCTTAAAAGGTTGTTCGTTGGCACTGTCCCTAAGGTGATATTTCTGGAGACAGCAGAAACATTCTGCTCTGCCAGACACCGCTAGAGATAAACAAGGTGAAAAAGCAAGCAGGCAGAAGCTTTGGTGGAAGAAAACACAATTTGGTTTTGGTAATAAAATACTCACTTCTTTTTTTGACTCCTGCTTTTCTAAGGCTGTAGGTGTTTGTAAGGACGTCAGTGTGGTTAGTCAGAGGCGATCCTACCACAGGTCACAGGTACTGTCCAAACTGCCTGACCTCAGGAGGAGCAAGACTTGAGCCTAGGACTTACCTTCCCCACCAGCAGCTTCTGTCACTTTCCAGCACTGGATTTTCAATCCTCTTTGAAGGACCCCACAGCCCTGAGCCATCTACAGCTCGTCACATCAAGCTTTATTTTCCAGCTTCTTAATTCTGCAGAAAGGCCAAACTAGAACAGAACCGGTCCCTTCTGCACATTTCCATGTGTGTACAGCTGAAAACAACAATATACTGAACAAACCCAGGTGGAGATACCAGAATTTTACACCTGCTTAAATGATCTCACTAAAAATGCCTTGGGCTTTACTTACTGATCTCCTTAACAAAGCTCTTTTCAACATGCTGTCAACTGAGATAAATCTGGCAAGAGCATGTGACAATTACTACTCTCAGGAATACTTCTAAAGCACCCTGTGAGTTTGGAGTTAGATGGTAGGAGGCAAATCTCAATTTGTTTTAATCGGGAAAAACATCATGTTTACTGTTATGCATCCTCAGATGCCTCTATTTTTATCTCTTATTTGTATTTCTCACTTAGAAGAGAACTGAGCACAATCATTCAAGTGCAATAATTTTTCTACAACAGAGAATTATTTTTGTAGCAAGTAACAACAAATGAGAATCTCTTTTGCACATAAACAGATGCGGCCAAAATACCACACTGAGTTAATTAAAAGAGTGGATTTTCAACTGGATGATGGTTATAGTTAATTACATAGGTCCTTGCCAATGGTCTATAGATAGCAGAACTTCTTGGCCTCAGATAATAGAACAGATGATTGCTCAGCTACAGAGAGCATATGTTTTTCACTCCCCATTATTTGATTGTATTGGACAAGATTTCATATGAGCAGCTTTTCGTTTGCACGTTCTCCTATAACTCTGTGGTTCATCCTGTCTCTTCTTACAAGATAGCCTGGCCATTCAACCAGCTTCTATTGAAGACCATCCCTTTTCAGGAGAAAAATGACCTTCAAAGTCCAAAATCCCCTATCACTATCATTAGAGAAAATATCTTCTCTTACCTTTGTATTTTCCCTTTAATTTGCCCTTTCAACCAATACTACTCATTATCCCACTCAACTGGATCTACTGAGGGTTTCTACCTCTACTTCTCCTGTTCCCACTTCATTTTTCTGCCTTTTTCTTTCTCTCCTCTGTGATAATTCTTCCTTCTTATTTGCAAAGGCAACACCTGGATATTCTGCATACCTCTGAACCCAGGAGCTAAATTCTTGGGTCCAGCAGGATCCTACAACTGACTTTAAATGTCTAGGACTTGTCAGCAGTCCCTGGTGAGCATTGGGGTCCTGTAAGGATCTCATGTTCCTGACAAAGAGCTACCACAGAAAGTGCTAAGTATGGCGTGAGTCTTGATCCCTTTGCTCCTACAGCTGCCTTACCCAAGCAGTTGCAAATGCTCTAGGTCTTGCTCATGGACACCTTCCTGAAGTGAGGTGCCTACCTAGGAAGGTCTTACTCATTTTGTGCAGTTGCCTCTAGGTTAGAGTTTGCAAACAAGAAGCACCAAAGTCACTTAATTTCTTCTTCAGACAGAGGGGATTCAAACAAAGATAAGTGATAACTGGTATTCAGGTTGCTAGTAAATGCTAATCAATTTTAAATCAGTAAAACCAGTTACAGAGAAGGGGTTAATAGAAAAAAATACCTTGAGCCTTGCAGGGATGGGAGAAGAAAAAGAGCCTGGAGGCTGATGGAAATACAGGAAAGGGAGAATAATGATGACAGCTGAGATGAAGAGGCAAGTAGGATCTGGATCAAGTGAAGAGGTTGTCTGAATTAAATTTACTAGCTTTTTCTTGTAATTTTCATCTATGATGTTGCTTTTCTGGGGTTTGGAGTGGTTTTTGGGTGGTTTTTTGGTTGGTTGAAGTTTTTTCCCTACTTGACTGCCTATTGCAATGAAAAACCCAAGCAAATCAGATTGCTAATTGAGACCCATGCATTTCGCTTGCAAGGAAAGAGCTATACAGATACACCCAATAATATGAACCCTCCTGTGTCCCAGTCTTAGAATAATCTGTGGATCTCACTCTCTTTTGAGTTCCTCCCTCAGGCAGGGCAGTCATGGCCACAGCTGCCTATGCATGGATTTGTTCAGGGCAATGTAAGTCACACAGTGAGACATGGGCAAACCACTCCGTGCCATCGGTGCTTCTCAGCTGCAGCTGCAGGAAACGTTGCACGGCTCGGTGCCATGTGAACACTCTCTGCAGCAATGTCCTTTGCACTCTGCTCTTTGCATCACAGCTGCTTCACTGACTTTTTATGGTGCTTTTCATTCCCTCTTTCCTTTACAAATTGCTTGACTGTGAGATATGATTTTAACTATAGCTTAGTGTCCTTTACACCTAGAGCTATTCAATATATTAGCCTGCTAAGATCTGCTGTTAAATAAGACTATACACTGCATTTATAGACTACAGTTAGGCTAAATTCAATTTCCTCCCCTTCCCAAGAGTGCAATGAACATTTTTGTTGCAGAGGCTGGAAATAACACTGGAATTCTCCCTCAAGTAACTAGTAGGTTCTCTCGTCTGCATAAATGAATAAAAATCAGGACTTTCCCACAGAGCTTCTCTCAGGACTTCTAGCTAGTGATTCGTAGATTTCTATACCATTTCCTCCAAATCTGTCTTCCAGTCCATCCATCCATCCATCCATCCATCCCAAAAAACTCATTTCCTAAATCTTTACTTCCCATGAATAATCCAAGGCTCTTCCCAGGCCACATATAGTGAATACTGCTTGAGTTACCACATGGTCCTGAAGCTGCCTATTAAATTTGAACTCTTCACATAAAATACACTATTTTTCTATAGATTACATGAATGATAAATTAACCTGGAATTGAATTTTAGAGAAGAGTAAATCGATGGGGACAATTAGTGATAGAGCCATTAAGTGCAAAAAACAGTGATAATTTGGGCTGGTCGGTTTAGAGATGGCTGTAAATGACCAAAAGGTCACCTCAGGTTTAGCCAGCTTTGCTGAAGGTCAAGCAGAATTTCAGTAAACCCCTGCCCCATTTGCTAGACCCAGTATCTTTTCTCTGGAGATTTCACATGTCCAAGCAGGCCTGGTCTAGACCTGGGCTCCTGAAAAAAAGGGTTCTCAGCCTTTTGGCAATATCATGTCTGTTGAAGCAGGGACCATTTCTTAAGTCTTAGATTCTTTCATTTGGATTCAAGATCCACCAAGATTCTGTTTGAAGGAAATTTTGGATTTTTTTTCCAACTCAAATAGAATTTGAGCAATAACTAATTGAAAATTAAATTCCTGGTGATGAAGAAATGTTCAGCTCCAGAAGAATGAGCAGAAATTATATGTGGCAAAGCCAGTCAGTGACATTTAGCCATTGTGGGCTGGCATGTGTGCATCTCACTTGAGCTGTTGATGGTTATTTGGGGACAGGAATAAACCAAAGCTTTTCTAACTTGCAGGCATAGTGGTGTTAAAAACCGAAGTAGTGAAAGTAAAGCTGTGGTGTGTTTCTGGTGGGGCTGCATCACCAGGGCCTGGAGAGCTCTGCTCTGTCAGTACAATCCTCTCCAAGCACTGCCTGCAGAAACACCTTCTTCCCATCCAAGAGGCTTCTCCAACTCTCAGTGAGAAGGTAGGGCCCACACTAAAGCAGGTGATCTAAGAAATACACAAGCTGATTCATTCCTAGGTGCCTGAGCTCTTCTGAAAGACGGAGAAAATAAAACAGGCCAAATTACCAAAAAGAGAATAGAGCTTCCTAATAGAGGGTTCTGAATTTTGTAGTACCATGATAAGAAGATACCTTGTAGGACTATTTCCAGCTAAACCTTTTGGAAAAAAAGAAGAAATTTCCCCAAGGGAGGGAGAGCTTAATGTTGAAAAAAAGGTCATTGAGCAATTTCTGCATATTTTCTGCAGAATTTAGGTAGTCACAGCACCTTGTCAGGGACAAGTCCAGTGGAATAGGGTAGGAAAACAGAATTCATTTTCTGCTGCAAATAAAGTTGTTATTCAACTGCTCTCCCCAGAAACTCTCAGCCAAGAAGATAGCAGGCCTGCTTATTACAGAATGTATTTACAGCTTAACAACAATAATAAAATTCCCATAGCAGGACTTCCGTGGAAGTACAGTTCTGCTTCAAATCCTGTGTGATATCAGACTCATGGGCAGAGTGGGCAGATTTGAGGCACTGTTCACTTTGTACATATCTACCTGATCATGTGCCAGGGCACACAAATTGGTGTACAGAAATGAACCTACATGGTTTCCACTCTGTTGCTATTTTCTGCTTTGGGAGACAAAACACTTAATGAAAAATTACTTCATTTTATGATAACACATACATTGAAGAATAAAAAGCAATTTATATTCTATTTAAATATTTTTCTCCTCTGCCCCTAATTTATCTACTGTGCATTCATCTACTCCCTCCTACTAAAACCAGATTTAATTATGCTACTGTTAGCTATGAAGCTAAATTCTAAGTGACTTTCATCACAGTCTATGGCTCATCATCTGAGGGAGGGAAGAAGTGACTCATCTTTTTTCACTAGGATGAATAAACTCATGTCCAGAAGATAAAAGCTGGGCCAGACTATATCCCATCCGTTGAACCAAATATAATGCATTTTCAAGTAGAGAAAATTTGCTAAAAATTGAGCAGTCTGAAACTTTTCTCCCTGAGTAACCTGATTGATTTCAGCAGGACCGAGTCAGATGGAGTCGGGGAGGTGTGACTTGATAAAAAAATGTATTTTTGCTAAGAGAAAGGACACAGGGACATTTTTAGTTATGCATGTTGGGCAATCACATTGAGCAGGCACAAAAGGCACGCATCGCCCAGAGTACCAGCTGTCTGCACACAGATTTTATTGTTCCCTTTCCTTTCTAATTCCTCACAGACTGAGATGAATAATTGCACTTTTATCATGGTGTATCAAATCCGTGTCCTTTCCTTGCCTTGTGTTTTGCCTTGCTGTACCTTGCCTTTGCCTTTCCTCATCACAATTCAATATTATGGTTAGTGTAAAATTGTTGTCCAAAAAGTTTTAAGAGTAACCATATTGTTAAAATAATACCTGGAGGTTCTGTTTGCTCTTTTCCAAGAGCTCCTCTAAAAACTTAAATTCCCAGCAGAAATTTTATGTTTTGCTAGCAGTGATACATCTAAGTACTTTCTCTGTTTCCAAAAACTGTGGTGTATTTTCCCCAGTTTGTCCATTTTCATTAGTGTTCAATAAAGTCTCCATGGCCTGTGTGCAGCTGCTGTTTGTGTTGTGCAATTCCAGTACCTTCAATGATTTTATGTCTCCCTTGAGCAATCCCAAAATTGGAAGTGATGGAGGCTTTGTGGGTGATGCTGACCCTGAAATCAGTAGATGTTCCTTCATATACTGTCCTACACTGTCATGAAGTTGATGCCTTTTCTTGGTCTTAAAATCAAGAGGCATACACGGTTAGAAGGGGAAAAGGGATTTTTACCTTGGTATTTATTTTAAGGATCCTTAGGTGCACATGTCCAGGTCATATGCATCGAGATGCACCCCGCCCTGTATGCCCCAAAAGATTGGGTATAACCTTATAGGTTTTACTAATCAGCATATCTATCAAAGATTCCCCAATGAGAGGCTCAAGTGAGCCCCCCTCCCCACGGAACCTTCCCCTGGATGGTTCTATCTTGGTTTACAGAATGTGTTCTGGAGAGGACCTTGGGGTCTGAGGCACACTGATCCCTAGCTATGAAGCTTCTAAAATGTTTAGTCTCTTAGCTTGACAAACAAGTCCAAGAATGTAGGCAAAAAGCACTAGGAATACAGAAGTTGTAAAAAGGTATAACAGGGGTATAAAAGAAAAGGCAAAAATCTTCATGGCATCAAAGTGACCTGCCAAGTCTTGGCCTGCTGACCAATGTGCAGATGCCTCTGTCTTTGTGTTCTCCTGACAGCTTTTATTTTGTGGCTAAAAAGGATTTTAGCCTGTGCTCTGTGCTTCTGGTCTTCCTATTGGGTTTGCTCTGATTCCTGCACCCAGCAGCTGTGGTCCTCCGGGTCTCAGATCCGAGAGAAATGCTTTATTTTCCCCAGACCTGCAACTTCCCATGAGAAGGTCAAGGAGAAAAGGGAGTTAGATGAGGAGGTGAAAACAGGGTGGGTTTTTACTGCGGAACAGCGAAAACTGCTGTTTCCTGAGCCCTTTATAACCTGGGTAAGCCACTGGCAGATATTCTGAGAAGAGTCTGCCCCAGTGATAAGGGAACATGGAGAAATCTCCCTAAGGCTTTTTGGTGCTTCTGGGCTGCTGTACAGCTTGTTCAGATGAAGTTAATCAGTGATTTATGCACTGATTTATGTTTATTTGAAAAGCTGGTGGGTTCAATTTTCAACAGAAACTCTCATTATCTATTTACAATAATGCAACTCTGAGACTTGTTTAGAATACTAACACTGAGTTTAGTAATGTCACTCCAGTATATTTTCTCTCTTTCTTCTATCTATAATTTAGAAATCCTGAGCATGTCACATTTCTCTGCAAGTCAACAGACCCTGTTATTTGCAGTTACTGAAAATAATATTTTGGCTACAATAAAGATGGCAGCAATCTGCTTCTGCTTGTTAATGAAATGAAGTGATTCACATCTAGAAAATGAGAATTCATAGCTCTGAAGAAAGAAATGTCATCCCACAGTAGTAAACAAAATGAAATTTAGTTTCAACTGTTTACAAGTGGAAACTTAGGAGCTTAATTGGAATATTTTAGTGGGGTTTGGGTTGGATTTTTTTTTGTTTTTTCCTATTAGCATTTTCTGTCTTTTTTTTGTCCTATTGTACATCATCTTTTTGATTAATATCTTTTTATGGGCTGAATTCTGTCCTCCTTCACGTAAGAAGATACTCATCAAATGATATTTACATTAAACACAACTGGATTTACTATTTTCATCTTTTCACATTGTCTCAGATGCTTAGAGATAAGGATAAAAATAAATGGTTTGGCACAATTTCTAACAAGACAGAAGAGACAGGCCATGGCTGTCAAGGGAAGTGACAGCCACAGACAAGATACACATTGCTTTGTTCTTCCCTTCAAAGCCCTTGGTTCATCCCTAGCATTTCACTCTTGATTACATATCAGATAACTGTCTCACGTGGGGTTTTTTTGACAAGCAGGTCTCTCAACAGACTGTGATTTTTCCTTTTTGTGTGACAATCATGTCACATGTGTACAAAAGCACTGGACTAGCACCCATTTGCTCCTGTTTGGGCTTCCTGTGTGCTCTTGAGTGTTATCACTCAAAAAATAATCATCTCTTTTTGATTTAGCTGTCACACCTGGCTTCCCTTCAGACCATATGGAGAGAGGAGGGAACCCCCAGATGTGTCTGTCCTGGAGGACTTGCCCCCCAAGTACCTGTAGGTTGCTCACATTGCTGCAAAGCCACACTGTGCACAGCTATTGTGATTGTCAAACACCTGGCTACCTGCCCTGGATCCAGTCTCCAGTCCCACCACTTCCCACCTGTAAAATGACAAAGTAGTAGCTCCTTTTCTTAGTGAAGAGGCAAAAGTCTGTATGTTGCTGACTATCCAGACAATATGCTGTTGGATCAAAGATTGTCTTACTTTGGCCTTGAGCCACACAGGAGTAGAGGTTCCTCTGAACTCAAGAGTTTCAGCTGTGAGAGCACTGAGACACTCCTGCAGTGCACTCCAGATGTTGTGGGCACACACGCTGACAAATCCTGCTAATGTAACCTGCCAGTGCCTGGGCATACATCTCTGCAGTAGCCATCTCCACAGATGCCGGGGTTTTTTTGTCACTCCATTAGGGTTTCTGTGTCAGGGACTGATGGCAGCATCTGAACTGCTATTTCTCAAGGCCAGAGGCAGAGCATGGCCAGGAGAAGACAACATCTCACATCAGACACCTTGCCTTGGAAAAACCCTCTTGTGCAGTCTTTCTCACCTAATGACACCCCGTGTATTTGTGCTGGTATTCCTAGAGGAGAGCTGTTTCCCAGTTGCATTAATGAATCTTGGCTAACTTAACATAGAATATAATGTTAAAAAAAAAAAGTTAATTATGTCTGAAATTGAATGTGCTTGGGTTTGCAAGTCCGAGTCTGGAATACCCTACCCAGAGCACTGTGCCTCTGCATAAGAGCAATGAATCTTTTTTTCTAATGATATCAAGATATACAATCTACTAATCATGTTTTGAATAAGTACAAAATGGCACATAAAAATTATATAAATCACCCAAGCTGGTGTTTGACTGTCACTCAGCAGCTGAGTGAAATGCAGTCATTTTCTAGGCCTGAATTTAACACATTTTCTTCCCAGGCGTAGGTTTGTGTATTTTGCTCCTCAGTGACATTTTCAGAAATCAGAGTGTTTGATTTGAGTACTAAACTGGTTTCAATTAGAAAGCATGAGGAAGCAGTAATGAAAAGCTATTTTCTGAGGAAAACTAGTGGCTGAATGAAGAAAAGTCTTGAAAAGAGAGAAGGTGCTTAATATTCATGGCCATATTTGAGTTGATTTTTAAGTTCTGTCAAAAGGAAGCCCATTCTTTTGCTTTAATGGCATTTAGATTTCCAAGCAGATTGCCCACTTAATTATCCTTTATTAGGCCAGGTATCATTTTTTAGGCCAGGAAAACACAAAAAACTTGTGGACAATGATTACCCTGAAATTAACTCTGAATGAGATTTTCTCATCTAATTTTACTTAACTGTTTTAAGAAGTTTTTTATTTTGAAATAAAACCTCATTTATTACAAGCAAAATGAGCAAAAGTAACACATTTTGTAACACTTAGAAGTACCACAGTTTTGCACCTTCAAACCATGTAATGACACAGATATAGATATAACTGGCAGCTCTGCAGTGAAAAGTGCTAGTAAAGTGTTAGCGTTCAGCTGCCAAATAATAACTTCAATTTTGCAGTTAATTGGATTAAATGTCCTTTTGTTTGGCTGTATTTTACCTGGGGGTTTAGTGGGTCAGATTATTACTTTTGTAACTAACACCAAAAATGTTTTTTCAGATGCCTCCATCCAAAAAGTAAAGGAACAAGCCCCTTCCTTGGTTGTTTAAACTCTTAAGTGTGATCTTCTTCTCTGAGCTAGAGGTGATGGAAAAGGGAAGGAAAACTGTTGTAACAATAGGACAGACCAGTTTTTTAAGAAGGTGTAGCTCCAAATGCAGTCAGGGCTCTGTGCAGGGGAGTTGGGAAGCTTGTCCCCTTAAGGTGAAGCAGCAACTCCTGGAGGAAATGATCTCCAAGACACAACTCAGGTATTACTAGACATCCCTATTTTAACTGTGACAAGGAAAAGAAATAATTGCTCTCTCACTGTCTTTTCAGACGTTTAAAAATCTCCTGAATCCTCTCTGCCATGACTATCACCTGCCTCATTTATAAATCAATATGGAGACAGCAGCAGAGCTTTGGATCAAACACACTTGGTGCACGGGTTTGGAGCAGAAAAGTCTGCATGTGGTTTCCTGCACCCAAATCCAGTTGCTGTACTGTGACCACACCTGTGAGTCCTGACTCTATTGCTGCTTAGCCAGTTGGCTCTCGTTACAAATGTCATATGAAGCATTGCTGCATGACTTTCAGCAGTCACTTCTCATAGGTAATGGAGGTTATACTGGTTTATGATTTTAAACACCACCTATGCTTCGAGGGTAGATGAGGCATAATGTGCCTGACAGTAGATTTTCTCCTTAATCAAGTGGAAAAGACTGTGCTGAAAGCCCAAAGCTGAAATAAGTCAGAATTTTTCAAGACAGAGTAGGTGCTCAAGCACTGGAACAGTTTCCTTGGAATCGTGATGGATTTCTACCATTTGAGGATGGGACCTATCTGATCAAATCCTGACAATGCCAAGGGGTAAACTGAGCCAGTCACCTTCTTTTCTCTGGACAATGTGGAGAGGGAGGCACACTGGGGACCCAGTCTGTGTCAGTCTGAAGTGGACAGTGGAAGAAGTCATATGAATTGTAAGAGAACAGTGCCCATTTTGCCCCACTGACTGTAAAGAAAGTTTTGGCCAACTGATTTGCCTGTGAATTTCTGTTCTATAGATATCTCAGGTGATACAAAATGAATTACACCCTAAATTTCTTCTTATCATGCTGCCATAACTCAAGCTTGATACACTGGCTTAGTATGCTAGGGACATTGTAAAGCGCTGATGCTGGTGTCATGCAGAAGCTCAGACTGGATGATGGTTCTCCAGTGGGATAACCATCTGCAAGAAAAAAATCTGCACCAGGAAGACCCCGAGAGGCATAGGACCAGGGAAAGCTTAACAGTACAGTTAGAAAAGTGGACAAGTTACCACCAGTATGGTCAGAAACAGAAACTTCAAACAGCAATCACAGTGGAAACTCTGAGTTTAACTCAATTCTCCTCCTTAATGAGATCGTTCTAGAGAACTGGGCTGTCGAGGTCCATGGAGCAGAGGAAGATGTTAATAAGGGGAAAGATAACAAAAAGGGTGTTGGTTTACTGCACTAACCGGAAACTGTAATTACGATGGAAACCAAAATTGATAGAAAAGCAAATTATTTAGGAAGTACTTCAACAAAAACAATCCAAAATCAGATCAAGATGTTTTATTTGTTAAATAGAAATGTAAGTAATAAATAAATAGCTAGGTTCAAATGTAACTTTTATCATAAAACCCTGGAATGGATTCATGCACAAACATCTTGTTCTGTGGACTATATGAATATGTAATGTAGTTATCTCTGTCAGGGGAGCTGTAGCTGGGCTTCCCTTTGCATGATTTCCCTGCCGTCAAAATAATGTTCACTGAACTGATGAAAAAACCCAAGGCAGGTGAGTAAGGTATTTTCTGCAGATCCTCATTTTAGCCCCTCACAGAATATCCTGAGTTTGAAAAGACCCACAAGGATCATAAAGTCCAACTCCTGGCCCTGAACAGGACAAGTCCAAGAATCACACCAGCCCCTTTTGAATGCTATTAGGTACTTTATTAAAAATATTTACATAACAATAAGAGCAGCAGATTTGATTAGGAAACTACTGGAGAGCACAACCATTCCTGTAACTATTCACTTTTTCTGGTTAAAATCTTCTATTCTGCATCCAGTCGTACATGTAGGAACCTGCTGTATCTTCAGTTAGATATTTCCAAGGCTTTGTTTTAAATTCTATTTGAGCATCTTGCCTGTTACACGTTATTTCTCCATACTGCACAGAAAGAACCTCCCAGGGATTTTTATCGTAATTTGGCAGCTGAGCTCTGCAACGTAACTAGATTTCGCAGAAGACTGAATCATTTTTTCCTTGCTAATGATTATTAATTTTCTTTTCAGAGAAAATAAAATTCATAGTGAAAATCATTCTTTATTAAATGATATTTGTAATAAGATGGAACACAGAAAATGAGATTGAACCAAAACTTTTCTTTTTTTTTCTTGTTGCAAACAGCTTGCTAACATTTGGCCTTCTGCAAATACTGAGGATATGTATATGGTCTTTGCTATTCTTCCTTTATTACCATTCTGCCCAAGGTTGAAGCAAAGGAATAACTATTAATCATTTCTCCCTTCTATTCTTTTTTGAGGGGATTATAGAATTTCCTCCAAGAAGAAATGGAGTTTCTGGACTGTTAAAGCCATAGGAAAAAAAAATAAGTAGAAAGACACAGTGATAGGGAAAACTATGCTCTAAAACAAAGCCTCAAGAAGTATCATAATCACTGAAGTCCTAAAGTTGTTATGTGGGAAACACCACCTAGAAATTTGTGCAGAATTGTGGAGTGTTTCTGAGTGTAGCTGTTGCAGTTAGGGCAGAAGAAGAGGAAAGGTGTTGGCACCTTTATCTCTGACTCCTTCTTCACTGCACGTGAGCCTGGGATAGCACGAGCCCATCTTCTGCAGGGTATTCTCTTCTACTCCCAGCACCCACAGGGCTTGGATTAGGGATGCTGGAAGCTACATGCTTGCCTACTCCCTTTGCTGCCTGTTTATGGATGTGTTGTCCAAATTTGTACAAACCCTTTTGGAGGATGATGTTGCTTGACTCCTCCCCAGGGCAACACATTCCAGAAACTCAGTTTCCATTACTTACAAATCCTCTTCTAGGATTGTAGGGTTTGGTGAGTAACAGTTGCTGCAGCCACTCCATTCATCACTTCAATGTTTTTGTGAACCCACACCACATTCTCTCTCAGCTCTTCATCGATGCTGTCTGCACCCTGTTGAGCCCTGCCTGAATGGACAGGATTGCTGGAGCTGTGCCTGATCACTGGTAGCTTTGTGAAGGTGTCGCTTGTGAGGCTCAGGTCCCCCTGTTCTGCTGTCATCCACACAGATCTATAGGCTTCTGCACTGTCACCTTTCCTGGGACAGCTCTATTGTCTCCTAAGCAGACCTTTGGGCTAAGATCCTACATTTCAACAGGACTGATTTAAACCAGCACTGAGGTGGCACTCACATGCCTGCCACAGGCCACCGAGCAGTTGCAGCAGTGCTCAGTGGCAGCCAGCTAGAACAAAAGCTCCATCAGGAAAAAACCACATTGTTTTGGATCAGCAGCAGGGCTCCCTTGCTTTTGCTCCTGTTGCAGTAATGATAGCTTGATACTCCCTCACCAGCCCCCTATTCCCCATAGGATGCCATACCAAGGATGAGGAAATAGTGCTTGGACCGGAGGGACCATGGTCACACCAGTGAGTCAGTAGCTGGATGCTGACATCCCAGCCAGATCCTGTGATGGGATCAGGCTGTGTGCTGTCAAGGGGGATACAAATCCGATTCTCCTTTTACCTGGCTGTGGGTTTTCCAGAAGCACATGTGTCCTTGAGACTCCCACTCTTCTAATCTTCATTCCTGTTGAGCAGTTCAGCAGGTGCTGGAGAGGGAACAGGAGAGAGGAGGATGACTGGGCCAACAAACTATGCAGTTGCAAAATCTAATTTCCTTTGGAAATCAAGGTTTTAAGAGAAAAGAGTGAGCAATCCAGGCTAGTGAGGCATTACACATTGTCCACAAATGACTGCAGTGAGAGCCTTCTCCCATCTGTCACTCCCTAGACCATGTCTCTGTGCCTTCCTGCAGGTCAGAGCCATCTCCTCACAGCAATTATCACAGTCTTTGTCAGATGTGTCAAACAAGAACAGCACAGCACACAGCACATATTTTTCAGGGGTTGCTCCCTGTAATGAAACATCCTGGAAAACCTTGTAAATACTGCACAGACAATTGTAGTCTGCTGTGTCAAAAATTATGTCAAGGTCCCATGCATGCCTTTCCCTTGGGGGCTGTCATTCTGCACCAGGCACAGGGCATTGCCTCACAGATTCACACAGCTTTCATCTTTGTCTATGCTTGAGCAGTTAGGCTTCAGATGTGAATGTTAAGTCCTAAGGTTCTTGGGCAGAGCAGCTTTACTGCAGTGTTTTGCAGTGAAATACCTAGAGCTGAATGCTCACACACAGGCATTTGCCAGGAGTGATTTGCGGGGTCTAACAGATTTTTCAGAACAGGAGGAATGAGACCCTTGAGCATGTTGGGAACTCGTGGGAGCATCCAGTGATCTCCTTACTAAATAGACACTATTAATGCTTCTGCTCTAAAGTACCTCTGAGTATACAGATAGGGAAAAACAAAATCTTCTGAGTAGACAATTAAAAATGTTCCACATATATAGTGTTTTGTAAGGAGCTCTCTAAAGATTTGGGAGGAGGACAGTTGACTACAGAACAAGGATAGGGCTCTATATTAATGACTTGTTTAATTTTGTGTATTAAGACATGAAATATACATTATGTCTTTACTGGCATGTGAAAGGGGCAAGTTAGTGGTTCAGCATTAGGTTTAGTTTAGCAACCTGCAGCTTTCCCTGGGAGCTCAGAGGGGCTGCTTAGGGCAGGGCAGCCATTCTGTCCTCCTGTAGTCGTTTTCGGACAGCTCTGCACTCTTGCTCCAGCAGCTATCAGCTCTACAACACAGTGAAGGTGAAGGAGGTGAGAAGGGCCCCTCCATAAGGGTTTTAGAGGACCTTTAATGGTTACATCTTGTCCCAGCAATGCCCAAAGGCACAGAGACCAAGAGAGACCACGCAGTCAGGCAGCAGGGGGGTTTTCTCAGGGGCCCAGGGCGGTCCATGGGCAGAGTTGGGGTACAGGAACCACTAGGGAGAACCTGAGGGAGTGACCAGGGCTAGGGCCAAGGAAGAGCGAGGGGCAACAGTGTGGGATAAGAAAAGCGGTGGGTAAACAGAGCACCACAGCTTAGGAATTGACTTCTGCATCTAAGAAAGAGCCAAGGAATTACAGCTGCTAACGAGCTTGCTCTCATTGAATAGACCAAGAGAACAAAATGGCGCAGTTCTCCCGTAACCAAAAATCTAGGCTAGAAATAGACTGATTTTCCAATACAGGCTGTTGCAGCCTCCATTACATGATGCATCTCAAAAGCTGTTTGATCCTCTAAGCTATGCAGTTGGAGTGACAAGGAAGATTCTTTCTCCTTGCAGATTCAAACTGCCTCCCTTCACCCTCCCACTTCATCACACCTTGCTGAAATAGCTCACACTCAGCATCACTCAAGACCTATAGAGATCCTTAATTTATTTTGAATTGCTGGGTTGCTTTGTGAGGTAGAGTGTTGTACTCTATCATTGCATTTTCCAGCTGTATTGGCCTGGATCAAAGACCAGGAGGTCCTCAGTGGTAAAAACTAAGACCTACAGTGTCAGATTTTAGTTTTATATAGATAGTGCTAGTAAAAGACCCTGACCTAACAAACATAAAATCTGAGAACAGCTGTGCTGATCAGAGGTTGAGCTATCTCCAAATCCTGTCTCTGACAGTGACTACATGTGCCTGTTTACAAAAGACTGTCAGGACAGACCAAGCACATAGCAATACTTCCTTATGTGTTATTTAGTCTCCAGCAGCTGGTGGTTCAGGCAGTCCAAAACCTTAATCAATATCTTTGTATTCAACTGCCCTTAATGGGTTTTCGTTTTCAACATATTTAAGCTTTTAGCATCCACAGCATCATAAGTCAATGAGCATGGCAGTATAATTATGCAATGTGTGAAGAAAAATTAATTTTATTTTGAATCAGCATCCTGATGAGTTCATTTGATGCCTTTCTTTTTATACTAGGGAAGAGTGTGCAGTCACTGCCCAGTGTAAGTCGCAAACTTCGGGTTACTCGTGACTTCATAAAAAACTGCTGCATCCACTTCAGGCACCTCCTTTGGAAATGGAGGACGACTAATTTATTTGATTGCTCCTCTTTTTAAAGCTGGTCTGTAACTTCAATCATCTTTATTGCCCTTCTCTAATCTTTGCCAAATGTTCTATCTGAATTGAGCAGTTGAGCTTGATATGAGTTGTATGGATTGATTTTTGAAGCTATGTTAATTCATATCATTTAGCTGCTGAACTAAAAATGCTCTCTCTGACACAGCACCACTATAAGAACTCAGATAATATATATGCTCTTTCAAGATACAGAATGAAACTTCTAGTAGTCTAATTATATGCAACATCAGTTAATTTAACAGTTCTTCATTTCATAATGTAAGAAAAATATCTATGAGTTAGTTACTCTTTCACATAAATTTCTGACAGAAATGTGTTTAATTCACAGAACAGGACTATTTTATTAGGACATTAATTTAGCGGTAAATATTCAGCTTAACAATTTCAAATAATTAATGCCTTTGCTGCTACACTGACACCTGACATAGTAGAGATGGTGTTTGGCTCATGAGAAAAATTTTTTTAGTGATACTTTGAGGTTACCAGAACACAAAAAGTGTAACTTCAATATTGAAGAGTTATACTCCATTTTACCAGATAATCAAAGCAAAACTTTTTAAAGTTCCTCAATGAGGGGTCCTTCAGGGCTCTAATTACTACAGGTACTCAACCGTCAAGCCCACTTGAAGTGAGATCTTTCAGGTAAGCTGAAGGCATTGCTACTATGGCAGGAGAGTGAGCAGTACTTCACTGTAGCTTGTGCTGGTAAGGAAATTACAGCACTTCTTAAAAACAGCCCTGAGGTTCATACTATTATTTTAGCACATTGAGCAGCTGTGTCTTCAGTCAATTTAATCAGCAAATTGTATGTCTTTTGGCTTGATCATGACCCAAACTCTTTTAATTAATTAGCTCAATTCTGTTCTTCAAACCACTGGAAATGAGGCACATCTTGACTGAAATAATTGTTCTTACCTGATGGGTCCCATTAGAAAAACTCCTGATTTCATGTAGGACAGGCAAGCCAAGGATCTGTTATTTTTTGCACACACTTGGAAGCCGAGTGCCATGCTGCAGGTGTGCCCCATTGGGGACAGTCATTCTCACCCCCTTAGATTGGGTTAGATACATGCTCCTTACTGCTTGTGATCACTTCCTTTCTCCTTCCTTACATTTCTCACCCTATCAAAACAACAATGGAAGGGAAACAGAAACTTTATACCTGCTCAATTTTTTACAAATAAACCAGCTCAGCATTCCTCTACACTGGTTAAAAAAGGGTTGAAAACACAATCTCAAATTATAACAAAATGAAAAATGAGAGGAATGATTCATTTAACACCCAGCAATGAAAGCAGTGACTCAGCTGAGAGGGAACAATGAGAATTTATCCGCACTTCTCCAGGACTGGAACGAACTGCTATTTGCTCTCTTAACTATGGCAGTACTGCCATTTTCCAGCCTCATATTCAATTGATGTTTTTGGCTTAATTCTCAGCTGGGGAACTCTTTTATTTTTCTTTTTTCCCTTCCTTTCAGTAGCTTACAGGTAGCTAATAAAAGAGAGCCACCTACGCCAAGCTGTTTATTGCCACCTGCTCCCAGTGCCGGTGGGATGGCAGCAAGCAGGGGACAGGTGATTCAGTGTTAATTAGACCTTTCTGGCCCAGCAGCTTTCCTGAGGGCTGCAGTTACAAGTGACACTCTCAAATAAAAGCCCAGACAGGGGCTGCAGATATAAAATTGGCAATCCTTTAACCCTGCTTTTTTGCTTTACTTTTCCAAGAGCATCCACATGCTGTGATGGTCCCTCAGGGTAGCAGAGCTGCTCTAATAGAGCTCCCCCATACCAGGGAGTCCTGTTCTGGGCTGTCAGTGTACTCTCTTCCGTACCTGACCCCCCCCCCAGTGTCTCCTGATTTCTATCTTTTCCTACTTTCACCCTCACAGTCATTTTCTGAAGATAAATAAGATACACCATTCCTGCATCTGTTTTCATGTGCTGGACTAAATGGTCTGTTATTGGCACATTTGGATGGGACATTGTGACCACATTGCAAAAACAATAATCTCTTCCCATTCATTGAGCATGAGGAAAAATAAGATTAAACCTTTTTGCAAGGAGCCTGAGATATACCCAGGGAAGTTTCTAATAGCTCAAATTCTGGTTTGCACAGAGAAATTAGTTTCTCTAGTTGGCCAATTTGACCAGATGAGTGAGATTTGTTTTCTTGCTGAATTAATATATTCATTCATTATGGGGTCAAACATTCAGAAAATCCAAAGCAGACTTTGCTGCTGCTGGCAGCTTGTGACTGAACTGGATTGTATCAAGAAGACTGGGACTGGTACAGGTTATTTTGTAGAATCTGTGCAATGAGCCTTGTTTTACCCACACCATGTCAAGAAAAAGCACCCTCCACAATTCTTTGGTGGCATTTTCCTTGCTGCAATTACTGTTTTTATTCACCTTCTCTTCTGTATCAGAAGATCTCCAAGGGACTTTTCTTACCATGAAAAGAGTGGTGTGCAGTGATTTGAACAGTTCAATGGTTAGTACAGGTAAAATCTTTAATCCAACCTCTAAGGATTTAGTAAAACTTTTTATTCATGCTAAATGCTTTAAGGTCCACAGACTCTGTTCTCAGCATCACACATATCAATCATGAAATTAAAGATAAAATGTATGCCTTGATCCATTGCCATGTATTAGCCCCCTATCAGAGCTCAAATAATGATCAAAAAAAGCCCACGGCTCAAAGAGCCATTACTGATATCTTCCAGAACTTTGTTTTTGAAATGCTTTGTGCTAATCTCTGTCTTCTTAAGGGACAAAAGAAGATTTTTTTTGATATGGTGTATGGACCTGGCAGTCACTAGATACTTGCCAAGACAGCATATCCTAGACCTTTAGATCTCCTAAAAGAAGAGATAAAGACTATTTTTTTTTTTTTTCTTACCATATACACTGATTTATTTTGCACAGTAGCTTTAACAGCTCTGCCTGGAACACATAGGGCATAAAAGTCTGTTTTCTCCATGTTTCCCTAATTCCTTGATGAAGGAAACCTGAATTTAGTAGGTGAGATGTGTTGAGAAGAGCCTGGCTTTGAAATTGGGCCTGAGAACAGGGCCTGTTCTCCTAAAATGAATAAAGCCATATGGCAATGATGAAAAGCAGCACTCTCCAAGCTTCTTCACAGTCAGATCAGGCCATATTCATGTCAAAGGGGTCTTAAAATCCATGGTACTCAGCTGGTAGGCTCAAAACTGTTGAGGGTGTCCCCTGATGCTTGGTGCCCTCTCCTCTGGAAGGGACAGTGGACTCTGGTTTCTGAAGCCATCCATGACATCTGGTGTGAGAGTGCTTCCAGAACTGCCCTTTCTGATGGATGAGATTGCTGCTCACGTTGCCACATAGCAGGAGAGAGAACCAGAAATGCAAATGGCAGAAATGTCCTCTCACACTTTCCTGTTTTGCAGGCACTGCACCAAATCTGTCTTCCATTTAGCAAATGCTCCTCCTGAGCATTAAAATGAACCCAGTCAAGCCTTGATTGTCTGAAACTACTGAATTTCTTTTGCAAGTCATTCCTTTCGGGTCATCGTAGAAAGATTACTTTAAATTATATTGTTTCCATGGGTTTGAATATATATATTTTTAAATGGCACAAGAAAGAATGCTATTACAGTTCCCAGACTGCATCATGACTTCACTTAGTTGCTATTTAACTTTCAAATAAAACTTCATGGAAGAGAGAATATCCTTGGTGTTGCAGAAACAGATCCCAGCTGAATGCATCATAATCACAAATGCTTTTTCATGTAAGCAGAATATATATCATCTCAATGGATCTCCAGTTTCAACTTGAAAAGAAAAATAGAGAGTCTGATCCCAAGCTGTGTTCAAAGAAGGATGTGTGAGCAGGCTGTGGCAAAGACATTAAAGAGACATGCTATCATTCTGAGATTTGTCACCATCTTTCACTTATGCATGGTGTCATTTATCACCCAGGCTTCATAAGAAGCTGATATGTATTAATCTGTCCTAAAGCAATATTTAATATTATCTGTCACTTAGTAAACCCTGCAAATAAATACTGCTTTAAAAAAATAAAATTGCATAAAATCTGTAAAGGGAAGGGGGAAAGCAATAATTGGGTAAATGCTCTCTGAAAATTGTGTACAGCACAAAAATCTCCAGACTTTCTGTTCATAAGTACAAAATATAAAGGAATAATTAAAAAAAAAATAATCAAATGCATTTCTAAGGATATTGTGAGGTTATCCAGGGAAAAAGTCAGAAGGACCAAGGCCCAATTAGAATTTCATCTGGCTATTGCTGTAAAGGACAATAAAAATATTGCTATAAATGCATTAACAAGTAAAGGAGGACTAAGGAGAATCTCCATCCTTTATTGAATGCAGGAGCAAACTTAGTGACAAAGGATAAGGAAAAGGCAGAAGTAATTCAAGCCTTCTTTGTCTCGGTGTTTAATAGTAAAACCAGACGTTCTCTGGGTAGTCAGAGCTGGAAGACAGGGACAAGGAGCAGAAGTCCCATAATCCAAGAGAAAATGGTCGGTGACCTGTTACATCACTTAGATACAAACAGGTCTGTGGGGATGGATGGGAGCCTGGCACAAATGAGGGAGCTGGTGGAAGTGTTCACGGAGCCACTTTCCATCACTTACCAGCAATCCTGGCCAGCTAGGGAGGTACCAGGGGACTGGAGGTGAGTGACTGTGATGCCCATTTACAAGAAGAGTCGGAAGGAGGACCTAGAAAATCACAGGCCTGTCAGTCTGACCTTGGTGCTGGGGAAGGTCATGGAGCAGCTCATCGTGATGTGCCATCACATGGCATGTACAGGACAACCAGGGGGTCAGGCCCAGCCAGCACAGGTTTAGGTCCTGCTTGACCAACCTGATCTCCTTCAATGTCCAGGTGACCTGCTTAGTGGATGAGGGAAAGGCTGGGGATGTGTCTGTCTGTACTTCAGCAAAGCCTTTGACTTCATTTCCCACAGCATCCTCCTGGAGAAACTGGCTGCTCATGGCTTGGATGAGCAAGTGCTGTTTGCTGGGTAAAAAGTTGGCTGATGGCCCTGGGAGTGGTGAATGGAGTTACATCCAACTGCCCATACTGGTTCCCCAGGGTTCAGTACTGGGGCCAGCCCTGTTTAATATCTTTATCAATGATCTGGATGAGGGGACCAACTGGCACCCTCAGCCAGTTTGCAGACAACACAAAGCTGATCTGCTTGAGGGCAGAAAGGTGCTGCAGAGGGATCTGAACAGGCTGGATCAATGGGTCAGTTCTGTGAGGCTCAACAAGACAAAGTACCAGGTCCTGTGCTTGGGTTCACAACAACCCCAGGAAACAGTCCAGACTTGGGGAAGAGTGTCTGGAGGGCTGCCCTGGGAAAAAAGACCTGGAGGTGCTGGTTGACAGTGGCTGAACGTGAGCCAGTGTGTGCACAGATGGCCAAGGCGGCCAATTGCATCCCAGCCTGGATCAGCAATAGCATGGTCAGCAGGACCAGGGCAGTGATTGTCCCACTGGTGAGGCTACAGGAGTTCTGTGTCCAGTTCTGAGCCCCTCATGACAAGAAGGACATTGAGGTGCTGGAGCGTGTCCAGAGAAGGGCAACAGAGCTGGTGAAGGGCCTGGAGATTGAGTCCTATGAGGAGCTGAGGGAGTTGGGGCTGTTTAGCCTGAAGAAAAAGAGGGAAAAGAGACATTGAAGGGACTGGAGCACAAGTCTCATGGGGAGCAGCTGGAGAGGTGTTGCTGCCTGTTCCTAGCTTCCCTTCCCCCTCCCCAAAACACTTGCCTCTGCCATGTGCTCCAAGCTCCTTTGTTCCAAGCGCCGGCAAAACCAAATGTAACTCAAACTCTTCAGCAGTGTCTGATTGGCCGCTCACCCCGGGTCTGCCCCCAGTCCTCCCCTTTCCCCTTCTCCGAATAAAAGAAAGATCCAAGGGGGGCCCGCCCTCTTTGGCTTGCGTCCCTTCTGCAAACATCTGCTTCTCTTTCTGTTTGAAAGCTTCTAATTGCAGGAGTTGTCAACTGAAGGCTGTATTTCTCCCTCTTTGCTTCTGCTGGTGGTATTAGATTTGCAGCTACCATTTTGCCGCTTTTAGAGCTACTGAAATGCTGGATTGCCCGGGCTACCTCTCCAGGCTCCCCGAGGCTTTCTAAGGCATTGAACTACTAGCCTAGCCGGTAAAAAGCTGTAAGTATCTCCACAGAGAGGAGGCTCAGGGGAGACATTATCACTCTCTGCAATGACTTGAAAGGAGGCTGTAGCCAGGTGGGGGTCGGTCTCTTCTCCTGAGTGACAAGTGACAAGACAAGAGGAACAGACTCAAGTTGTGACAGGGGAGGTTAAGATTAGATATTAGAAAATATTTCTTCACTGCAAGGGTCATCAAGCATAGGAATAGCTGCCCATGGAGGTGGGGAAGTCACCATACCTGGAGGTGTTCAAAAGACATGTGGATGTGGCACCTGGGGACATGGCTTAGTGGTGAGCTTGGCAGTGCTGGGTTAATGGTTGGACTCAATGATCTTAGAGGTCTTTTCCAACTTAAATGATTTTATTTTTCTAACAGTCAGGGTTGCTCCATGGAATGAGGCTGAGATTTCTATAGTCATGCTGAACACCTGCACAAGCACAGAATGTGCTGGAAGTGTGGATGAGGCCCCTCAGAAGAGGTCACTGAAAAAGCTGCCTCCAAGGCAGGAGCAGAGCAGTGAAGGCAGAAGAACTGCATAGTAAACAATCACTTCTGAAAACTGTGGATACTTTCTATTCTTCTGTTTCACTCGTAATCCTGACTCTGCTGTCCTGTTCCTGGTTCATTCTGCCTCTTCTTGTTTGTTTTTTACCCTTTGTGTGCTTCATGCCTTCTCTATGGCCTGCCTTCCAGCCCTTTGTAAAATAGCTCTTCCTGTTCTCTTGTTCTTTGCACTTTATGACTCCCGTGTTCCCAGATTTCTGCTTGGTTTTCTTCTTCTTTTTTCTCTCTCTCTACATGGGCTCACACAAAAATAAGAGGGTTCACAAAGAATGCTAAATATTAAGGGCATCAAGTCACGAGCTAACTTCGTCTTTTAGTTCAATATTTTTAATCCTAGGGGAGCCAAGAATAAAGCCAGAGGATGATCCAAAAAGCCATATGACAGGGATGGGCAACTAGCTGTCACAAGCAGTGATGAGCATCTGGACACACATGGATCCTTCAGTTATTAAGGGCATTTTGTGGTGACATAATCTGGAATCATTCTTCCAGCTGCACTTGGAAAAGAGAGTATGTTTTTTTAACCCGTCTATGATAACAGTTTTTTATATTTTGTCCTATTAATCTGAGTCTGAGTAGTTCAGAGCTGAATTAAGAGTATCATTATGAGATAGCATAAAACACTCCTGTGATTTATTTCTTGACAATGGACTTCCTCAGCCAGGAAAGAGCATCATTTCAGGGACCCTCACATAAATCTGACACAGCTTTCCATTAGATTTGAGGGACTGCTCTTGCAGCACCTTTCCAATGCAGTAGAGCTGACTCCAGAGCAGGACAACATGATTTGCTGCCCATGGAAATCTTGCCATCATTAAGTCACTGAGAGCTGGATTAATCTCCCTTATCACAGCTGATCAAGCAGCAATTAAAGATTTCTTACAAGTCCAAAGCTGTCACCTGACTGATTTAACCACCAGAGAAGGAGGCCAGTGTCCCACAAGAAAGCACCCATCATCCTTGTTGGTGCCCTTGTACCATCCCCTTTCCAGCCCCTTTCACACCCTCCACTCAGCCACTGTCACAAATCACAACATAACACTCACTTGAGGACTCTAATCTGAAAACTGATCACTTTGCTTCTTTTGTGAGTGTAAAATCAATAGCCTCCATTAAGGTGAATATTTACACTTTTAAATGGAAAATACTAGGAAAAAAATTGGAAATTTTCTAATGCCTAATGCTTATGAGCTGCATGTACAGTTGTGAATGTGTTGCCTGTTTTGATCAGTGAATTGGCCACTAGTGAAGGTTACCAGCTTAGAAGAGGCCTCTCTTCCCCTGACTGATAGCCCTACTTCAATTTATTCAAGGGCTTTGTTCAAAAGTAGAGAGAATAAGGAATAAGAAGCAGAACTGCAAATAGACTGAGATTTATAAAACATGATGTTTTATTATAGGTAATAAAATCAACCTACAAAGCAAAGGCAAATATTATATAGTCATGCATTTTGTTATCTACACAAATATTTTTTAACCGTGTCAGTTTTGATTTGGTCTACGTAAGTTCTGGCTGATCACATCCTTGGGAGAGAGAACATATTTCTTCTGCTCATAAGCACCACTTTTCATGTGAGTTATCACACAATCATATTTTCAGCCATTTTCTTTAATGTATTTAGTTACATCTCTCCCAATACATCAGGGTGATTTTGCTTATTAGTGCATTTCATTGCTGTTAAGCTACACACATTGGTTGCCATGAATTTTTTCTTTCAATTCTGCATTTTAATCAGCATTCCACACATGTAACATCAGTCCTTCAGCTTATACAAAAACTAAATCCCAAGATATGCTTGCTTTTACAGTCTGTCAATCTTAGACCCAAAATTTACGTTTGAACTTTGCCAATATTCGAGGTATGGCTCAGTGGGAGTGTGACTATATATACATATAAAAATATCTACAAAGCATTTCTAATTTCATAATCTATAACAGTACAGATGTGTCCTCTAGCCTAATTCCCTATATCAAAATGCACATTGTTTTAGCTTATACCAGTAGTAAGGCTAAAGCTTAAATGTTTCTCTTTGCATCAACCTTGCTTCACTCCTACATTTTGAAAATGATGAATACAGAAAAGAAGAAAATATTAAATAGTCAGTGTAGGTCAACTTTTGAAGTTAATATTGTATCTTACAAAGTCAAGAGTGTGTATTTAAATGTGATAGCACTGCAGTGTTGGGTAGAACAGACAGTTCTATTACCTCACTTTCATTTCACACAGACGTCAAAGTTGCCGCAGGGAGAAGGACATGTTAGATTCAGCCAGTACTATAATTTGTGTCCTGAAGAACATCAGAGCTCATTTAGCATGCATGGCTGCCCAGAGGACTTGAAAGAGCTGGTTTGTTTGAGCAGTGATGGAGGATGCTGGTGGCAGATGTGTACTGAGTGCACAGGAGAATTTGAAAAGTGAGCTGGTTATTTTTCCTTCAGATTGTGCTCAGAAGCATGCTTCTTTATTTTCTCATTTTGATATTTTTTAGCCCTTCATTCTCCTCTCCCAGTATGATCACTCTGGGTTTGCTTTTTACATTCCTTTTTCCTGTCCTGTGACTTGTCTCTTAAACAGTGTAGCAAACTTTATTATCTGTATCAGGCTGTAATACTCCCTGTTATACATTATCTTCTGGCGTCCTCCTTTCATAGTCTCTGGGATAAAGGTCAGATTTTTAAGTCTGCAGTAGCACAGGGCCCTGCACTGAGGACTACTGCATTTTCCTTGTGGGTTTGGGAGCCTGGCAAGGCTGCCGGCTTGGGGCTGTGCAGTGGATTTCCTGCACACATGCTAGTCTAGTCTGTATTGATATCTCTTGGAAAGCCCAAAATTAGTATTTTGGTCATTTAGTCACTTGATTGATTCATTCAGACCCATTCCACCAGGCTCCTTCCGTTTTCATACTTGCAAAATCTTTTTTCATCATTTGCATTAGAAATCACAAGTTTGTCATGTTTTTTAGGGGTTTTTGCAGGGTCTTTGCATTTATTTACAAGATACATTTTGGATGGTCTCTGAGCTTACTTGTTTACTAGCTGAAGAGCTGTTGCTAATGCTATCTTTTCCTTTATTCCTGTGCTTTTAAAATTATAGCATTCCTATTCCTTTGATGTCCATATTTCTAACCACTGATCTTATCCCAAGGATCTTTTTACTTGCTAAAAGCACGAGTAGGGTTTTCCCAGCCTCCTCTTACATTTGCCCTGCTTTTATGGTCTATAGCCCAGGTAAGGTACTCAGAGCTCAGAATCCTGTCCCTATAAATGTCTCACAGGTTAAAAAACATACCACATCCTAATGCAATCGCCTCAACAGTGTCCCATTAACCTACTGTCTTCTGTGCCAACTGGAAGAATTTCACAGAATACCAGTGCACCTCTAGTTACAGAAATTGCAACTCTTATACACACTCTTAGTTTAAGGGCACAGATTGCCCCATTCACTTAAAGAGACCATTGTTTCAGCTGTAATAGTCCTTCACCACTTTTATATATGGATAGGAGATTGTTTACAACTCTGCTTATTGTCATTTAGAACCTCTGAATTGACACTGTGAAAGTTGTTCATTCAAATTAATGTTTCTACTGGGCTCCTGCTGTCTTAAATGGTGCAGAAAATATGTTTTTCAAAATACAATTGGTTTATTTACCAGAAATAGGTTTTACTTACTATGCATAGTTTAGAATATGTTTCTCTGGACTTATATAATTCACACCACTAAAATTAATACCCTCTTAAATGATCTTTTAAGCTTTGTATGATTTTTAATATATCCTTTTTAATCATGAACAGACAAGTGCAATTACTATTCACTTCCTGATTTTCTCTTCATAACTACTATTTAGTCTGCATAAAGCCACTCCAAATGGGAGTCCTTCATCAAGCTAAGGAACAATGTCTTTTGTGACTGAAAATGATAATGATGAAATTCTGAATGGCACAGACTTTGCTGTATGATCAGTTATAAAATGTGACACATTATTTTTAGATTCAGTACAGGAAGTACAGGTGGGGCCAAAGGTCCTTTCCAACCCAAAGTAGTTTATAACCCAGAGCAGGCAAAATATCTTTTCTCACACTCCTTGCACAGGGGCCATTCCCAACTACTTTCCTGTGTTTCCTGAGCCTGGCTCACCTTAAAAACAATGTATCTGCCCACATTTGTGGGGAGTCTCTCATCCTTCTAGCTCTGCCATATGGACTAACTGGGTACTATAAGGAATATATTCACTCCCTGTATAATATAGTGTAGCATATATGTTTCTTGTTTACTGTGCCTATTAGAGGGAGGAAATGCAACATCTTCCATGGCGAGTTTCATCTCACTAAACCTAGATGTGTGCAGCTTCCTTGATGTGAGCTGGGTTCCTCGCCTTCCTTTGCAACCAATGGAGAAGCAGGGACATGAGTCATTTCATCCCAACACAGGCACCTGAAGTAAGTCAGACTAATTTCACTCTGCTGTCTTTCTCTCTACTGCCTAGAGGCAGTCAGACTTCTCATCAATTCAGCTGGAGAACCCCATCCGTCCCATTCTTCCTGGAAAAAAATTTGAGCCAAGAAATTTTGAATCAACAGCTGCCCAGTCTTGGATGGAGAAAGGCAGTCACTGCCTCTACTTAAAGTGAGAAACTGATTTTGTCAACAGCTTGGTATTGGGTCCATTCTGACTTCCCAGAAACTATGTGTCTTATCTATCATGCACAGTGTTTGCAAGTGATCCTGTCCCAGAGATGGGCAAGGCTGTTCAGACCTCATACCCCTGGAGCCTTGGGCATGTCTCAGAAGCACTGTGTCACTGTGGCTCTAGAAGTCAGGAGCCACCAGACATCATTGCCAAAACACGCCATATTTTCCAGGTTATGCTGAAAAAGCCCAGCCAGTACTGTGCCCATCTCCTGTTCTGAAACTTGTTTGTAGAAGATAACTTGTTATCTTGTTGGGTTGTTTTTTTTTTTTTTTTCTGAAGACCATGCCCGTTTCCTGACAAAACCAGTACAGTCAAAGGCCTGAAAAAAAAAAAAAAAAAAGAAATTCTTTTACTCCAGATTTTGAATACAGATGTCTAATTTGGAGTTGAACTGGAAGAGAATGCTTAAATTGACTTCCCTCCCCCACCACTCCTTTCTCTTAAACTTTTCCAAGCCAAGTATTCAGGTATCTGTCTTGGTATTTTGATGGAGGAAAAATTGGTGTGAAAATTTTTATCTATCTGGTAACAGTTTTTAAAATTTCAGTAAAGATGGATTTCTCAGGGGAGGGACCAGAACACAAAGCATCTCAGTGAGCATCAATGCCATTATGAGGTTGCCCTAGCTTACAGTGTAAGATGTAACCAATAGTATGTATTCTATTACCATCTTCACAAGCTGTTAAAGCAGGTGGGGCAGTGTTCATTATCTCCTATCATGACTCATCCCTGATAATTCCCTCCGGAACTGTCTCTGTTTAATGGGCAATCAAGGACCCACCACATGACTCATAGAATTACATCAGCCCATTGTGAGATGCTCCGCCCAGAGGGAGGAGCCAAGCATTCCCACCTAGATATAATCTGGGGTTTAGAACAGCATGAGCAGCTCTTACTTATGGGACTCCCAGAGAGCAAGAGCTACACCACTGGACCTTAAGGTGAAGACCAGATCCTTTTCTACAGGATCACTGCTTCAACAGGACCACTTCATCTGGACTGCTACCACCACCCGGACTAACAGGGTGTCAGGTGATGCCTTTTCTTGGTCTTAAAATCAAGAGTCATACACGGTTAGAAGGGGGAAAGGGATTTTACCTTGGTATTTATTTTAAGGATCCTTAGGTGCACACGTCCAGGTCATATGCATCGAGATGCACCCCGCCCTGTATGCCCCAAAAGATCAGGTATAACATTATAGGCTTTACTAATTAGCATATCTATCAAAGATTCCCCAATGAGAGGCTCAAGTGAGCCCCCCTCCCCAAGGAACCTTCCCCTGGATGGTTCTATCTTGGTTTACAGAATGTGTTCTGGAGAGGACCTTGGGGTCTGGGGCACACTGATCCCTAGCTATGAAGCTTCTAAAATGTTTAGTCTCTTAGCTGAACAAACAAGTCCAAGAATGTAGGGAAAAAGCACTAGGAATACAGAAGTTGTAAAAAAGGTATAACAGGGATATAAAAGAAAAGGCAAAAAATCTTCATGGCATCAAGGTTGTATCCTGACTCTGCCAGTGTTCTTGTACTATTACATTTATTCTAATTTTCCTATTAAATTATAATTCTGACTTGTAATCTCCCACTGGTTTGTTTTCAAACTAGCACAGAGGTAATTGAGACTATAAATGAGCAGTGTTGCTTTTCTGGAATATTCACTTTAGTGATCCTGTTTCAACAGGCAGATCAGGAAGAGGGGTCATTTGAGAATCAGTCATTAAAATCACAGTGGTGGAATTTCCAGATAAGGACAAACTGTGGAGACTGAGCCTCTTATTTTTGGAGAGGCAATGGAGGAGCACTTGTTTGACTGCTTTTACAGGACCAACCCCAGTGTTAGCATAAACACTGCAGTAATTACATGATACTGTTTTTTCCTAGGCACCTTATCTTTTTTAGTACAGATTTAGTAACTCTTTATTGCCATATTTTTCTGTTTTGTCTCCATATTTTACCTCCTGCAGGCTATTGAAACTACATGCTGCAGGCAGAATTATTTGCTTCTTCCCATGGTGCCTATCTTATGTGAGACCTGTTAATGTCTTGTATTTTTTACATACCCAGCAAACGAATGGAGATCCACTTTGCAAAGAGGGATCTGAGACACAGCTATTAGAGTTTAAAAAAATGCATTAATTTTGAGTACCCAGTTAGAGACACTTTCAACCTTACTTTTTCAAAGCCTTATACAACAAATTCTAACTCAAGCAAAAAATCTGAGTGTTCAGTGCTTTGATGGACCTGATCTCAGAGTTTCATAACACATATCACAGAAAATGAGGAACAATTTTGTTCCCAGATGCTGGGGCTGGATCACCTCAAGCACCTCAGCTGCAGCTGCTGGACTGACTCCTGCCCTGCATGTGTCACCACAGCCCGACTGGGACACCCTGGCCATCATTCCACACCTGCTGATTTGAAGCACAAGATGGGTGCAGCTGAGGTCTTCAGCCTTCTCTGATGCTGTGGGAGAGTCTGATTCCTCCCAATGCCCAGTCTCCTCACACAGTTACCATTTCTGACCTGACTTTCTCTTTCCTACTCCGCCTTTCAGTCTCAGTGTCCCCGCACTGATATTTCCATCCCTGGCTCTGGCCAAGCTCATCTGGGGCCAATGAGGCCAGGAATGCCTCTTTCGCTCCGCAGGGAAGGACTCACAGAGACTGGGAGAGCTGGCTGAACAGATCAGCTGTTACAGAGTGAATATTCAAAGGAGAAGAACTCATTAAGATACAGTTACCAAGACCCTGAGCCAGAGGGGCTGGATTATAGTTGAGTAATCAAAATTGCATCATAGTGCTGTTCTTAATACTGAACAACAGCTGCTCTTTTTGTATTTTTTGGGTTTTTTCCCTAAATGTTCTCTTCCTTCTCAGAAGTAGCTAATCTATTTTGCCTGAAACCTCTGAAAAAAATTCAGCTTAGGGTGGGCACGTAGCACTGACATTTACAGCCTAAAGCAGTCACGTCTGACAAAGTTAAAAGCAACTGAAAATAGGGTATTGTAATAGGAAATACCAAACTTAATAATAAGAAGCTCTATCACCTCTGCCTATTGTAATGAATGATCCAGAGAAGGTAATTCAAAGGACTCTTGTTTGCCCTTTCTCAGAAGATGAACAAGGCAACATTAAATGAAATGGAAAGGCTAAAGGGAAATACTTCTCACAGAGCATGCTTCACCTGAAATTCACTGTCAAATGATAACGCTGAGAACAAGAGTGCAGCAATTCACAGAAGAGTCGGTTCCACATAATAAGAACATCTGCAATTGTTTGATAAGACACATTTATAGAGGACATATTTCTTTATGCTTGAGGACAAATGGCAAGTGCGAACTGCCTGAAGAAGAACCTAACAGATTATCTGGCCACTGGGATTATCAGATCTGCTTCTCCAAAGTATTCAGCACTGCTGTTGAATATGTTTTGACTATGAAGTATTCAAACCTACCAGTTCATTCATGCCAACCTAAGCAGTCCACTCAGACAGGGATGGTTGGGTGGTGGGGTGGTGTTTTGGGTTTTTTTTCAATTTAGGAGCAATTTAAAGGGAGATGAGTTGCTCTGTTCAAATGATGAAACACAGATCCTCTCATGAATTTAATAATTGCAGCTTTAACATCAACATTCAGTGTTCCCAGTATAGACTGAGAACACAACTATTTATTTAAAATATAAACTCTTTCCTTGATCAGTATCTCACCAGTGCTTTTAATTTGTAACATATGTCCTATTCAGCAGACATTGCATGACATAATACATTTCAAAGGAAGAAAAGTCAAAACCACCTTTCATAACAAGTGTCTAAGGGTAGCACACACTTTAATTGCCAACTTGCCACCAGATATTTGCTGTCACTTATCTAACATACTACTGAATGTTGTCATCAGTGCTTCAGATGTCTATTAATAAAACAAACAGTATGATTTCCCTTAGAAGCTGTTCACCCTGCTTAGTCTGATATGATGGAAACGTACAGGCATTTTATTTAGAACTTACTCTTCAGATACATCTCATTGTACCTGTGCAATAATGAGCTTTGTATAAGCAGCTTCATTTCCTGTGAACCACAACAGCTTACCACACACTAGGTGCGAATTCACAATAAAATCACTCACCATTGTCAAATTGTAACATATATATTTTTGCATATAGGTTTTTTTAATCTAGTAAATCTTTAATTGCAACTAACACTGGCTACAGATAATCCTATTCTTAAAAAAAGAAGTTCTTCTGTGGGTTAGTTTAAATTAGTCTTGTCTCAGCAGTTCCAGCTGGGATGGAAGTAATCTGAATAATGAGCTCATCTCACTAGAATATCTCAGTGTTCTGGTGGGCTTTGAAAATAATACTTGTATGAAACTCAAGTTAGATATAAATCATATAAATATTACAAAATTATCACTTTATTATTGTCATGAGATTTAAAAAAAAATTAAAAGCACAAATAAACCAAAACCAAAACCACAAGCAAAAAAAGAAAGAAGAAATATCTACATATCTGGGATATTTATCTAGTTTTAGATTTCTCAAACTTTTATGTGTGATATTTGTCAAAAATTGATAGAATAATAAAATATCTTGAGCCGCATGGGACTCACATGAATCACCAAAGCCCAGCTCCTGTCCTTGCACAGGACAACCCCAGGAATTACATCATGTGCCTGAGAGCCTTGTCCAAGCACTTGGTGAACTCTGTGCACTTCAACTCTGGCACTTGTTCCAGTGCTCAGCCACTCTCTGGGTGAAGAACCTCTTCCTAATACCCAATCTAAATCTCCCCTGACGCAGCCTTTTTCCCTGGGTCCAAATCAGAACAGTTCATGTGTCTGTCATAGCCTCTGTTTCTCCATGTGCTGGGGCAGAGGGCTCCTTAGTGTAGTGGAAAAACTCTCCTTCTCTGAGCCAGAAATTGCCTGCTGCTCCTGATTTTGACAAGATATGCAAACAGGATGTAGCAAGCAGAACCAGTGAGTGCTGTGTCCGCATGCCCGCTGCAACCTGGAAATGAAGTGAGCCCTGAAACTGTAGAAGAATGTTGAAACCCCCATAATTATTAATTTAAAGGCACTCCGGGAAAAAAAAAAAATTGTTCCATTTATAAGGTCTTCAGAGGACACTTTTTTTTAATGGCAGAATCAACTGTTCCAAAAAAGCAAAAAACTTGCCCTATCAATTCTTCCAGCAGGGTTTTCTTGGGGGTTTTATTTGGTTTGGGGTTTTTTTCTGCACTGAATATTCAGTGTAGTAATTCAAGTCGCTTAAACAAAGCTGAGTAAGTGCAGCAAGGGTGCTGAGACTAAAAAAATTCTTCTGCAGGGCTGCATAAGCACCAGCAATATGGGTACCTCTTCACTGCTGAGAGAAAAGTCTGTGAAAAGCAGCTGTAAAGGCAGATAAACTGGGAGAGGACTGAGGCATTCTGGTATTTTGCTACTTCATGTTACCTGGTCTCCCCCTCAAGCCTAAATTATTTGGTATTTTCTTTAACTGGCAGTAAAGTCAATTGAATTTTAAAAATTTTAATTATATTGACATTCAGTTGCTCATTCTAAGGATATGATAAAAAATATCTGGAGGAAAAAGGATGCAGAATTAACTTACAATGCCAATACTGCCAAAAGAAAAAATAATTCTTTTCCTGATGTTTGAAAGGAGAAAGGAGTCATCAATATTTTACAGACAATAGGACTGAGCAGGACATTATATGTATATATATATATATACACACATAAACAGTTAGACCTCTCTATCTGTGAATATGTGTGCATATATATGAGCGTATCTATATCTGCATGAGTATGTATATGTCTATACACATAAAATGTATTAAATCACTGGAAAAGAGAGATACTTAATTTAATAAGTGAGAGATACTCTGCCTGTGAAAATCCTTTCCTTCTAACCTACCATGACCAGCAGTCCAGGATAATTATCTGACACTGAAGTGACACCAATGAGAAAAGAGAATTAAAAATTCTCCTCTTCAACTGCAAAAGAAATATGCATAATGATGGATATATTTCCATTTTTCCTGAGGTCCTGGCTAAAGAGGTTCTCATCGCTGATCATTTAGCTCTACTACAACAGACTAATTGCAGCCATTCCAATTAAGGTAGTCCATGTGTTTATGAGGCACACAAAGGCAATAATTTTGGTGAAAAATAACATACCAAGTGCAATTTTTGCATGGATATTACTAACCCAAATTATTCCAGCATTTTGGGCCCTACAGGAACAAGGAGTTGAAGGGAGGAATAAGGTTCATTTTGGCACCAGGATTGCACAGGCACAGAGGGGACCACTGAGGACCACACATATAGGACAGAGTTAAGATCTATAGAACTGAACCAAATGGATTGAAATGGCTTTGCAAGCTCTGAGAGCAGCTGGGAAGCTGAGGGAGGGAGGTGTCAGAGTGTGCAGCAGGTAACAGACACCTTGTCCCTGCTGAGGACTGGTAACTCCTGAGTCCTTTCTCTCCACCAGCCACCTGCCTTTCAGCTACCCAGGGTTGCTCCAGTGTGATTCTAAGCTACATTCAATGAAAACCATTACTGTGTTTGCTTTTGCCCATCATATTCTGGCTGCTAAGCAGACCTCTGGTTATATCAGTTTACAACACCACAGCATCATTAATCAGTTCTGTTGCCTGTGATTTAGAGCAATCCAAGCGAAAAAAGTTCGGAACCCAGTTTGCAAAAGCTTAGGTATCTTCACAGAAAGGGACCTTACAAAGCAGAAATACTGCCCAGTGCCCCAGTGGAAGCTCAGATATCCCTTGCTAATACAGATGATTTGCACTGTAAAAAATGCAAAAAAAAATCTTTTATGGAAGTATCAAGAAAGACTATAGATAAAACTATGCCACTGTGTCACTTCTGAGGAATCTGTACAAGATGTCTTGTTGCTACTTCTGATTTTGTGTAACTTACAGTCAACCCAGTCCTGTTCCATCAGTGATACTTTCGATTCAGCACATCAGTTGGGATCAACTAGCGCAAACTCACTCGCGTCAGTGGAACTGTGGCAATCTGCATTCACCATCTGGCCTAAGGCAGTTACCACGTCTCCTATGTCAACAGTTACAATTTTACTTCTGTTGGCTTTACACATCGGTGACATACCAGCCGCTAGACAGCACAGCTTGTTTTATTTCTGATTCTTACTGCATATGGTGAAGTGCCTGGGTATTTTCGTACAGTTTGACATGCTTTGGAAATGCCAAATGGCCCAGTCTCACACAGTTAGCACTACTCCAGCAGCCTGCCCAGAAGCATCATCTGAGGTCAGACTCAGCTAAGGAGGTTTGGTTTACTATATGCTGCAAGTCACCTGGTTTTGAACAGTCCTCCATAAGTGTAAGCTTCATGCATGACTGCATGGCCAAATGGACTCTACAGTCTTCTGCAAGGTGTAACTTACAGTCAACCCAGTCCTGTTCCAGAAAGTTTCCCCACCACCACCAGCAACATGCCCCTCAGTCCTAAATCCCAGATCAGGCCATCACACAAGATTATCTTGCTGCCCAACTAATACTGACATTCAAAATTGCAACTTTTATGGCAGATGAGAAACCTGAGAAGTGTTTTATCACCATGTTTCATAATGATAATGAAAATATGCTTAAAAATCAGCTGTGTCATTTAAGTGTGGACAGCATTCTTCTTACTTCCTAGGAAATATCTATGACTCAGGACCACCTCCATCTGGAGTATCCTTGTACATGTCTACACCAAGGAAAAAGAAGACCGAGGAACAATCTCTGCAACTGAGGCCAATTTGCCCAGAGCTCTGAGATGTTAAAAGTACCTGAAGTGATGCTGGGGCCATATGGGAGCTTGTCAGACCATATTTATTAGATCAAGCTGAAAGTGTGTGTTGCACTCTCTGGGGTGGGGTGCAAATACAGATGAATGGTTGATGGTTCACCTCAGGAAAAGCTCCTAAAATGCAGAGGATCTCTACATGGATACCCCACCCTCTCATTCAAGTTAACCCATCATTGGGACATAGGAAGGTCTTTGTTATTTCAGTTCTTTGCTGTAATTTCCATAATGAGCTGACATCTTTGAATTTGTGGGTATATTAGCTACTTTCTGTTTATTTTATTGCTTCATTGCAATTTAAGGAATGGGATATAAGAGATAAATCAATCCCCTCAACAAAAGGCCACAATTTGGCTGTGTACCACCCTCCTAGTGCCAGCAAATCCACAAGAGGATGTGAATAATAACAGAAATGTATGAATAATGAGAGAAATAAGGGAAATAGCTTCATTAAGGTAATTTCCCTGGAAACAGTTATTGCTTGAAGCACGGTAACAAATGATATTTTGTGTATACCACAATTTAAAGAAATTATTTAATGATTCCCATGAGGGTTCTCTGACTTTAAAACAAACACATTATGTCTTAGTCTGTGCCCAGAGAGTTAATGGTAAAACAAAGCCGTTTAGCCTGGCTCTCACTGACATTAAAAGCATTTTGTATTGCCCTGCCGGTTTCAAGTAGCCAGACTTCTGCCAGGCTTAAGAATTAGGAATTGTACTTTTGCACATTTGGAAGAAGTCCAGAATGTATCCCAATACCAAGTACATTTTAAGCCGCTTAAGGCGATTTTATGTGATGAGAACAGTGGAAAGGCTCATGAAAGCAAATGACTGCGAGGTACAACAGCTCCACAGATGCTCACTCGGCCCCAAAGTTACAGCAGCATTGTGACATTCTAGTTATTTAGCTATTTTCCAAGATCAGAGGTCCCCTTGGGCACCAATACCAGTGGGACTGACTCAGGTATGGTGTTTGTGACTGCTCCAGAGAGCAAAGAATAATATTTTTGTTACAGAGTGTATTAGCTGCAATAAAAAAAGACTTGGTATTTGGAAGACAGATGTTGGAACCATGAGTTCTGGTGAAAGAGGGATTTTTTCCAGATTTGTGGGGAGTTTCCTGCAAAATAAAGCAGTACAAGGTTGCTTTCAAGAAACTCAGTCCTGTTCATCCCATTTGCAAATTGTTAGAGGGTCCCAGGAATGGTTCCGGTCTGGGCCAGCTGGTACCCAATGTCCCCTGGCACGGCTTGGGAGACAGCAGGACCAAGGCCACCTAAAATGGCTGGCAATTTGGATAGTGCTGTCCCTTTTTGGAACACCCCCATAAGTATTTGATGCTGTGCACATAGACTATTTTAAACTATTTTGTTTTACATGTTTAGACATAAATTGCTTGTACAAATCAAGACAGGTTCCCCCATGCCTCGTATCTGCAGGTCTTACTCTCCCTCCCTCTCCACCTTTGCTGCTTGTCACAGACTGATGACAGTACCTAGTAAAAGGGCATAGACTTGGAGATTGAAAATAAAACTCCTCCTTTAGGGTATTTTGAAGGAAAGCAGCATTTTTTATTGTAAGTTGTGATAGAAATGGACAGACCCACTCTTCGCCCTGACTATATACTAGCATCATGCAAAAGTCCTCAAACTGAAAGGACAAATTAGCAATATTATTTTGGAAATGCCTCCCAGAAACAACAAAAACCATAACATACTAAAATAACATACTACAAATAACATACTACAAACTATTCTATTAATACTTTCATGAATATATAATGAATACTTTGAAATCATAACACCAAAACAGATTTAGTAAATAAGAAGCCTGTAAAACACCATAGAAGATTAGAATGATCTTGGAAAATCAGTATCTTTTCCAAAGGACTGAAAATTTGTCTATATTACGTATTGAATGAGTTAGAAACTTTATAACCACAAACCCCACTGTTTTCTTTCAGCCTCTTTGAGACAGAACAGAGCCAATTGCTCAGGAGTGTTTCTCCTGAGCTGTGTTCAAGTGGCAGTGATTTACATTGGAAGTGTGCATGCCTTACACTTCCAAAAATACACATGAATTTAAAACTGAATTTAAGTGGTCATGTCATCTTCTGAATTTTTTTCATTATAGCACCCTTCTCTGCTCAGATGCAAAACAAGTTAGTTGCAGAGTAGCTAACTTTTGCATATGTGGATTGAAATGCAAAAATGCCTGCATGCTCATAAATGTCATGTTCCTGTTTACTTACATTTCCACCTTCTCAGGCTAAATCCTTGTATGTCTCACTGAACAATATGAAGAACTGCTCTTCTATAAAGGGAAGCAGATTTTAATTCTGTAATAATCTGCCTAAACTCCACTTCCTTGCATCCAAAAAAAAAAAAAAGGCCAAAAACCCCACAGAAAGCCCCCCCAACCTGACACTATACCAAAGGGAATCGAGAATTCCCTGATTAGTGTAAAAGCATGCAAAAAAGCTTATGAAAGATGCTTCAGCATAAGAATTACACAGCTTAATCCAGTTTTATTGTATTCTAGACAGTAAGAGAAAAGCTTTGATGAAAAGGGTGTCCTTTGTAAAACTAAAAAAAAAATCTTTGTTAGATTTTCTATGTTATTTTGAGAAATTTCTTCTAGATTTTATTCCTGCTTTAATTCCTGTGAGAACTTACAGCAGTAACAGGAGCAGGTTGCCCTGTGGAGCGCAGAGAGACCCTTACTCTTTATTACCTCTCCAGCTACATTAATCTGTTGCTCAGGCTAGGGAGAGAGAGAGAGAGAGAGAGAGAGAATTATTCCCAATATATCATGGACCTTGTTTAGTCTGCTCTTGGAGGTGATTTGGTACATCCAGGAGAGCTTAACTGGTGATGTATCTCTGTCTCAAATATATATAAGCATTGACACATTTACGGATGTCTGAAGAGACAACCTAGCAGAAGGCTGACTATTTATCTGTATATTCTCAGAAAAATGACTTTTAACATTTCTCTCAAGATATACAAACACCAAATTTGGGGGTGAAGGAGCTTTGCAGACTCAGTTGTGTGGATTGACTTCTGTAGCCTCTGACTCTGTAGATTCAGAGGCTTTTGCTGGCTCCATGTTGGGTCTGAAGGAATTTCAAAATCAGTCACCTGCCATCCCTGTTGTTACTTCTTTAATGTTTCATGCTAAGGCAGTAACAAATAATAGTTATCTGTAAGGGGCACTCTTGACTAATATTCATGAACTGCCTTAAGGATGGCCTCTTCATAAATTAGCCTCAGAGGAGGATTATTCAAAAGACAGCAGCAAATGAAGCCTAAAACATCCTGAGTAATGAGGGGTTCTGAGTAAAAAGCAAAAATGTTATTAATGGCAAAGTCCATTAACACCTAACCAATATTAAGAGGGACTATCAAATAGTAAGACTTATCCCTCCCTTGAAAGCAATTGCTCTTAGAGGAGCAATGCTACAGCAGGCAAAACATTCCAAAAAGAGATTACGCTGCCTTGTAATCACAATATAAACACCCTCACTGAAGGAAGAAGATGTATCATAAAGCAGCCTGAAGTGATGTTTTGCTAAAGTGGCGAAGTCTAGCAAAAAAAACAAAAACAGGCCAGCTGATCTCTTGTGAGATTTAGCTGTTTAGAGCCTTACTCTATCTAATCAGACTATCCTCACTCAACAGCATGACTACAGTAAGTGGCTGGCACTTCAAAACCTGTTTAATCATCAAGAGTCAAGACAAAGGGTGTTTCTGGGGCAGACAGTACAGTTTGCTGACAATTTTCCATAGGAAAAGAAAGGGTAGAAAAGCAGCATGGATAACTTCGATAAGGAATAGTGCAGATAAAATTTCTGTCTACTTAGGTGCTTTGAAGTTCATTCTTCTATGTGCCCCTACATGTCACACAGGCATCAGCCTGTGTGTTTTACTGACAGAAGTTAGTGTGATATAAGTTTCCACATAAGTACAGTCAGGCCGACTCTGCACTAAAAAGATTGTCCAGAGGACAGTAATGGCTTTTTTAACTATTCAACACTTCTTCACACTGTTACAATGTCCATCAGCAATCTTCACTTGCTCCTTTTTCAGCTCAAGTTTCATAAACGAAAATATTTGGAGCATCAAAAAAAAAAAAATGCACCTGCTTCTGACTTGTACTGAAATTTTATTTCCATATTTACTGTCCTCCATCTGGGAATGCAAAAGAAAGGTAGAAAATAAACTGAATCCATAGCATTGGTTAGACTTAGTGGTGTTGAGTAGTTCGGGAGGATATAATTAATTTTATATGGGATTTTGAGGTAACATTGTGCTATGAGGCATGTGTGCTCGCAGACCTTGATCTGCTATTTCAGCATGCAAGGTTCTTCTCAAAAACCTTTGTAGTAAGCTTCCCATTCTCCATCTATGATGCAATCACTAAGTTATATATCCAAGAGATCTTGGTCTCCAACTATCTTCCCACACTTCAAATACAAAACAGTCAAGTCATTCTATCAAGACTGTCTTTGCATCACAGCAGAATCATATTTCTAAATAACAGTGTTTTTTTATCATCAAGGGCTTACTTCTATTTATTTTCTGACTGAATCATTACAAATCAAACTGGCAGTAAATTTACTCCTGTTGAGAAGCCTTTATATAATCATTCCATTTTCTATAAACATGTTTAATTTCTGTAAGTGATAGCAAATGATTCCTCTGATTATATTTCAACAGTTTTTTCTTTCATTTTTCTGCCTCCCAGAGCTGTTGATTGAAATCTGGAGGCAGGTGAAGAATGACTAGCTCACTCCAAGTGTTTGAAATGCAATATAGGCTCCATGGTGACTCATTAAATTAGGTAAGAATACATGGAGGTTTTCCCAAATTGCAGGAAGCTGTCCTAGTTATTATAAATGATAAATATTGTAATGAAAATAAATGAAAACTAAATCATTGTTTTTATTCCTCAGGATGTTCACAAATCACTCACAGTAATGAGTTAAGATTAAATACCTCTGCAGTCTAGCAGATCCAGAGCGTCTAAACTTTAGACATGAAATACCCATGTTTCTTGTCTGCTGACAGAGACTTTGTCTAGGACAGGATTTCAGGGCTCACTAAATGGCCCTTGTCCACCAAAAGTTTGGATTAAAGTGGTGTTACTTCCATTTGAGAAAAACTGGTACCATTTTTTCTTCTGAAAAATTGTGCTCCTTAGGGATATGGACTTAAATTGACAGTAGGGATCATTGCTGGTGGCCAAAACTTCAGAAATGGGCATGATTTATAGGCAAGCGTGAGAAAGAAAGTTGACAGCTCTGCTAGTCCTAGTCCCAATAGGGATGCTGGCTCTGTGGCACCTCACAGATTTCCCACATGGCACCCATTCAGAGGAAGCTCCACAGGAAATACTTTTATTACTTCACTTTCTGACTCCATTTCTACCTGGTCCATAGGGATGAGATGCACTTTCCTCTCAAATCATTCAGCCAAAAGCTCGATCATGCCCAGCTCGTTGTGATGGCTCCTGACCTGTCCCCTGCCTGGTTGGAGGGTGTCTTAGTAACAGTAACATAGCAGAGCAAATTTATGTGAGCAGAAATTTATCCCTTTTTTTTCCTGCATAATAGAGAGCTGTAAAATTAACATCACTGCTTTTAGCAAGGCAGATAACATCTCTGATGTCCTGCAGTGCTGCAGAGTGCAGTCACTGCATCATTAAACCCTGTGTGGCAAAGGCAGGTGATGGTTCACTGAAAACAGAACAGGACTTTTCCCCTCTTCTGCATCTGAAGCCCCTGGACAACAGACACAGTCTGTAACAACTTCTGTGTGGGGCTCCAATGAATCAGGAGGACTTGGGAACAGTGTCAAAGCAGTGCCCAGGGCTGGCAGTGGGCAAAGGAAAGGAAGGTTTTCCCCTCTAAGGACTGAAAAGGAAGCTAGAAGGGGTTGCCATAGAAAGAGAGACAAACAAGGATGATTTGCCTACAGTTTGTTCCAATAAGATCAAGGACACACTAAAACTTCTCTAACAGGGAATGAAAGAACTGTCAGTGGTTTAAACATTCAAATAAACACCTTTTACAATTTCGGTCACAAGGAATTTTCTGTGACTGGAAAGAGTAAACAGTGGCTCTCACAGAAGATTATTTCTAAGTTTGTGAGCTGAGGCTCATGAGACATTTAAAATACAGAGAGTTTTCCTTTTTTACTCTTCTTCTGAGCCTGGGGGGAAACATATAATGTAAAACCTTTAAGTGCAAAGGTGAAAAGCATGCACACAAAACTTCCAGAAGGCATGGACAGGGTGACTCATATGGAAGTGGACAGTGGCTTTAAATGTCTCCAGCTTCACTGTAACTAGGCAAGTAATTTTTAATTTTGAAGAAGAGAAATTGAAGATTTTAAGAAAACTTCCAGCAAAGGTCCTTGACTATAACTGCCAGAGGTTTGAGGCAAAATCTGGCCCTTCATCTCTGTTACAACCTGCCCCAGAAGGTGAGAGCAATGCAGGCTCTTGTTAATAGATCCCTTGGGGTGGATTAGAGTGAAATGACACTGAATGATCAGTGTTTGTAGAAATATATATGTAGAGTTTATTTTAGAACAATTTGGTTGCAACAGAAGTTTCACAACTGAGCCACTCACAACCTCCATTTCTTTGGGACTGGACTGTGTTTTGAAACTGACCTCAAGTGGGAAGACAGCTTCAGATAAAATTGTCCCAGGTTAAGGAAAGGAAAGAACATAGAGATGGGATAATCCGTAAGAAAACAATATTATCTTGATCCTAATTGTTCCAAACATGCCATCAGTCTGCCTTACCCATTACAGGAAAATCATCCAACATCTTTCATGAGTGTTTTGTGGACAGTTTGTCACAGCAGTGACAACGGGGTTTCCTGGAAGTTTTCAGACAGTTTGGAAGCCAGCTGAGTTTCCAACATCCAGTTATATCTAACTGAACAAAACCTCCTTCAGCAGATCCCTGATTTTGCAGAGGTACCAATATTTTTGTCAAAAGCTATGATGTTGATTGACAAAATGAGAAATTTAAAATTTAAAAAAAAGGGGGGAAATAAAAGGGATTAGATGAAGGAGCAAAAATTCACTCTGTGATAAAGTCTGCAGAATCAGTGTGGTCAATTCATCAGAGACAGGAAGCATTCAAATAATTATATAGCGGTAAGCTTCCAACTAAGATTATAAAGAGCATTTCCTAGAAAACAGCAGTGGAGTCTGTATCAGTTAAAGATGCACAGAAGATGCTGGCCAAGAGAAAAACTGGCACACTTAATTGTTTTAGCTTCAGAAGTACTGAAAAGTTTACAACATTTCAAAGAAACTATAGCTGCAGATGAATTAATTGACATTTTGTTCAAAAACACTGACAGAAAGACAAGGAAAGATGACACTTGTATGGATAAAATCAACTGTGAGTTTCTAGCTGCTGACTGAAAGAGAGCTTTGTCAGGGTGACTGACTCCGTGTGTCTCTGTTATTAAAGACGCACCATGGGGAAAAAATTAGGGAAATAAATGATACAGAGAAGCAAACTGTCATCATAGATTTTTCTATCTGAAATAGAGCAATAAAGAAGATCTATCTAACTTTAACTGTACCAAAATTCATCTTTTAACATTAGAGTATGGTGGAGTTTCTAAACTGCACTGCACCTTAGACTTCAAGCAACTCAGCAACCTCGGATGTTCAAAGCCAGATATCCCTTAGCTTACATCTTTAGTTTATAAAAATGGCACACAAAACTGATCTTAATTTTCAGTAATTAAGGAGGTCATTAACTAGATAAAATTCATCATGGAGAATAATCTGTGGGCCGTTGTCAAGTGGATGGGCCCAGATTCTTCAGTGCTGCCCAACAGCAGGACAAGAGGCAACAATCACAAATTGAAGTTCCGTCTAAATACGAGGAAAAACTTCTTTACTGTGAGGATGATAGAGCACTGGAAGAGGCTGCCAGAGACGCTGTGAAATCTCCTTCTCTGGCGGTACTCAAAACTCACCTGGATGTGATCCTGTGCAACCTGCTCCAGGTGAACCTGTTTAGCAGGGGGCCAGGGCTACATGATCTCCAGAAGTCCCTTCCAATCCCAATTATTCTGTGATTCTGTGATTTCTGTCATTCTCTAGATAACTTGGGAAAAATTTGAGCTCTACTCTGCTTTTGAGGCTCCCATGCCTTTGTCTAAAAACCATATTCTGGAAACTGCTTTCATCGTCCTTCTTTTGTTCAGGGTCTCTTGGATCAAAACATGATTGTTATAGATAACGCTGATGCAACATACAAATACATAATGCAACATCAGTGTGGCAGAGAAGCAGAAGTACTCTAGTACTCAACTTTTTGTGCCAACAGCATCACTAGGATGAACAATATAGAAACCCAGAGAAGCTTTGGCAAAATGATGAATTAACTGACATAAAAGAAGCTGCTTAAGATGTTTGGCCATGACATGGCAAAAGAAGACACTTTTTAAGTGCCCTGTATTGAAGCATGAAACATGCTCTGAAAAATGAGAAAGAAAATTGAAGGGAAAGTATCACCTAATAATACAAGAAGAGAATGCACAAAGACAGAAGGAAATTAAATGAACCAATGAAAAGGACACACATCAGAAGGAGGGCTAGCAAGATAGCAGGTCAAACACAGATTTTTTTTTTAAAGGAGAGTTGGGATGAAGCTTTTGCAGCACATTCTCATTTAATGTATGACACAAGAGAAAAGATGACACAGATTAAAAGTCCCCCTTTGGAAGGGGGAAAAGAAATAGCAATTTTAGGCAAATATCAAAGGGTGTAATAGCTCTGTTTATATTGAATGAATAATGTTCTGCAAAGGAGTCCATTTACATAATGTAGAGGCAGTTAGTATGATTTATAGTCCTGCCTTAAAGGCAGTGGAGTGAAAAAAAAAGTTGTTAAAACCCCTGAATTTTCTTGAAGGAATAATTAGTGTTGAAGAAGAAACTTGTAAGAACATCATGAGTTTAGAGACTGGGAAAAAGCTGCAGGTGGACATGCGTTATTGCACAGTTAGATGGGGTGCTGCAATGACACTTTTTCCCCAGTACCATTATGGGGAACAGGAGGAAAGCACCTTACAGCCAGAGTCAGATCCCATGAGACCCTGAAGAGGACAGACTTTCCCCCCAGTGCTCTAATGTGTGGTGCATGGATAAGGATATACTCTCCATCTTAAGCAGTAAACTAGAAGCCATGTGCCCTGCTGCATCTCCCCAAGTTGCCTGCCTGCCTGTACTCTAGCTCATGCATCATATTTTGCTTGGTAACTTCCACACCAAAACCAATCTGGATGTAAAAAGTGTTTCTTCATTTCTTTCAGCTCCTGTTGCCAGCCGAACCTGCTTCTTGAGACCTCAGGTCTCAGGTACCAGTAGTGATAGGAGCACAAAGGTGGATGTGGAAAACACATGGCCCAGCAAAGGGACAGGCAGGACTTCTCTTGTGACAGCTGCCCCCGTTTTTGCAGCTTACAGCAGCTGCAGAATGACAGCCTTGTTCCCTGCAGAGATCCCAGTGGGGGAGAGAGCTAAATCAGGGAGCAGCACAAGGCCTGAGATTGTATCAGGCTTCAACAGTAAAACAACTTTCTCGTCACATTTAAATTACAGAGGGAGAGGAGAGAAGTGCAGATAACTCAGAAGAGCCTCCTTTACACCAGTGTGACAGGGCAGCCCTAAGTTCATGGTAGGAAAAGCCTGACACAGAGGGTCTCGCAGAGCTTTGAGAAAGAGTTCCCTGCAGGTGAGTTCCCAGCTCTGGGAGCTGTGCTGATCACTGCCTGGGAGCTCAGAGGGTACACATGGCATGAGCACTTGCTGCTGAGTGCCTTTAGGCTGAGCCTAGAGTTACATCTCAGCTTTGCTGCTGGGATCCAGGGCAGTTTTATTCCCAGGCTACCTCTAGCCTTATTTTGCTCTTGAAAAAGGACTGCTTTTCCCACAAAGATATTGCCCCAGCACTCTGTGATTGCTCTCTGTGCTGATCCCTCGGCCCTTCTCCTGTTCTACAGCTCCAAATGCAAGTGAGTTAGCTTCCTATGATTGGCACAGGGATATTCCTGTGAGTTCTGCACAGCATTTGAAATACTCTCCTTTCTGAGAAAAACTGCTCTGCTACTCACCTTCCAGCTGAGATGGAATTCATGGCATGCCTATTTTGTTTTGAATCAAAAGAGGTGATCACGTTTTGATTTGCCCATGGATAATATTTAGTACAGGCTTTTAAAGGGAAGACTTTTTGCTTTGTTCTGCTAGACACTGAGCACTCCCAAATTTTGAGCAGCCTGGTGTAGTGGGAGTTGTCCCTGCCCATGGCAGAGGGGTTGAAACTCGATGATCTTTAAGATCCCTTCCAACCCAAACCATTCTCTGATACTATAATTCAGTGACCTAAATGTGAAATCATAATCCTCTGCACAACAAGGGAACCATCTTGATCATGTTCTGGTGACAGTCACTGGGAAATTAGTAAAAGTTGGAGCTAAGCATTCTTCTTTTCAAATTCAATGTTCTATTTACTTCTTTGAAAATGTGGAGGTTGAGTTTCCTCAACTGAGTGCAAAATAATTTCTGTCAAACAAGTACTTACGGAACATACTTGTTCATGTATTTTTGAGAGGTGTAAAAAAAGAATGAGAACATTTTTGTGAAAATTGCCATAGACAACATTTTACTGTTTACCTTTGAAAAAAACAACATTAAGGTAAAGACTCTACTTCTCATAGTGTCAAGAGTTTCTGCTAGCCACGGGTTAGCAGGTTGGTAGTGCATGTAAAATCAACACCAGATAACTTAATTGTTGACTAATCTCAATTCACACATTCCTAAGGATAAGTGTACTATAGAGTCTGCTGGGATTTTTATCCTGTTTCATTAATGAAAAAGGAAAGATTCCAAGATTACCCAGGCTGTTCACTTTATAGACTGTCCTTTAAAAAACACCATTCTGTAAAATTGAGGAAAGAGAAATCTGATACAAATTTGATACAGAAGGTAGTCGGGTAATTCATAAGTTGAGCTCCATTCATAAATGTGTTAGCTTTATAAAGGTAGAAGAATATTGACCCTCTCACACACAATCTAACTCCTTATCTCTGTCTGGTACTGTAATCAGGGCATTTGTCTTTTGAGCACTATTTAAACAATCTAAACTCATTAGGGACCACAATACCATTACTTATAGGGAGCAACATCTTACATAATGAGCAGTCTCACCAGTCTCACCTATGGAATAAGATACTGGCCAAAATCAGTACAGGTTGTACAGCAAGGTCCTGAGTATGTGATAGCCACAGAAGAAAGAGCAGTAAAATGTCATGGTATTATTATGTCAGCAGGAAAGGTCTCATTGTTCCCAGTCCAATTCTCTTTATTACTGAACATGTTCCCGTTACACACTTGCTGTGGGATTTTCAGGCTATTTTAGAGTATTTATGACTCAGTTCTGAATCTTCATAAACATGGATCACTGTCAGCATGGGCTCAAGCGAATTCAGCATTTCCAAGGAGAAATAAATAACTATTAAGAAGCACACTTCGCATTTCACACGTCAATTCAAATACTGTCTCACATCGGTCAGATTACGCACTTTAAAGCCTGCCCCAAGACACTACGGCTGCACTTGTAAATAGGAGCAGAAGCACTCAACAAGCTGAACAGGAGTCATTGAAACAGAGGGTATGTCACTGGACACAAAGCTTGGCAGACACTCATAATGGAGCATGACAACATGAAAGCTTTGACTGAATGCAGATCATGTTCATGGTTGTTCATTTGTGGGTTTTTTTAAGGAGAATAATCTTTGCTTCCAGAGTGGTTAAGAGTCTTATTTATTACTTCATTCTGTTCACTGTATAACAGCACTTCACTACTATTTCTTTCTTTGAATCACAGAATCACAGGATCAGTCATGTTGGGAAAGACCTCTGAAATCACTGAGTCCAACCCATGACCCAACACCTGCCAACTAGACCGGGCACTGAATGTCACATCCAGTCTTTCCTTAGACAGCCCCAGGACAGTGACTCCACCACTTCCCTGAGCAGCCCATTCCAATATCTAATCATCCTTTCTGTGAAAAAATTCCTCCTAATGTCCAACCTAAACCTCCCCTGGTGCAGTTTAAGATTATGTCCTCTTGTCCTGTCGCTGGTTGCCCGGGAGAAGAGGCTGATCCCTGTCTGGCCACAACCTTCTTTCAGGCAGCTGTGGAGAGTGATAAGGTCAATCCCTCAGACAATACACTTTGGTGCTCTGAGAGAGCATTTCTGCCAAAGGAAACACACCAAAGCTTGGCAATTGTCTTGTAGGAAATGGGTTAGATTTCAGCTGTGTCTCAGTTCATTCTCACTGTCTGCTTCACTCTTCAGTGAAAGAAAAGTGAGTTGCTTCATATTTCAGAGGGCTTTGCACCAACAGCCATGAATTTACTGGATGATTACATGGATAAGAATTTGCTTATCTGTCTGAGGCCAGTGTTCCTGTAAATTGTTAGTAAATAACAGCAACCCCATAATTAAGCATTTCTTTTCCTTTGATAAGAATTGCATTTGTAAGAGAACGTACTTCATTTTCAGGACGTAATCCATTAAAAACCAGATGTTTGTATCTTTACATTTGCCTGAGGCTGTGATGCCTAAATCTAAGAGGAAGACAAAAACCAAAACCAAAACCAAAACCAATGTAAAGGAATATATAACATATCCTGCATCTATCCCCATGCTGCACAGGTGGGGCCCATAGCATTAATCTAAAAATCTGAAATCCTTTCTGCTACTTCTAATAAATTATGAACTTGGGGAAGATGAGGAGAGGAGTAGTTTTTTGAATCCTGGTATCTGTTACAGAAAAGGTGGTCTTACTTCATCCCTGACAGGAATCTGCAGGGAGTTTCCCAGCTTGCCAATTCCTCTTGATTAGGGCCGTTTGGATCAGCTCCAGTGAAAATGTTAATTATTCTATTGAACCAAATACAGGAAGGATAAGATGGATTGGTTGGTTGGAGTAATGACTGCTGCGTTTGTGGAAGGTGCAGAGCCAAAGGCATTAACAAAGAGTGCAAGGCTCAAGAGTGGGAAGGAGATGAGAAGCCAGGGTGAGAAACGTAAGGAGGGCCAGCTGTGGCAGGGGCTCTGTGTGTGCTTTGTGCCCTCATTCTGGCAGTGAAGTGGGAGTCCTGCCCCACTAGAATATGCTTACCTTCCCCATCTTCCCACTTGTTCACGCCTTCAGTGTGCAGTGGATGAACAGCACAAAATACAGAAGCATCTGAGCTGGCAGTGTGCCCTGGTGGCCAAGGCAGCCAATGGAACCCTGGTGTGCATAAGGAAGAGCACTGCCAGCAGCTCAGGGAAGTGATCCTGTCCCACTATGCAGCCCTGGTGGAGCCACATCTCGAGTGCTGTGTCCAGTTCTGGGCTCCTCAGGACAAGAGAGACATGGAGATCCTGGAGTGGGTTCAGTAGAGGTCAACAAAGATGATTAAGGGATTGGAGCATTGTTACAATGCAGATGCTGTAACGCACGTATCAAACAACGAGGCCCATGGAAAAGAAATATATATGGACCGATTCTTGATAGATGTTTCAGAGATGTTTATTTCTCCAGCCGCATGGCCGGGATCTGCCAAGGAACTCTTACAATCATGGGACCCGAGGGTCCTTGCCCGTGCAGCGGAACACAAAACAACCAATGGGGAACGAGGCTGAGCAGGGGCAGGGAAACCCCGTGTCTCCCCCCCAGGGCCCCTCTCCCAGGACCCCACGGCAGGGGGGAAGGGACCCCGACATTTCACCCGTTTATTTTTAACAAAAAGAGATTTAAAACTTAACATTGAAGACAACAAGGACAGTTTCAAAACAAAACAAGCCACCCTCCTGAGTCTTTATATGTCCAAACAGATTCTCTGGAACATCTTAAGGCTGACAGAAGGGAGACAGGACTCTCCGGGCATGCTTTGTGGGAAAACTGAGGGAGGAGAGGGTTTAATTTCTTCCCTCCCCCTTTTCATCCCCCCCTCGGCATCGGAGAGGAGTTGTAGGGAAAGGGAATTGTATAGGGAAGCCATGGGGTGAAAAATGGATTAGGAATAAACTCGGGATGGGGTAAATTTAGGAAAAGTTCATATTGGGTATAGGGTAAAAGGGGAAAGTGGGATTAGGAAAGGGAGACTGTAGGAGGGGGCTTATAATGGAGATATTGTCTAACATGACTACAATTTTTAGCATATATACTGCCTTTCACAAAAACACCATCAGGCCCAGTGACCTCTGATGCTTGTAAGCCTTTTCTACCTTGCACAATTTTGAATTCCACCACCTCTCCATCTCCCAAGCTTGGGATGCATTTTTCAGGGTTATTCTTTTTAATAGCGGTTCTATGAACGAATATGTCTTGCTGGTTGTCACATTTTGTTATAAAACCATAATTTTGTTTAACATTATACCATTTTACAATTCCTAAAACCTTAGCTATGGTGATTTTTTCCTTTTCCCAAGTGGCTGCTGTTTTCTGTCTCACTGTGTTTTTGCTTTCTCTTTCGCTTTTGCTTGCTCCCATGTTGGAATTGTTGGGGCTGCTAGTGCCTGCATGCTCTTCCCGGGGTCGCATTCGGGGTCACATTTGGGGCTGCGTGGGCCGGGCCGGGCTGTGCCGCTCAGCTCCCTGTGCGCTGTCTCCTCTGCTCTCAGCTGCGCTGCCGCTGCCTGGGGCTGCACCCACGTCTCAGCAGGGCCCCGAGCGATGACTCCCCCACGCCCTGCTCCAGCGCGTGTCTTGGCTGGGCTCGGCTCCGCTCCACCATCACCGCCGCCAGCTGCCACCTACGTGCCGCCCCTCCTGGTCGGGCGTTCACGGGGCTCGCTCCACCACGCGCTGCATGGGGCCAGGCAGGCACCGCCGGGTCGCCCCACTCCCGCCACGCCTCGCTCTGCTGCCGACACTGCAGCTCATGCCGCTCCGCCCGCGCACAGGAACTGCCTCGCTGCTGCTCAGACAGCACTCGGTCCACGTGGCCTGGGTCTCACAGACTCTGAGGCAGGCTTCCCTTCGCCAAGACACAGCTGACATTGCTCAACAGTCTCGGTAATTAAATAATAGTCACAAAAATATTCTTCCATCAGCATATATTTTGACTCAGAAATTAACTGTGTCCAAACGGTCTTCCAAAAGTCTTTGGTAAGAATCAGATCCCAAGAAACACAGAAAAAATTCTTAAACAACCATGCCAGGAAGTGTTTCAGTTCTTTTCGAGCTTGAATTAAGCTAAAATTTACAAACCGTTGTTCAAGAATCTTTTGAAGTTTAAGATAAATGTCCATATGCGGCTCTGAGAGCCAAGAGTCTTTCCACGGTTCCTCCATAGTTTAGATATGGAATAACAAAACAAAAACAAGAAGAGAAATCCAGAGTTTCTAGGGTTTACTCACAAATCAGTCGCTTAGGGATCGGGGATCGTTCTGCCCGCATTATCCACCATTTTGTTACAGTGCAGATGCTGTAACACGCGTATCAATCAACGAGGCCCGTGGAAAAGAAATATATATGGACTGATTCTTGATAAATGTTTCAATGTTTCAGAGATGTTTATTTCTCCAGCCGCATGGCCGGGATCTGCCAAGGAACTGCCGCAATCACGGGACCTGGGGGTCCTTGGCCGCGCAGGGGAACACAAAACAACCAATGGGGAATGAGGCTGACCAGGGGCAGGGAAACCCCGTGTCTCCCCCCCCAGAGCCCCTCTCCCAGGACCCTACGGCAGGGGGGAGGGCCCCAACAGAGCATCTCTCTTAGGAGGAAAGGCTGGGGAAACTGGGCCTGCTCAGCGTCAAGGAGAGATGACTAAAAGGGGACCTCATCAATGTTTATCAGTATCTGAAGGGAGGGTGTCAGAGGATGGAGCCAGGCTCTTCTCAGTGGTGCTGAGCAATAGGACAAGACAACAAAAAGTAAGAATCTTTGAACTCCACTAACAAGTTGATAGGTGATTTCTCAGAGTGGAAAACTTTTGCTCATAGCTTTTTATTGTGGCTTAGTTTATCCTCATGGAAGACTGAATGAGCACCCTTAATAACCATTCTGAGTGAAAGAACAGACAAAAAGAGCACTTTGAATTGCCTTTACACACACAGACCTTACTGTCGAAAAAGGTATTTTCATTTATCAGTTCTCTCACAGAGTTTTCATAATAACATTTTCTAGCTTTTCTGGTTCTTTGATCTCAAATTAGAGCTATTCAGATGGGAAATGTAGGGTGCCTTCCCATGTATGAATGTCTTGATACTTTTTGGTCTTCAGCTTAGGTAAAGTTTTTATGTCAGAAAAAATGGCTGTGGTTAGACATTGGCCAAGAGTGTTCCCAGTGCAGCCTATTGGCGTTAATGGAAAACCTCCCATTTGACTACCAAGGTTTGGAAAAGAACCACAAAATCTGTACTGAGTTTTCAGATGTGGCTGAAAGTTTTACAGCTGTGCTGGGTTGAGTCTGCCTCAAAATTGTTTTAGACACTGTTGGGGACATGGTTTCATTTTACCTTCATTATATTTAACATGCCTGAAATGGTCCATTTGCATTGTACATTACAGAGAGGAGCCTCAACTGTTACTGCTGTTAAATGTCTTATCAGTACTACTGGGTTTTTTTCATCTAAGGGGTAGAATGGTTTTCAGATTTGGATGGCAAAGCATTTAATTATTTCTACTCTTTCTTCCCAAGCATTTTAAATATTAATATGATATCTGTGTTCTGGCACACCTGAAAGAGCAGAGTGGATTAGGCAGAAAAGTTTAATCTCACAGAAGGTGGGTGAAGGATAGTCTTGTTTTCAGTCACTGCTCAAGCTCCCGGAAAGGATTTTCAGTGTGACAGCATAATTGGTGTGTTACAGATAATTGTTGATAATTCAGAGTCCTCTGATGACTTTCTTCTGTGTGTCCAATACCCCGCCAGCATAGCTGTTTTTCTGAGGCTAGCTAATCTCCTTTACTTTTACTGACAACATCTTTGCAAAATAAATGCCTCCTGAAAATCTTTTCTTTCCTGTCAGATTTGTAAGGTGGAAGTTGAGGACCTCCATGTTCTTCATGTAGTCCACAATGTGTTTATATTGCCTAAGGTTTAAAGTCCTTTGTTAAATAGAAGTGAATAATTTAATTTCAGCAGCAAAGTTACTGACAGCTGGAACAGTTCATTTGCCTTTTCTAGTGCTGCATATCTCATCCAAATGAACAATACAAGTGCACTAGAATAATGGGTAGATTGTGAGGTGGATAAAAAGCACGCCAAAGTTATAAAAAAAGGTACGTGTCCAATGTACATGGGTCCCAAGAAAAGGGATCAAAGCAAAGTGTCACAACTACAGCTCCAGCTGAATGGCTGCAGAGTCATTCCTTGGTAGAGAATCCTCAAAGCATTTGTCAGATGCTTTGTCTTTTCCATATTCACATTTTCACTGAACTTCCAGGATGATACATTCACTTTGTACTTGAATTCTCTTCTCTTCTAACAATGCAGTCTGACAGATAATAGGATTAGTTCCATGAAATGCAGAAAAAGCAATAGTTGTATTGTATCAGAAGCCCCTTATTTGGGATTTCTATGAATAAGATGTTTGCTGAAGCACAATGATATGCTGAGAAAATTATTCAAAAAGTCATTTGTTTTTCACACACTTGTCTGTCTGCCCAGAAAACCAATAATTTGTTTATTCAGTTAAATAAGATGGGACACTGACTTGCCAAGACACAGGAATGAGTGCTTAGAGCTGTCAATACATTCATGAATATATAGTGTTTTACACTGACTTTGATTTGATTTTAGCTGAGGGCTTATGCATCTTCCTGAAAGATTTTTTCCCCATGGTATTCATGGTGAGAGCCATCAGGGCTGTAACTCCAGGGATCTTCCAGCTCTCTTATTTCATGTGGATAACATCCATAGTAGGAAGAACAGCTGTATTTTATTGGAATGACATAACTGAATTGAGGTCCTACTAAATCATATCCATTGGCACATTCTCTACAAACCTTCGGCAGTCTGATTTCTGAGTGAAGTTTAGGAACATGTTTACAAATGTATTCTCCATAGATGGAGTGGGAATTGCACACTGTGCCTTACTTCTTTACAAAGGATCAAGAGCTTTCTTCTCCTGGTTCAGGGCTGACTTTTCCAGTGCACTCACAGTTCTGCATCTCAATTTTGTCTCTCTCTGCAGTTGCCATAAATTCAGAATTGAATTTGCTGAATGCTGTTATGTGTCTTTTTTTTGTGTGTAAATCAAGACAACAAATCACAGAGTTCAGGGAAGTTATGCCATTAGAAAAGCAGTGTGATATCAGAGTTGGCTGTCTGTCTCATTGCAAGCAAAGCTATACTCCAAATCAGACTAAGCTTTACCAATTTCACACTTTCAGGTTCCCTTCTGAAGCAGTATTTTTCTGGGGATAAAAACCCAGTTATTTCAGCATTGCAATTCTATTTCAAATCCTTTTATCCCTCTGTCTTCATTGTAGCTAATCTAATTGCTTGTTGCAAATGATTCATTTCCCCCTTTTTTTTCCTTCATTAGTTTATCCTTTGTTAGATGCTCAGAGAATACCACAATACCATTCTGAACACCCGTCTACCTGTATATTTTCAGAAGTTGTTTATATGAAGCACTCTCCTATTTTGTAACCTTTATTAAACCCTAAGTTTATGAAAGCTTTCATGGAGTCCAAGCACACATGTATTGTCTGACTACCCTTATTTACAGCCTCGCTGACTCCTAACTTAAATAGTATTAGGTTTGAGAGCTATGACTTCCGTCTATGAATGTTGTGTTGATCTTCCCCTACTCTTTGTATTTCTTCACATAGCTACTGATTTTATTTTTTAATATGCTGTCTTCTTCAGACATCAGAAGCCTGGTGTCGGCCCTACAGCACCCTAGCTCCCTCTCCACACTTTATGGACATCAGTGTAACATCTGCACCACCCTTCCTTCTGCTACCATTTGTCAGAGCAAAGCCACTACTTGGCCAAAAAGCTAGCATTGCCAAATTCATAGGAGGTGTTCTGAGTAAGGGAACTACACTGGCAGATGGCTTTGCTTTCCAGAAAACCCAATTCTTCCCTTGCTTCTCAGACATGCTAACCTGTGCTCTCATATCAAAAATACAGCTGGAGTTAAGCAATAAGGATCAAGTCAGATGCTCTGTTGATATGCAAAGCCACTAAAACGAATCCTGTGAATGGGTGTTGGGGACAGCCCACGAAACTAAAATCAGAGCTAAATTAAACTGAGACAAGAGCAGAAGCTCTGCTCAACTTCTGCCCTTTTCTCTCCCTGCTGTAGGAAGATTCTCCGAATCTGTCGCCTGCTGGCTTCTCGCTCCTGCTGAGGCCGGAGTGCAGCAGAGCGGGGCTCTCGGCCGGCTCTCGGTGGCGGCGGTGTCAGTGCCTGCGGTCGGTGCTGTCGGTGTCGGTGCCTGCGGTCCGTGCTGTCGGTGTCGGTGCCCGGTGGGGCGGCAGCGGCCCCTCACGGCTCCCCACGGCCCCTCACGGCTCCCCACGGCCCCTCACGGCCCCCCACGGCCCCTCACGGCTCCCCACGGCCCCCCACGGCTCCCCCACGGCTCCCCACGGCCCCTCACGGCCCCTCACGGCCCCTCACGGCCCCCCCACGGCTCCCCCACGGCTCCCCACGGCTCCCCACGGCTCCCCACGGCCCCTCACGGCTCCCCACGGCCCCTCACGGCCCCCCCACGGCTCCCCACGGCCCCTCACGGCTCCCCCACGGCCCCCCCACGGCCCCTCACGGCCCCCCACGGCCCCCCACGGCCCCTCACGGCTCCCCCACGGCCCCTCACGGCCCCCCACGGCTCCCCACGGCCCCTCACGGCTCCCCCACCGCCCCTCACGGCTCCCCACGGCCCCTCACGGCCCCTCACGGCTCCCCACGGCCCCTCACGGCTCCCCCACGGCCCCCCCACGGCCCCTCACGGCCCCTCACGGCTCCCCCACGGCCCCTCACGGCCCCTCACGGCCCCCCCACGGCCCCTCACGGCTCCCCACGGCCCCTCACGGCCCCCCCACGGCCCCTCACGGCTCCCCACGGCTCCCCACGGCCCCCCACGGCTCCCCCACGGCCCCTCACGGCCCCTCACGGCCCCTCACGGCTCCCCCACGGCCCCTCACGGCCCCTCACGGCTCCCCCACGGCTCCCCACGGCCCCTCACAGCTCCCCCACGGCTCCCCACGGCTCCCCACGGCCCCTCACGGCCCCCCACGGCCCCTCACGGCTCTCCACGGCCCCCCACGGCTCCCCCACGGCCCCTCACGGCCCCTCACGGCCCCTCACGGCTCCCCCACGGCCCCTCACGGCCCCGCCCGGCAGCGCCGCCGGCTCAGCGCCGCCCTCTGGCGGCCGTGCCCCGCAGTGTCGGTGCGGGGGGAGGGGGGGCAGTGTCGGCCCGGGACAGAGGGGGGCCTCGGGAGGCTCAGCCCCGGGGAGGGGGCGGCGGGGGCGCATCCGACCTACCCCAACAAAGCGCAGAAGGCTTTGTCAGAGCAAAACTGCCCTCAGAGCTTCTGTAAGGGTCCAGGGAGCTCTCCTTCCCCGCGAGAAGTCTCTGGAGCACACTGCGGGAATGCGCCCCTCGGAGAGATTCGCGCATGGCTTAACCCCGAGCATCACCGGGGGCTCGGGGCCTCTTGCTTGTCACAACTACAGCCTCTTCCCCTTGTAACTTAGAAGGCAAATCACTGCCCTTAAATATTTGAGATTTGCTCTCTTTCTCATGTGAGGGAGTATAATAGAAAACAAATCAGATACCAGCTGCAGACAAAAACAATTTGTTTAGAATGATTGTTACTGCATGACTCTACATTACATGATTTTCTTCTTCAAACATCCCTCAAGTACAATACAAAGATGGTAAATGGTAATATTACCTTGCTGTGTTTCTCCAGCACATTTCTTTGTGAGTTATGCCAGCTAGCTTTGGAACCATTTGTTTAGAAAAAAGCTTAAACAACCTTGTTGATGAAGGCCTTCAACATATTTTTCTTCTCTAAAATACATATTTGACACTGAATTGTTTCATTTGTTCCAATCTCCCAGAGTACAATTCTTATTATTAATAATAACAATATTTCCGTTTTTGTGTTTTTCTGTAGGTGGGGAATTGTACCTTCCCATGACAATGAAGATGGAAAAAAAAAAGTACATCTTACCTTATAAAAGGAAAAGAACATCATGCATTAAGCAATAATTTATTGCACCAGCTACTTGTCAGTGACAACATTGAGAGAAAAAATATTCCAACCCCAGGAGCCCAAGGATGCTGGGATAATGCAGGGAAGGAAGGGAGTGAAACTGGGTGTGAATGCATCAGCACTGCTCAGCCCAAGGAAGGGCTGGCATGTCCTAAATGATACTTCTGCAGGCCAGGGGTCAGGAAGGAAGATTTAGTCTTGTTAAAATGGCACCTATATTTCCTGTGAAGTGACACAGCTGAGATGCTGATGGACACAGGGCTGATGCTCATAATTCTAGGTCTCAGCATAGATCTTCTGGCCCTTAGTATCCTGCCTGACCTCGCTAGAGTTAATATTTGAATAAACTCTCTGGCTGACTCTGCCCAAGTTTCACCCACCAAGTGAAGTCTGAGGTACCTCCTAAAGGTCCCAGTGGAGCTCAGTGCTGTCTGGCAGTAGGTCCTGAAAGGAAAGGTGTTAGTAGGAAGGATTTGTTACCTTGAGGTGGTGTTACAGGCCTGGGGCTGCCTGTTTTGCAGTGTGTATGCCACTCCATGCTCTGCTCTCCTCAGCGGTCTTGCCAGGGAACTGCTTCCACATCCCTGCTAAGGGCCAGCAACTGCAGGGAAGAGCTGGCTCTGCTGATGGCCAAGAGCAGGAGAGCTTTCAGGAAGTGTTTGACCAAAGTGCCATGCTATAAAGTGCCCAATTCAAAGTGCCCTTCAGGAAGAATTAGGAAACTCAGGACAAACATGACTTACGTGCACTTTTCTTGCCCTTCTGATGCTGCTGTCCCCAACCTTCTTGCACCCAGATCCATTTTTTTCCCCTTTTATCTTGGAAAACAGATGCATGGAAGAAGAGCACCTTCTTTTACAGCTCCAGCCCAGACTTTTAATCTGGATTCATCCCTTCCACTGCACTGAAGTTTCATGCACAAAAGTCTATAATTCTTTAAGACTCCTCTAGCCCAAACTGTGCTACTAGCTTCACCTTACTTGGCCATGTATTACTTAGGATGATGTGTTTGATTTTACATTTAACCCAAAACCTTGGCTTCCCCTGCTTTTCTCATCTGCCTTCTCTTTTTCTGCATGCTTTTTTCCTTCTGCAGCATCTTTGATGGTTTCTTTTTGTCTCCCCTCAGATGTTTGTGGGATGATCTTTCCTTTGTACCCTTCCTTGCCCCTCTGAGCTGTCCTTATCCACAAACTTATGTCTCCTTTCCATGCAGATGACTTTCAAATCTCAATGACTTTGCCTCCATCTATCAGGATGGGAATCTCAATCTGCAATATTTCCTGGGGAATTATTTGTTGCCATCATGAGCTCAGCATGGTTAAACGAGACATTAATATTTTCTCTGCACCGAGGTGGCAGCACTTTTCCTGACTGCTTTTCACTCGGTCCTGCTTTCTACTTGTTGCTCTCTCTGCATCCCCAGGTCTTTCTGTCTTGCAGGGTGTAGGTATGGGGAGGTGTGTGTCCGTATAAAGTATGTGAAATAAAACTTTTCCTACCTCTTTTTTAGCTAAGATTTTTTGCCCATATCTTGCCTGCTACAGCATTCTTTGCTCTCAAAAAATGCATTGTTGCTTCTTGGAGGGCTGCCAAGATCCTTTTCCTTGCATTGGGCTCACATCAACACTCTCTGTGCATCTTTCCCAAATGTGCCCTCCTTGCAAGAGGCTCACACAGGCAGCTCTCTGCATTCTCAAGTCCCTTTTCCTCCCTCATTTACCAGGTACAGCCTGGTTCCTTGCTCCTGCTGGCCCACCCTGAAACCTTTACTCTTTCACTTACTGCATTTTCAGATGCTGTTATGGCTGTGTTACTCTTTCAGCCTGGCGGAATATTCCTGTAAATATGTATCTGCATGTGTCTCCTTCAAACACTTCCTTCTCCATGAGCACACATCCAGTGTGTTAGGCATTTCAGACATCCTTTCCAGCCATGTCAGTTTTTGATGACTGTGTGTCATGATGAAGTGCCGGGAATAAGTAAGGGATTTGTGAAGCTAAATAACACACTGAAGGAGTTGTCTAATTTAGGATGAGCAAGCTATTTTCAAAGGCACAGCGAGAGCACTTCACATTGTGTGGCCTGCATCTTCATTTGCACTGTAGGCTGTGCATTAGCAAGGCTGCAGGATGGAGGAAACTTGACAACGCTTCATTTCCATTCTTCCATATGCAAGAAACCAGCACATCGTATCTACTCAGGGGACTTTTATGCTGTGAATTATATTCAGTTCCTTCCCCAGCCCCTCTGACCTCCAGTCATGCAGGTACGAGTACAGATCTTTGCTCAAGAAAAAGTTTATGTAATTTACTCTCTAAAGCCCTGATGTAAATCTGAACCCTGGAATGAACTGGGTTAGAAAATCACCCTTTTGTGAACAGTTTCTGTTAACTTGGTGACTGAAACAGAATGGTGAACACAGAGCATGATATGGGCACGTAGGGATGACAGCAATAAAAATGAAGAATTTGCTTGAAGACATTATAGGCAGGATGCACGACACTGCTTTGTTCCCTCTGGGAGATGAAGAGTTTGCGAAAGGAGAATATTTGGTAAATCAGCGGATGTTGTGCTTCACAAGCTCAGCAGTGAGTAATCCCTGGTTCACTGGTTCCTAGCCCCAGTAATCCCGTTATCAGGAAACAGCAGAACCCTGAGCACAGGGACTCCTCTCCTGACTCTTGACTGTGGATGCAAGTTTATCCATCTCCTCTGAGATGGGAAGAGGCTGCTAAAAAGGGAAGTCACACAAGCAACCATGACACCCCTAGCAAAGAGCCATGCTCCAAGGAGGTGATTCCCATTGCCCCCACATCCCCTGGGTGCTGGACATGCCTGATGTGGGGGATGCTGCATGGGCTTCCCACGCTGGTGCAGCATGTTGCTCCAGCTCTCTGAGGTGATGGCTGGGCCAGCCTCAGGGTCTGCTGGTGGCCACACCAGCATTCTCTGTCTTCCATCACCAGGTCATCTCCCATGGAACCTCACAGGGCCTCAGAATCCCCTACTGCATTAGATTTTCCAAAGTGGTGCATTTAGATATGTAGAACACATGATCAGTGTCTTTCAAAAGACCTTGGCACACTGGCTGTTTGGGCTTTTTGAAAATCTGCCTGGAGTTGTGACTGCAGCAGCTGCAGCTCTCCAAGAGCCTTTGAAAAGCGGGTCCTCGTGTACTTTTCTCAGTGCAAACTGCATTTGTTTGAAACTCTGGCTCCACTTCTGGGTGGTGAGCTCATAAGCAACGTAGGAGCCTAAATTTCATTACCTTTCATATAGGTTTAAGTGCTTTTGAAAAGTTTGCCCATCATACTTTTACAAATCTACTTCATTGTGCACAGTCAAGGAGTAAGAAGGTTGTCTTTTTGCAGCTGTCATTTGGAGGTTGGACAAAGGTTGAGAGATGAAAAAAAGGCATCTATTGAAAGCATGTGGGGAATCTCTCACTGTCCAACCAAAAACCATTATAATGCAGGACCAGGCTCATGAGCCCTGCATTATTCCATTCACAACTCTGCCAACAGCTTGTTAAGTAACTTTGTGCCAGTCACTTCTGCTTCTTGGAGTTTTTTTTTTTGGTTGGTTGGTTGGGGTTTTTTTTTTTTTGTTTGTTTGTTTGTTTTAATGCATGCAGGTTACTCCAGTGGTGAAACAGGGGTATTGATGCTTACCTTCCTCTGGAGAAAGGCTTGGGATCTTGAAATGAACACAGAGGTGGCATGCTCATACAAATGCCCAGACATTTTGCCTGCTCAGGGAAGGTAAATGCTAGAGTGAAATTATTAAAAAGGTATACTATTTATTATAAACAAAATCTCTCAAATGAAATTTATGACAAGACAAAAACATGTCTAGGAAACATCCTCAGCATTTTTAAGTTACTTCTGGGGGACATCTGCAGGCCAGGCAATGGTGAATAAAGCCTGTATCCTTCATCTTCCCTGAAACAGTCTATTTACATTTGACATAAATAATGAATATTTTTAATAATCTAAACTGTTTCAAGCATTATAGAATCTGGTTTTGTTTGGTTTAGGGTTTGGGTTTTTTTTCTTTTTTTTTTTTTTGTCTTTTCAATTTCTCATTCTCTGTGGTCAAAAGAGTTTGTCCTAAACCTGAAACCTGGATTTGTCAAAAGCAAAAATGAGAAACCTGTAACTTTAGACTTGAAGTGCTTCCTGGAATGCACTATCAACCTTGCAAAGATAAAGGTGAAGTGCACCCTCCTAGAGGTCATGAGAGCCCCTTCCTTCACTGATGGAGACATCTGGGATATGGTGATGTGCCCCATCTCAAAAGCGTGATCAACATCACTGTCTGCTGGAGGATCAGCAGGATTTCCAGCATTGCTTCTCGTTTCTTGCTTTGCTCACCCCACATAGTTTGCCATGTAAAGGGAAGAGAGATTTCAGTGTAGAAGAGTCTAAATGGTGAAGAGTGATGACTTAGTGGCTCTGTTAGAGGATTTTTGTCAAACTGACCACTTTGTTTTCCATCTGGAAAAATAAAATTAAAAAATTTAAATTTGGTGGGTTTACAAATCCCAATGTCAACAAGCCATTTGAATGGGAAGGGAGACAACAAGTCCCCACCTCCTACTCAGGGCAGGTCACTACTAACTACTGATGAGGCTGCTGGGCACAGGGGTCCATCAGGTTTACACCAAATGGCTGCTCACACTTCCAGAAGTGTCCTCTCTACTTTATCCCAATGCTCAGAAGGCAAGGTGTGGGAGGAGGGAGGGGAGAGGTGTGCATCCCTTTGTCAGGCAGTCCCTATCACCAGGCTCCCAGATATGCTGGGGGAAGTCCTGGGAAAGGTGTCCCACCATGGTGTGTGGCAAGGCTGCTTCAGTAGCTCCACAGTTCCTCTCTGTGCCTTTGGTATGTCCTGCTGTGCCAAACAAGGCATTGCCTCCAAATGGCATCCATCCAACCTGGCAGCCTTGCCCAGAGCTGGCCCTGACCAGCAGAAGTGCCCGTGTGCCCCGATCAGACTGTGCACAATTGCTCTGCGTCCTCTGCTTTTAACGGTGGTAACCTCCAGCCTATTCTTAAAAGCAGGCTTCTGTCTGAAAGGAGTACCAGGAAATTTGGCTTCTCCTCTGCACGTTCAAGCTCTCAGCACAGCACTTTCATGGGTGTTTGGCTTGAAAAACTTATGTAAGGAGCCCTACTTAAAGTTAAGGGTACACATAAGTCCTTTGTTGACTTAGAGTGGACAGCAGAAAAACAGCTGAAAACACTGACCCATGTCACAAGAATGAGGCAGAAAAACAACAACTATTGAAGACTCCTGCTTCAAATCCCACCCTGGGACACCACTTTCAAACCCCTGGAGATTTTCCAGATTGTGTCCTGAAATGCTTCTTTTATGCAGAAACCAGTGATCAAACTTTAATGCCTGCTTTGAATCACCTCCCCTCTCACTACCAAGTAACTCTAGCAGTTGGTGAAACATTCTTTTGCCTGCAAAAATGAGCAGTGGCAAGAGAAAATATAAATTACAGCTTCATTTAATTCTGCAGGCTGGCTTCCAAATTAACTATGTATCTCTGCAGTCCAGAAAGGCCTTGTATATATTCATGAATAGCCTGTTATAAAGCAGTAAGGCATCAGTAATAATTATATCTTAATTCAGTTCTAAGAAGGAGTTTTTCCAGACTGTTATAAGCCAAGCAAGTTTCTTTCTGTTGCATCTCAACATGCATTATCTGTGGATGCCAATATGATGGGTACCTCATAAATAGAAATTATCGCATAGAGTGGTGAACTTTGTCCCTCAGTATTGTTACGTCCAAATTAAAAAATTAACAAAAAAAGGTGCAGAATTCAGGCTTCCCTGGATAACTTCAGGCTCACACTGCTAGTGTTCATTTGCCTACCTTAACGACGATGTTGGGTTTTATCTTAATTGGCTTTATTAATTTCACTTGTCTAGGGAGGAGAGGGGAAGATGAATTTGGCTTCATATCATCATTCTCTTTCACTGGAACAATTGAATACCGGAGTGCAAGGAAAATAAGTGTGCTTTTAGTGAAGAAGGTGGGATGGCTTTTCTGAACACATTGTTTGCAGTATGAAATTAACTGGGTTGGGCTTTGTTTGGTTGGTTGGTCTGTTTGGGGTAGAGTTGTTTGGTTTTGGTGGGTTTGGGGGTTTTTTGGTTTGTTGGGGGGGGCTTGGGGTTTTTTGGGGGGGAGATTTGGTTTTGGGTTTTTTTGGGGGGTGAGATTTTGGGGTTGATTGTTTTTCGGGGGAGGGGGTGGGTGGCGAGCCGGTGACGCACGTCAGGAGCCCTAAGTGAGCAGATGTGTATTTTTTCACCTAAAGAGTTAAGGGCGGTGCTGGCCGCCCGCCCTCCCCGCGCGGCGCTGCCCCGAGCATCCAGCAGGCGGCCGGCGCTTCCCGGCGCTTCCCGGCGCTCCCGCCGCTCCCGCCGCCCCCGCCGCGCTGCCGGCAGCCCGCGCACACCGTGGGAAGCAGCGCAAGGACTGACGTCCAGAACATCCTGCCTATAGGATCCGAGCCGCCAGCCGAACCCCGCTTTCCCCTCTCACTTTAAATCCGGCTGGCGAGGGCAGGCACCGAAAGCGGGAGAGATTGGCAATGCAGCGTGGCAGCAACTCCCGAAAGTTCTTGTTTCTGTAACTCCCTGCTTTCGGGCTCGGAGCTGCCGGGCAGACCTGAGGCCGGGAGTTTAACAAGCCCCGTTTGTGAAAATGCCTGCCACTTGCTGGTCTTTGAATTTGATAATTGGCCTTCCAGAGCTGAGGAATACTTAACAGCAAGACAAGTCAAGGAGGAAAAGGCAAGTTTCACAATTCAACCACGCAAAAACATGTTCTCCTTTCACCTTATGGAAACAGGACTGTGGAGAAAGCTGCAGGTGCTTTTCAATTTGGTTATTGACAAGATGTGTCACAAAGTAATATGACTTTTAAACTTTTCTGACTGTTTAAAGCCAGCAAGGAGCCACAAAATTAAAGCAAGAAATTAATTTGAGGACTTTCAAAGAAGAAAGCTGTTTTCTAAGAAGAGCAAAGTAGGACGATGGCATCTGGAGAGTGCCTTCTGCTAGACCTAGAAACAGATAACTTCATTTTCTACAACATCTCTGTCAACCAGAGTGCAAACTTCTCCCTCCATGGGGAAGATTGGTTTTACCCAGCGTTCCTCTATGCCATCCCCACGATCTACGGGATCATCATTCTGATAGGTCTTATCGGCAATATCACTTTGATTAAGATCTTCTGTACTGTGAAATCCATGCGAAATGTCCCTAATTTGTTCATTTCCAGTTTGGCTCTGGGAGACCTGCTGCTTTTAGTGACTTGTGTGCCTGTGGATGCCAGCAGGTATCTTGCTGATGAGTGGCTGTTTGGCAGAACTGGATGCAAACTTATCCCCTTCATACAGCTCACCTCTGTAGGGGTGTCAGTCTTTACTCTCACTGCTCTCTCAGCTGACAGGTAAGCTTGGCTGCTATTGCCTTGAAAAGAAGCCTGCATAATTATGACTCCATAAAATGCACAATTACAAATTCGTATTTTCAGGTAAAATGTTTATTTTTAATGTAATGAGGGAAGAAGAACCACCTCAGGTAATTTCTGGTAATTATTAGCATACAACTTGAGGAGGTTGGAGACTGAACACAGGATACTTTTTCTAAACTAAATGTTTGTGCAATTTAGCTAATAGTCTACATTAGTTCAAATAGAGACAAGAGCAGATCAAGCTAAAGACCAGAGAGAGAAAATACCATTAATGAAGCTCTGCTAAAAGATAGCATGTTCATATTTGCCCAAAAGATAATTGATCCATACTTCATGAAGTGTGAAGGCACTGGAGCAGCAATTTAAAGTGCAGTGAGAATCAATTCTTTCCAGTGGCTTTCTTCCTTAAAGTTAATGATATGTGAGGCAATATTTCGTAAAATATTTTTCAGATATTCAAATGAGTTTGCCTGAAGCCAGGAATCGCAGTTTGCCATAGCCTGTGTATTTCCCATGATTAAAATGTTTGCCCCTTAGCCAGTCAAAACTGATCTGTGCTGTTGGTTCAGAAACTTCCTCTTCCAATAATGTTTAGTAAAAAATAATGTGTATTAAATATGCTGGTTTATTTTCTGGATGCTTCCAAAAGAAATTAAAGAATACATTGTCACCATGATGAAGTGACACAGAACCAGTGAGTGAAAAATTATTTCAGTTTTGTTTTGATCAAAAAAGACATGGGGGATTGCATCCTTGCTCACAAATAAGTGAAACTAGGATTGCTGTGGGTAGTCCCTTGCATGCCACTGTTTCTTGCTAACCTGCTTTAAAACACCAGACTACTTTTGTTCATATTTCAATTTAGTTCACACACATATTTCAATATAGTATTTGCAGTCTCGACAAAAGCAGATGACTCCTTAGTGTTTCAGAGACAGAATAGTCAATATGTTTGTCCACTCCTCCATGTCAGGATATATATAAAAATAGCACTGTCTGTCCCAGTAGCAGATGACAAACACACCTATGTGCAGATAAAAGTCTTAAAGCAATATGTTTTAAAGTGCTGTGAAAATAGGAAAACTACACTAGTGAAGGACCACATGCACTTTTACTCATGAGTTTGATGTGGTGTCTGGATCCCCCCGACCACTCTGAAGAAAATGTTGGGAAAACAGTAAGTATCTCTCCAGGAAAATACATCTTTCCAAAGCTGTAATGTAAGTTGTTTTAAGGGGTGTAAGGAACAGAAAAATGCATTGTAAAGAAGATTATGTTAGAGAGATCTATTGCTATCTGATCACATGCTACACAAAGTAAACATTGCAAATGCTTTTACTGAGCAGCATATGAACAGCACTTTTTGCCCGAAGTGATAGAACAGAACAGAAAACAGCAGCTAAGACAGTTTATCTAAGACCTAAAGCTTGGGGTTTGGTGACTTCAAGCTCTGAACTTCAGCTGTATATGGAACCTGTTAACCATCATGCTGCACGGGTGATCAAATGTTCCAATTTCCAAGTGGTCATTTTACCCTCTTCTAATGCATCTGTGGTCCACTGCAGAATGAGATAATAATGAAACTTGTAACTTTGTTAGGTCTATGAATCTAATATGCTGTGCATTGAAACACAAGTGTCCCTTATCTGTTATGTTTGCTGAAGTTTCTATTTTGATAAATTAACAGCAGTGCTGGGTTAATTTTGTTACAAAATAATACAGTCTATATTTTGTCAGCTCACAGCCTGTTAGTCTATTTACTTAAAACTGTCACCCTGAACTACAGACCCCAGTATTAATCATGTCAGAATCATTAGGGAAATAACCTTAAAATGTAAAGGGAAAGCTTTCAAAATGTGAGTTGAATGTGAATCAACATGGTAATGCCTGTTGGGGGCTGTGGAGGATGTGGAAGCCCAACACCCTGCTGCAGGTGAGTTGCTCAGCCTGGAACGTCGTGTGGTTTCATAGACACCCATTTCTGATGACAGACATGGCGCTGCCTGAAGGGAAACACCTGCAGAAGAAAGGGGCATGGTGGTGAGATGGTTAATGTTCGGTGATGTGAACTCCACCTGAGATGCTCACATGAGGCATGTGAATGTCCCTGTTCTCATTAATCAAAGCCATAGACATGTGAGAGAAAAGCCTCCTAAACCTACTCTGAGTAGCATCACATGGCATGGTCTCCAAGGAAAGGGAGACTTGTCAATTTACTACAGACCTTTTGTCTATAATTCATCATCTGCAAAAAATTATCATACAACCCTCTTGGTTTCAGCATCCTTCCATTGACAAAAGCAAGCGGGAACAACTTCTGGCATTACTGACTGTATCATGGTGATGGCTAGAGAGACATCACAGGGAACAGAAGTCTGGTGTGTGAAGAAAAGCATTGGAGTGTGATACAAGAGGGTCATTTCCAGAGACATGACCAATAGAACACAAGGTGTAAAGCAGTGGGTAGGTGTGATGGGCAGATAGAGTATGTGAGAGCGTGAGTCACTTATGCTGCATTACAGCAATGGTACAAATCATCCTGGCTGCGTTGGATCACCTTCTGAAAATGAGGAGCCCAGTTTTAATAGGTTTTTGCACTGACATCATTGGTGCAAGAGTATATGCCTTCCTGAGGTATACTTTTAGTCTTTCCATTTCCACTTTCCCCTGTGTTAGGAATCTCTCATCTGCCAGAGATGGCAACCACTTGGCTGAGTGCCAGCCTCCTGCATAGAGCACCTAAAGCTGCTCAGTGGTTTGACCCGCCAGGAACGAGGGATTGTTCTGAAGACTGGCTGTTCACTTGAAGACTTCTCAAGGAGAAACAGAGGGGCAAACTGCTGACCTCAGCTTTTCCTGCAGTGGGAGCCTCCCAGCCTGCAAGTGCTCTGTGTGGACACATATGGACACAGCTGAGCATGCCTGCACAGGTTTGAGCAGGAAGGGACAGCCAGAGGGTCCCTGGGTGCTTAGGATGGCTCTGTGTACAGTCATGAGATTCCATTCAGATTTTGTCATTATTTCAGACAATATGTAAGAAAGGGCAAAAAAGAGTTTACAATATTAGAAAAGTATTTCCTGTGGAACCACTCCACTGGCTGCATGGTGCTTTCATCTGTCTGGCTGCATTTGCAGCGGGAGCTTGACACCTGTTTTCCTGCAAGTACATCAAATTTTCAGAGCAGCTAAGAGAGGGTTAAGGCATGTGCTGTGCTTACAGCCACCTTCCATGAGTGATAAGGCACCAGTGCTGAGTATACAAGAGCAGCCCATGCGTGTGCGTGATGTTTGTGTGTTTTAGAAAGACTGTAAATGAGGTTGGCAGGGGGAAGGACATCTGTCTGCCCTGCTGCTCTGCACTGTCAAGGCAGTGGTTTCTTCAGCTACTGCTCAGCTTATCCCAGAAAAAAGGGAGTTTGGGTTCGGCCCTCCTCCTTCACCTCCTCCTCAGTGCAAGGGTAAGGGGTGCGTGAGAGCAGTGACACCTGGGCTTCTAGCCCAGGCAGAACAGCCAAGGCTGTCTCAGCAAGGGACAGGAAATCAAGGAAAATCTTTGCACAGCAAGACGAAAAGCACCTATTTAATTGCTGATGTCATGGGAGACGTCTTTATTTAATTGACTTTCTCCCGTGACTGACAGGGTTTATACATTTGCATTTGAATTAACCAGGCTGTCAAGCATTGATCATAGCTCCCTACTGTTAGGCCAGCATCGTAAAAGATCGAAATGCCCTGGTGCTCATGCAGCGAAACCTTCCTGAAGCAATGCTGTTTTTACAAGCACACAGCAGAGTAAGTGTAAAATGTAATTGGAGTTTATAAGTAGCATCTTTACTTTAAGCACCTTGGATTATGTGGATTTTAGTACTGGAAAACTGCAGCAGTGCCTGCCAGCCAGAGCTGCCTGCAATCCTCTGGAGGGAGGGAGTGACAGTGTAGTGAGATATGTGGAGTGATGTTACACAGGAGATTAGGTGGCTTACAGTGGTAAAACCAGCTGCAGACAGCAGGATTGCGGTTGTGTGGGAGACCTGAAATGAAGATGTTAGCTTTGGAAATGTGGACTTCAGTGCCTTGGGTGCCTGGATGGATGCAAGGATGCTGCAGGGTTCCCAGCTCTGCTGGGTCTCTTGGAATGCATCACGAACACAACTTTTGATGCTCCTCTGAACTCATATGACAGTTTGTTTATCTAAGACATAAAACTTTCAAACAACACTCCTAAAAATAGCAGCAGTGCAAGAAAAGAAATAAATCCAGAATTTCTAGAAATACACTTTAAAGCATGCAAAATTCTTTGTTTAGTGGACTCATCTCTTCTATGATTTAGATGTCTCCAGCCCCTACTATTAATATTACCTGCAATACTACAGTAGGTGTAATCTCTATTTGCCAGTTCATTTATTTTATTTTACAATCACTGGTTTATATCTCCACTAGAGAACTAAGGGAAGCATGCCATCCTAATGAAAAGCTATGAAAAGTCAACACAGATTTCCATTTAGTTGATTTACAGAGTGACACTTTTTGTTTTAAATACCATCAGTTGTAAAGTGCCAAGTCCATAGTGGTTATGAATTTATTCTGGGAATTCTAGTCACAGTATTCATGAAATACCTTCAGGACACTAAGGCACTATTTTGGAGCATTTTACTTGTGCTGTAATTTACTGTGCAGCCCCAGGAAGGTTTGAGTGGGTGGCAGAAAAAGCCACTCTGAACTACCAAGACAGCATCTAATCCAGTCAATGCAAGTTGACAAAATGATACCCTATGTGGAGAGTTTGGGTCCACTGATGTGATCTCAGACAGAACATCAATCCTTCCAAGCCAGGGAAGAAAACTGGAGGGACTTTGAGGCCCAGCCCAAAGCCTTCCCGTGCACTGAAGCACCGGGCAGCCCCATGTCCACCCTTGCCATTGGCACAGCGTGTGCTGCTGCCCTCCACATGCTGATTGATGCCGGGTGATACACACATAGCTCCTTCAGCTGACGTATAGGAGTCTTAGATCCTGGTTGCTGGCCACTGTGTCAATATAATCTCAACACTTTTTACACCCGTAGTTTTAGCTCTCATTTCCTCAGCCCCTGAATCCATCTGCACCAAGAGCAACTGATCAAACAGCACAAACTTTCTGGGTATCTTGATTAACCAGAGCAGATGGCCAAAACACAATAGATGAACTTCTATAACCAGGAAGATTAGAGCTCCCATTTATAGCAGTGGGACTGGTGCGGAAATCTGAGTTTAGAGTCAGTGCTAATGTGCTGGAGACAGTCAATATTTAAGCAATCAAAAGGAAGAAAAGTCAGATTACCTATTGTTTACATTTCAGTAAAACCTAAAACCCCTAATCAGTTGTCATGGTCTCATAGTACGAGGTGCTGTACACGCTGTTATTAAGGAGAGCAACTCTCTGTGGAGAATTTGCTAGCTGTGTGTCCCAGCAGTGGGCTGGGATTTCCCCATCACTGCAAGGAGATGAGCTTATGGTGGACCCATCAGTTCATGTCTTACTACATGATGTTCAAATGTGGACAATGGCCTGGCTGAGAAAAGTAGGAGGGAGCTGAGCTGAAAAAGGAGAAGCAGGCACAACCATGCTGTGAAACATCTAGTAACTGCTTTGCTCATAGACAGCCATTGCAATAACCTGTTTTCCTTTATTTTGGAAAGAGACTTCACCACTGTCCCTATGGAGTCCCCTCACCTTGTTTTTCAGCAGTTTGACGCCCAGGTGCCCACTTTACCCAATACAATCTAGGACATCAAGGGCCATGAGCTCGTGTCCATAGCAGGCTCTGCAATCCCCGCCGACCCCCAATGTCTGCTGCGTAGGATCTCAGGCAGAGCAAGGGTTTTCGATGTCCCTGTGCCATGGGGCAGAAAACGGGGACAGTCCATGGCCCCCTCACAGTGCTGAGGCACCTGAAGGCATCCCAGCAGCAAGCCAGTTGCTATGCTGTTGATAGAAGCAGAAAGCTGGAGATCCCTTGCAGAAACTCCCCTCCTGATGCCGGGCTAGTGATCAGTTTAACTGGACTGTAGAAGACTGCGGAGCATCAAAGGGAGAAGCGTGGTCAGGGCTCTGCCCATCCTGTCCTCACTTGCCCTCTGTCCACAGTCAGTTCCTGCAGCTCCTGGGATGGCAGGACAGAAAACAGTACCATGACACCTTGAGAGAAAAAAATGTTTCTTCACACCTTCAGGCAACCCTGAAGCATGAGACTGAGATGTGAATGCTCAAATGACCTGGGAGAACCAGAGACGTGGATGCAGGACTAGGAGATACTGTACTAGCCATCAATTCAGCAGTATTTCTTGCCCACATCTGTGCACAGAGGCTATTGAATATCTCACAGGATTTGGATTAGAACAAATGTTTCCAGTGACATGAGGCTGCTTTCTGAGTATTCAGACTAAAGGTGCATATATCACCCTGCCCTCTCTTGTGTGTCTGGCACTCTGTTACCCTCTCTTCTTTAGAACTTCTATCATATTTCAAATTGAAATTCATCTGGCCGCTAACCACTGCATAATAACCTAACTCAGAGCAAAACTGGAAGGCTGAGAGCATTGGGGTTGTTCAGTCTGGAGAAGAGAAGGTTATTGCAATCTTTCAATACTTAAAAGGGTTTATAAGAAAGAGAGAGAGGGACTTTTTAGCAAGGCCTGTAAAGGACAAGGGGCAATCATTTAAAGCTGAAAAACAGTGGGTTTAAGTTAGACATAAGGAAGAAACTTTTTACGATGAGGGTTGTGAGGCACTGGAGGGAGGTTGCCCAGAGAAGTGGTGGATACTCTGCCTCTCAAAGTGTTCAAGGCCAGGTTGGATGGGTCTTTGAGCAGCCTGACTTAGTTGAAGGTGTCCTTGCTTATTGTGAGGGGTTGGGCTTGTTGATCCTTTAAAGGTCCCCTCCTAACCAAGCTATTCTACGTCTCTGTGACTAGAGCAGTCAGGGATAGCAATAGATTGTTCAGCCCCTACATGCTGCTGAAGGTTCATATAGTAGTGATGATGTCTTACGACACCTATGTTTACTGAAGCCACAAAAAGGACTTAAGCATCATATAACTGGCTTAGCTTTATACTGAATTACACTAAAGCCACGACACGATGAGAATCCCACAGGATATCTCATTTTGTCACATGCAGAAGAGTCACTCTAATGTCTTCTCTTATCTTTTCTTTCCTTAACAGAGCACTAGCTTTTTGCATCTCCTGCTCACTTAGCTCCTGTATATAGTATTTTACACATAACTGAGTTAAAATGGTTTCTTTTAGACTATGGCCATTTATCCCAATGAGTCTACAACATTCTCAGTCTGGTTAGCCACTGTGTCACCTGCAAACTTTTCCAGCAAAGGTTTTATAGCCTGCTCAAGGCAGCTGATATGCACAATAAATAACACTGCAGCTAGAGCCTGTTCGCAGGACCCAGGCTACAAATGGTTCCACATACTGCTTTTTACCACCACGCTTGATGCCCTGCTAGGGAAGCATGGGGCTCAGGGTCCCCACCTGGGACTCCCCCTTCCCAGGCCAGGAGTCCTAGTTTTAACCCTTGTCCTGTGGGAGTGGGACAGGGATTGTGTGGATAGGAGAGGGAGAACCACATGTACCCTGGCTCACACGTGCATATCTACGTGCACTGTCACTTGTGCCAACATGCCCATGAAAGCTGCAGCTCCTCTGTACACCAGCATGGCCTACACCCTATTTACATCCCCTATCATGTTGTGACAAGATAAAAAACCTGAAATCTGCTGTGTGTTAAACAAGACAGACTAATATTAATTATCACCTGTTAGCAGGATTAACCTATCTCTTATTCTCTCTACAACTGGCCTTGGGCAGCCCAAATATTTGCAATTTTCTTGATCACACCATCCAGTTTTTCTGAACACCACAACTTTGAAGCCAGTTCTCCACTTCTGAGGAAATTCACCACTTTTTCAAGATCTGTAAAAAAATTAACACCAGTTGTTCCTCAGCTGGTTTCTTTAATACTCCTAGGTGCAAATTATTCAGGCCTGCTGGTGTGAAATTAGTTTATGTTAGCAGATGTTGGCTCACATCTTCTTTAATACAACTCACAAGTTTTCTGCTACATCTGTAGTACTGTACACATAGTATAGAACCACATATATCTCCTACATATTTGGTCCTGAAGACAAATATCCGGTTACTGCTTTTCACTTTGTCTCATCATTGTTCATATCGTCACCATTTATGTGTATGGCTGACTTACTGATTTTTTTTTATTCCTGATGTATTTAAAAATGCACATTTGTCAATTACAGAGTGACCTTTGATAATTTGTTGGCTCCCTCAGCTTCCCTTATCAGCCACCAACATTTTAAAACTCCAATACTTGCTGTCATTTACTTTTGCTTTTTTCCCATCTGTTGCATATTGATTTTTTTAATTACTTCTTTGAGGTTTTGGCATGACTCCTCATTTTCTGTTATCCAGGGCAGCTTTTTGCCTGCTTTTTTCATGGCAAGGTGGGAGACACCAGGGAGCAGGCTGGAAGTTAGCGACTAATGTATAGTTAGTGTTGCCCCTTTACATTTATGTTCTCAGTCATTTGATTTGAAAGTTGCTTCTAACTTTAGGAAATGTGCTTCTCTAAAGTTAACAGAATCATAGAAACACAGACTGGTTTGGGCTGGGAGACCTTAGTGGTCATCTACTTCCAGCCCCTCAGAAGTGGGCAGGGACACCTTCCAGTAGACCAGGTTGCCCAAAGCCTCATCCAACCTGGCCTTGGTTCTAAATATATATAGCTTTTTATTCTATTTCCACAAAATTAAGGTAAGCACACCACAGCTGCTATAGCTTATGGACGTGCTAATTTTTAGGTCAATGATGAGCTCGTCTTTCTCTGTCAAAACAAGGTACAGTATTGATTTATTGTACATCACAGGCAGGACTTTTTGTGTTGAGAAACTGCCATTTTTAGAAACTCTAATGAATTTCTATAACTGGCTCTGTGGGATATCCAGCAGTTATGCCACCTGCTCAGATAACTCAGTGATGCTGTCTTTATGCACCAAAGGTGGTGCTTTCAGGAGAAATATGGCAGATTCTCTAGTGAAATGAGGGGTTCATGTCTGAGGCCCCACCTTTAGTTGCCCTGGTCAGGGTTCAATCCTCAGGCATGCAGATCCCCCACTCCCAAGCTGCTGACATCCCTAGAGACTTGGACTGAGGCAGCAAATCCTTGGATGGAAAGCATCCCTGGGGCTTGCTCCTTCTCATGCCTAGTGGCCCCGGTGCCAGCACCAGTTCTCCCAGCTCCACTCCAGATGCTCACCACATTGAAATCCCAACAACAGCATGTGTTCTGGTATCACATGACACAGAGCAGGCACATCCCTCTGGCTCTACCCAGGCACTGAGCCCATAAAAATGTGTGCAGTGCTTAGCTGGTGCTGGAGAGCTGTGTGGAAGCTTGCTGGTTTTGAAGTTAAAGGATGTTTCTAAACCGTGTCCTGGGGGGCACCAGACATAGCATCGCCAGCTGGGCCAGGGAGGGGTTTGTCCTGCTCTGCTCTGCTCTGTTCTGCACTGGGGCGGCCTCACCTCAAGTCCTGGAGGCAGTTCTGGGCACCACAATGTAAGAAAGATATTAAACGATTAGAGAGTGTCCAGAGGAGGGCCATGAGGATGGTGAAGGGTCTTGAGAGGAAGCCATATGAGGAGTGGCTGAGGTCACTTGGTTTGTTCAGCCTGGAGGAAACTGAGGGGAGGCATCATTGCAGTCTACAACTTCCTCATGAGGGGAAGAGGAGGGGCAGGCACTGATCTCTTCTCTGTGGTGACCAGTGTCAGGACCAGAGGGAATGGCCTGAAGTGGTGTCAGGAGAGGTTTAGGTTGGATATTAGAAAAAGGTTTTTTACCCAGAGGGTGGTTGGGCACTGGAACAGGCTCGCCAGGGAAGTGGTCACAGCATCAAGCCTGACAGACCTCAAGAAGCATTTGGACAATGCTCTCAGGCACAAGGTGTGACTCTTGGGGTGTCTTGTGCAGGGCCAGGGGTTGGACTCAATGATCCTTATGAGTCCCTTCTAATTCAGCATATTCTGTGGTTCTGTAAATGAATGGGTCCCATCCCTGCTTCAGACAGCAGGTCTCACATCTGTTCACAAGGAACTGTGAAGCTGGCCCCACTGAAATCTTTAACCTGGCATCAGGCTGAAGATCACTTTCTGAGAATAAATACCCTGGGTGCAAAGGGGAATTTTCTGATAAGAAAAGCATCATCCATGCAGCTGTTGTTCTTTATTTCCTGCAGTAACCTTCTAATCCATTGTTTTTCATATGTATAGGTAATTTCTGAAATATTTGAGGCTGTGGATGGTTATGATTAGGAATAACACATTCACTATGAAATGACTAGTGTTTAAGCTCTCCTTCCCCAATATGTAGTGCAGTTCAGTGCTCTCTAAAACACCCTGTCTCAATTCTGAATTTACACATTCCTGGACTGAAATTATGATTTGTCCATATTCCAGGATGATGTAGCAGTATGCAGGTATACAGATTGAATTTTGAACATATGCTTTAAAAGTAAGAACTATGCCACTTCCATCAATGCCTCCTTTTTCTTTTCATTTATATGTTAAGTTAATAAAAAGAGAATGTAGGCAGTACCTGACAATGTATTTAAGATTTGCCCATTAGAGATGTCTTTGTGCCCATATGCAATTTACTGAAGATTTTAATAACAGATGTTCACTCAAGAATCATGCATAATAATGATAATCTTAACTAAGTATGCAGAAAGCAGATAGACCCAGAATAGGTTGTTGGAGTGTGTTGATGGGTTAGACAGTCTAGCAATTTTGTGGATTTACTGAATTGTCTTCAGAGCTATAAATATTCATAACATCCATGGTGGAAACAATAAGGAAAGTTTGTGGTATTGCATTTGTCATAAATTTCTTTGGATATTTAGTAAGACTTTTTTCTTGCTTTCCAGGTGGAGCATCACACTCAACAGGGCTCCATCTTCTTCATTTATGCAGTTTTTCCATAGCATCAATTTTTCTCTGTTGCCTGAGGCTTTTTTGAATGGTAATTGAGCCAGTCCTTCATATTATGTGGGCAAAACAATAATGTGATGCTAGTAGAACATAATTACAAAATCTCAGTGAAAGGATTTTTGTTCGGTCTGTTCTCGGGCCAGGGCCAGACCAATGTGCTCACATTAACCTTACAAACGGGAACAGATGTTTGGGGATCAGAGGGACAGCAAATTGCACTTTTCTCCCCATTTCAGTTACAAGGGGGAACAGAAGAAGTATGGGGGACATGCTGACTGAGAGGCAGTTCTTCCATAATTACCGCAGGAAGTCGTGGCAATTTCAGGAGCTCGTTTTCTAGAACTGGGAAGAACTCAGTGTTTTCACTTCTCAGCAATCTACATGACTGTTTCTGTAAGACATCACTCCATTCCAACCAACACCTGCTTTTTAAATTTAATTTTGAGATTCAAATTAGCTCAAATTAGCTTGAGAGATTCTCAAAATACAGCTCAGTTTAAACAGATTCAAAACTTCGTAAGCAGATATCTTACTTCAGAGAGAAAACAGAAAGTGTCAGTATGGCACATCTTTCCACCAGCCTGATGCAGTGTAAACAGTGAGACTGGTAATGAAGCAAGGGTGGACAAGGCTTCTGAAATCTTGTTTGAACAGGTTTTAACACACTTGGTTTTTAAAACCATTATAAAAATTCAGGAGTGGGGCACAGGATCTATTTATGTAAATGGTGTAGGACATAGTAACAGATGATACTGTTGGAGGAAACTTTCCTTGACAGTTAGGGACTCCTGCAAATTCATTTTGGAGGGACAGTGTTCCTTTCCTGTGGAAAAAGGATGGGTAGGCTTTTTTTTCTGTTATATTTCTTGCAGGTGTGAGGTTAAGCTGCAGAAAGATGGACGTGCTTGGAAGGACTGAGATAGAAAAGGGCAGTACTCTGTGGCAGAGCCTCTTTCAGCCATTTTTGCTCCCTACACTCCTGGGTCATGTACATTAGTTTTTTCTTGCTGGCATAAGGGAAGGGAGAAAGGCATTAATACAAAGCAATCATAAAAGAGGAGAGCAAACTGAGGCTGCCTATAGCACCAGCTTCTCCACACAGCAGAAAGTTACTTCCCTAAAAAAAAAAAACCAAAATGGGGAGTTAGTCATATGGAGCTAAATTAATTTTAAATCCCAGGAAAACAAATTATTTTCCTCCCCATGTTTTAGTTGTTTTAATTTAATTTTTGTGGCTGTTGTAACAGGCACAAGTAAGTGGATGAAGGCGACAGGAAAAAGCTGTGAAGGAAGCACTGAGGCTGCAGTCTTTATGGATAAGGTCCTTTCTTCCCCAGAGAGCAAAACTGCAGCCCCTCTATGCATAGAAATATATAGGCAGTATGGCTTTGAGGGCAAAGCCTGTTTATGCTTCAGGTGGTGTGTATTTTCTTGGCTCAGCTGAGGAGCACAAAGATGGCTAAAATATTTTTGTACCAACAGAGAAACTACACCTAGGAAACTTTGACATCCATTTGGGGGCATATTTTGGTTGGTATCTTTGGACAGTATATCTGTAACTGTATTTTTCATGCTACACCTTCTTCTGTGTTTATATTCGAAGCTGCAGCTTTGGGGCTAAGTGCATGGTATTAATCAATGTTTGCATACCGTGAGCTTTAGAGTACATTAGGTGATGCTATCATCAGTTACATTATAATTAACACAGGGACAACAACACAGTTTTCCTGTTTCCCTGGCATAGTAACCTCAGCAGGAAAGTATTTACCACACAAAGACCTTGGGTGCATCACATTTTAGTGGTTTATGGTCATTTCAGTAGCTTCAGTTGTGAGAAACAATAACTCAATGAGCACGATAGAGATCCTAAGGGATGTATAAAAGACATTTTCAAGGATTCAGTGGAGATGCACGTGCTGTGTGGGCTCCTACCAATCCACAATGAATTTTGGGGATTAAGTTAAAAAGTGATCAGGTGTTCCGGGTTGAAGCCACACAATCACCCACTTCCTCTTGGAGACTGACCTGGAGAATAGGGACAGCACCATGGTCACTGTGTCTGGTGTGGGGAGGATTTCCTTAGGGGGGAAATCCTCACGGTGCCTCATGAATTGCAATTGTATTAAGAGCACTGAGGATAGCCCCATGAGTAATTTCTGTTTGAGGGCTTCTGTGAGTGAGACTGCAAGACAAAGAGCTGACTGGCATCTATCCTGGCTGGGAGGTCATTGGCAGCTGCAGTGTACATGGCTGCTTCAAGTTGCTGCTTCACAGGTGAGAACAGGGAAATTCAAGCACTAGCAGTAGTAAAGATCAGCATCTTTTTCATATTTCCGATCAGATCAGCAACACAGTCATTTTCATCTGGGCTGTTTGGCATGAGTTCTTCACTGTGTCTTTTTTTATTCAACTGAATATTCAGAAGGCATATTTTTAAGTTTTGGCCTTTGTTGTAGGGCATGAATTGTACCTCTGGTTTTTAAGCTTTTCCAAAAATTTCTTTAAAAGCTGATAGGGAAAGTTTAGCTGAAAAAAAAATATGTATATTCCAAATAATAATTAAAGACTGAATGTGCGAGCAGCGGAGGGGATCAGTCCAGTGCCATGTCTAGATCTACTGCAGACAGTTGAACATGCAATGTGACACATACTCTAAGAGCCCATGTTTCTACCTGGGTTAAAAATAATGCTGTGGCAAGACCTTTGTATGAAAGCTCAGCTCCATGATGTCCATGGCTTCTCTAAGGTGTATAGGTATATTCATCAATGTCCCCTTCAAAGTGGATTGAAATATTCACATGCTGGATGTTAAATATGGGAAAGTTATGTGCCTTAGGCTAGCTCATTGAAAAAAAAAATGCAGGGGACAAAGCTGTGGAAAGCTTGAAATATTATTTGACATACAAACTGGAAATACACATGCTGAAAAGCAGAATGAGCTTCTACTCAAACCCAGTCTACCTTGATGAAGTTCTGAAGAAATGTCAAATAAATTATAAAACCCAGGCTTGACCCTGCCAGGAAAGTGGTGTGGAAAAGAAAAGGAGTGAAGGCATTTCTGAGCCCCACTCAGAAGCCAACCAGGAGGTGCAGCTTTTTCACACCCTGAACACCAGCAACAGGAAAATCTAGTGGTGTCTCAGCCCAAGCAGCAGCCTGGGGGGCCATTCCTCATGTGAATCCCCCACCCTCCGTGCCCTTTCCGGGAGCAGCCCCTACAGCTGCTCTCCAGAGCCCGAGCTGGCGTGGGAGAGTAGAGCAGCTGAAACACAAACTGGGAGAGACCCACTGACACATCAGCAAGGTGACTGGAAATGGGGATTCCTACCAGATCAGTACAGATCAGTCACACATCAATACTCGGAGACTAGCAGAGATTACTGGAGATCTCTGAATAAATTAACCCACAATCAAGGGAGTCACACAGTCAGCAAAATAATTTAATTTGACTGTCAGGCTATTAAGAAAGTATCTACCTGTGCTTCTGCACCTGAGAACTTGTATTTTCAAAGTCTGTTTTCTAGTTTTGTTTCTTCTGTTTTATCTTTCTGTTCTTTCACTCCCGTGTCTTGAGTCTACACTGAACCCCTTGCAATTAAAACCTTTCTCAGATCTTTTACATCTGCTGTAGGAGGTTTTAAAAAGAAACTGAATGCCTAGTAATCAGTGCCAGCATTCCTAAACATTTCTAATTAGATTCTGTCCAAATTAAATTGTTTGTAAATGCCATCTCTAATTAAAATGTGCTAATAACTTGAAATGGAGTAATTTTTTGTCTATTCCAACTCTGTTAATGTTAATAAAAATCAAACAATTTTGCTTTCTCTATATTCTTTAACTTATCCACGTTCCTGGAAAATAATACTGGAAAATATTCTCTCAACTGTCTATATTTTGTAAGAAAATCCCTGAAATAATCATGCTAACATTTCATGTTGATAAGCATACAGTAGACATCTGCAGAAAGACCTTTGAACCAAATAAATCTGCTAGTACCTTGATATATTATTAATTTCCTTTTGCATTTCTCTTCTTTAAGGTTTACTGAAGATTTTCAGTGAGCTAGTGTTTCTGTCAATAATCTATATCTGGACAATGAGACTATAAATTGAGCTATTTCAACAACACTCCTTTAGTAATCTGCCTAGCACTTCTGTTTTATGACTGCAATAGCCGGAGCATCATATTTGTTTAAGTGCCGTGACTTTCTTTGCCTGAGTTTATGATCTGGTGCTGGAAGATTGTGCTTTGTGGTATGACACCACTTAATCCCCAGTTTCAGAGTGGAAGTTAAAGAGGTGCTAAGCAAGCCTTAAAAATACTGTGTCTGGCCACTACAGCTGGAATAAAGGGGAGCTTGGAGCATAAGTGGTTAAACAGCAAACTACTGAGCACGGTATTCATAGTACATGAAAGCAAATGTCCTCTACACAAAACATCTGTATGAAGAAATATTTGCAAATGACAAAATAAATGTCCAGATACAGTCTTCATTAAAAAAGTATGTAACTATGTATGTAGTTATGTATACATGAATATAAGTATATGTATGTATATAAAATTCACACAGAGATATGGAGACACATATATACTTACATGAATGGAAAGTTAAGTATGCTGAGCAGGATATTGCATATAATCAGAAGTTGAATGCATGCTTAGCCTGCAAATAAAGCAGTTACCCAGTTAAAACAGGGCAGGACTGATGGGCTCCTCTTTCAGATTCTGAGCTTTCGGATAATGCAGGCTATAGCAGATGGGGAGTCATGGAGTGTCTGTAGAGTGTGGGTTTGGGCTGCGCGTGGAGGGGCCCTGGTGTGCTGCCTGGACTCGGGCAGGGTGTTGTGCTCACTGCCTCTGCTCCCACCCGGGTGCCCAGTTCAACTGTGTGAAGGAGCCAGGATGCTGGAAGGAGCTTAGAAATGGACTCTGAAGCAGCTGATGGGATGCCTGCCATGCCAAAGTGGGCTGGGACAGCCCAGGACCCAGGCACACACCGATCCCCAGGGAGCAGTGAGCAAAGGGGAGCCAAATGCACCATGGGCAGAGTGAGACAGAACCTGAAAGAAATATCTAACAGTTTGTAACTGTTATAATAATGACCCTACATGCTAATTTGTGAAACCTGTAGATACTCCTTCCTAATTATGGTTTTTTTCTTCTACCATGTTTCTTAAATGCATATGCGAGTTGCAGTTTACTTAGAGTGTCAAATCCTGCCAGAGCAGGGCTCCAGCATATATGAAGCACTGATGCTTTCCATTCCTCTCACTGTGCAGACCAATTTCAAATAAGTTTAATTCTGTGATATTCTTGGATTCTAAAGTACAATTTTCTGAAAGGCTGAAATCATGAAAGACAAAATTTCAAATAAAAAAATATATCTACATATCTAGAATAGCAAGCAATAATGTGGAGTTTTTCCTGCGAGAAGCTCAGTTAGGTATTCTGGCTGCTTAACCTGAATGCATTGAGTTAGAGAAAACTCTTGCCAGCTACACCACCAAACAGCAATTAAAACAGGAAACATGCTCTTTGTAGCTTGAGAAAAAATAAGGAGGCCAGTATACGCACAACTTGAAATGTGTGGCAAAATCGCAGCCCAGTTTCCTTCAACACTATTCTGTGAAGGGGTTTAAGCTGCTGTAAACTTTTGAAGGGAAGTCTATGATTGCACTTCCTGTCTTAATGCTATTTGGACATATATTAATGTCATTAATATTAATTAACATGTTAATGTCAGGGAGCCCTGTGCTTTGTCAGGTCAATTACAAATTAAATGAACTCATAATCAACACACATGAAACTGAATGAACTGATGACAGGTGGCTCTGATTTAAAATGAGAAATCTATTGAAAACATTGAAATTTAAAACATCAGAAAAAATCCAATCTGGAGTAAAGAATGGCTTTGTTGGGGTTTTAATTCTGAACAGAAGGGAAAAGCAGGAATACTATGCTCGAATGTTTAGGCCAATAAACTATTTCCTTTTTTTTGTTTGTTTTTTTAGGTATAAAGCTATAGTAAGGCCAATGGAGATCCAAGCATCCCATGCACTGATGAAGATTTGTGTGAGAGCTGCTATAATCTGGATTGTATCCATGTTGCTTGCCATCCCTGAAGCAGTGTTTTCAGATCTGCACCCTTTCCATGACAAAGGGACTAATAAAACTTTTATCAGCTGTGCTCCTTACCCACATTCAGATGGGCTGCATCCCAAAATTCACTCAATGGCATCATTTCTCATATTTTATATCATTCCCCTATCTGTCATTTCAGTATATTATTATTTTATTGCTAAGAATTTGATCCGGAGTGCTTACAACATCCCCGTGGAAGGAAACGTGCATGTGAGGAAACAGGTAGAGATTTGACTTTCTTCAAAAATCCACATTCTCTGTGAATCTGGGAGGAGAGAGAGAATACAGGAAAATTTATACTGTGAAACCGTGTATATCGTGCTGATTTTAATAGATTAGGTGGGGTAAAAGAATGAAAATGGTTGAAAGAAGCCACGATGCAGGGCTAAACAGTTAAAGCATCTCCTCTTTGTAAGTTCAGAGACTTTGGCAGAGTGGTTACCATGGCAAGCATAGCAGGACACCCTTGCCAAAGCCTAGGAAGGTATTGACTAGGATACAGGGAAAGAGGCAGAGCTAAGTGTTTACAGATTGAAGCAAAGGGGTGATATAGGAGAAAATCAAAACTTCACAAAGTTGCTTTGTCAGAGAGAAGACCTTGCCTGTTTCTAAACAGCCTGTTTACCTTGATGCATTTATCTGACTTGCCTTACCTCTTCCTTTTAAACGAGGTGCGCTTCAACCTCAGCTAAACTGGCACAAATGGTTCTAAGCTGCGCAATTGTCCACTCAATTGCACCCAGCTGACACCTCCACCTTAGGCTGACCCAACACAATCATCTCACATAGCCTTCAGGTGCTGTGCTGAATCATTAGGGCTGGAAAGACTTTGGTTCTTCCCATCAAATGGTGTGAGATCCCTGAAATCCTTGTCCTTTTTCACTTCTGAATGTGCGTAAATCTTCCCCCCCCCCCGCCCCCCGCAGGCCATTCCTCTGCTGATTCAATGGCTGTTTTGATTAGTGGCAATAAAGTGAACAGTACAAGCAGCCCTTTCCCCTTTTGGTTTTGGGGAGAGAGCTCTAAAGAAAGAAAAAGGCCAGGCTGCACTCTAGCACTCTCCGTCCATCATTCCCGTCCTGCTGTGCATTCAACTGCTATACGTCTCCATTTGAGATAACTGGTATCGATTTCTTTATTGCGTTGCTTCCTTTCTTTATAGTGCAGATGTGGCCTCAATAGCCCTATATCAAATTAAGAATACATTTAAAAAGCATATATGGTTAGCCAAGGAGAGCCCTTTCTCAAAGGATTTAATTTTCAGCCGTCTCTCTAGAGACGTTATCACCTGGTACATGTCAGTCCTTCCTGAGCTCAATGGCTGATTTTTAGTTGGTGCCGTTAAAGGGGCACAGAATAAAGTCAAAATGGGCTTGTCATGTCTCTCCTGCCTGCTTCCTGCTTGCAGCTGTCCTGAGAATAGATCAGCCTGTGTAAGATGCTCAGTTTCTGATTTACCTGTGCAGCTTGGAAGGGGGATGAGGATGGGGAAGTGTCCTGGGAGCCGGGCCAGGCACTGTGGCCACACTGTTGCAGGAGCAAGGGCAGCAGGGCTGGGGCCAGGAGCAGTTGGAGGCCATTCACATCCTATTTAAATACAATAAGTGGGATGCAGCTAATTCCCTAGGAGTGTCTGAGGAGCATTACTGGGATTACCACAGAGGAGAACATTAGGAAGCCCTAAAAGGTCAGCAGTGTTACACTTTCCAATCCTGCAAACTCTGGTCACACTACCTCACACAGGGAGGCAGTGCATTTTAGCAGGTTTTTCTGGGCAACCCTGTCTGTCCTCTCATTTTGGGCAACCTCCTTCATGGCTTTTGTGTTCATTAGGAAGAGAGATATGTTTTTCAGTGGCTTTGTTATCTTAGTGTGCAGCACTTGTGGTCAAAAGACAAGGTATAGCTTATCTCAGCTCCCCTCAGTTGAGAAATACCTTTGGGTTGAGTCCAAGCCTGTAGAAGTAAGTAAAACAAAAGTGTGGCTGCTCTGCATGAAGGTTATACTGCATGCTAGCTGGCTTTGTGAATGCACCTTTCCCTGACAAAGCTCAGATTATGCTGAAAGGTGGTCACCCATCGATTCGCCACCTGTAGCTCTCTCCTGGTGGCTCCAGTGCTTTCAGCTGAAGGGTCCACCTCGCTGCTGCCTTGGTGTTTCTCCAAGTACAGAATATCCTCTCTCTGTTTCTCCATCTCCTCCAGACTCTGAGTGCTGCACTTGGTCTCAAAGGGCTGTGAGCTCTTGACAGCACTTTTGTGTACATACACCACATGGCCCCGTGGCAGAATGTCCTGCCTCTGAGCTCTGTGAAATATTCCAGATTCCCACATGATAACTGATTATAGTAATAGTAATAATAATAAGGTGATATATTAAAATTACATATGATTGTATATATTATGTGTGGATAACTAATGAAGATTGTCCACACTTTTGTTGCCAGAGCTGGGATTTTGCAAAGTGACAAGCCATTGGAATTTTATTTCTAAACAGGAAAGGAAAGACTACTTCTTATGTAATAAATTTTCAGAATTATTTGTTTATAAGGGAAAGGGGTTGAGGAGAGACAAGGAGAGTTCTTGACTGTGTTTACGTGCAGTCCAGATTTCCCTGCTCTGGACATGCCACCTGCCATATGTTAGCCTGAAAGCTGCAGCACTGGCAAAAATAGCCAGCCACTGGTCTGAGCTAGGAATAGCAGCTAATCTGTGTTTCTCTTTCTTCGTCCAGATTGAGTCCCGTAAGCGCCTGGCCAGGACCGTGCTGGTCTTCGTGTGCCTCTTTGCCTTCTGCTGGCTGCCCACTCACATCATCTATTTATACCGCTCCTACCACTACTCTGAGGTGGACACCTCAGTGCTGCATTTCATTGCCAGCATCTGCGCTCGGATCCTGGCCTTCACTAACTCTTGTGTCAACCCCTTTGCTCTCTACTTGCTCAGCAAGAGCTTTCGGAAGCAGTTCAACAACCAGCTGCTGTGCTGCAGAGCTCGCCTCCTCATCCGCTCCCACAGCATGGCCAGGAGCACGACACGAATGACCTCCCTCAAGAGCACCAACCACTCCCTGGCCACCTTCAGCCTGATCAATGGCAACCACATCTGCCACGAAGGCTGTGTTTAAAGGGCACAGTCAGGGACATAAAGTGCTGAGCACAGCTGCCAGGCTTTGCTCCGTGGGGTTGGGGAGCAGCGCACACATGCATGCACACACGCATGCAAGGAGGTGTGGTGTGCTCAGAGAACTCAGAGGAGCTTGAAGCATCCAGCATTTCATCTTGGGATGAAGTTGAAGCATCCAGAATTTCACCCTGGACTGAGGCATCGCCGGAGCATCAGATCATTGAGCACCAGCCCACAGGATCTCCCTGGGAACTGCTGCTGTGCTTTCAGTGAGAGCAAAATGAGCACTTTAAGATCAAATCTCTTTTGGCTCTGCAGAATCACATCCTGCTCAATCCCAAATTTATGCAGACTTACAGCAGTGATAAAGACCATATGAGGTGCACACAATTTCTCAGAACAGTTGCATCCATCATTTCATGGTGTAATGTATTTTGACATAGAAAAAAATACATTTAAATAAGGTAAATTTACAAAGGAGTTCACCATAGGTCATTTACAGACTTTTCAAGCATTTATTAATTTTCTGAGTACAGTATTAATTCATGGTCTGAAAGATATCAAGAGTTTACTGGGGCATGTCAGTGGCTCCATTTGAAATGAGCAGTATCTTGCACCACGTCAATGTGAAAGCAGTAACGTGAATAAATGTGAGTTGAAATATGTTTACAGCTTTCAACTGTGTGAGCTTTTGCCATGTTGCGGAGGACACAGCAGGGCAATTTCCAAGCATTACTGTTTTGTTCTTCCTGTCTTCAAAGGTGTGAGATAGTGAATGATCCACCACCCAAGTGGTACCACAAAATTTTAGTTGGGTTTGGCTAAGGGCAGGCAATAGCAGAAACTGAAGTACAGCTATTTTTCTTGTAGTAGTGCTTTGTAAAACACTTGTTTTTCAGCAAAACCTGTCAACAATGCAAGGTCTGATCTCCAACCTACATTTTTTCCTGCTGTATTCACAGAAATCTGTGGAGACAGAGTGCCAAAACTGATTGGAGAATCAGGTCTACTGTAATGTTCACCCCAGAACAAGTCCTGTGCCGGGTATCATCTATTCTGGAAACAAGAGCACAGTGTCCTGCAGATAACAAACTCCTGAAGCACCTGGGCTATAAGACAAGCAATGAAGCTGCACACCTGATAAATAAAACTGCTGCCAAATGAGGCCATAAACCAATCACTGCAGCAGACTATTGGGTTTTTAATGGCCCTTATCCTCTTTTATTAATTTTCTCCTTTTTGTTTCTTTTCTTCTTTGCCTCTGTTTCACGAGTTCTTTTACTCAGAGTTCAGATTGAAACGCAGGAGATGCCAGGGGCTTCTTCTTCTAATTGGTGTTTATTATTTCTTATCTATAGCACAGCTGCACGGAATGTGCCTCTAAGTTAACAAGGTGGAAAATGGCCCTGAAGTTCTAACTTCCAAGGCCATTTAAAGTCCACACTATCCAATTATGGAATGCCAACTAATTTATTTTTACTTATAATCCAATAACTAATTATTCATGATCCACACTGCGGGTTTTTTGAACCAATACCAAACACCTAGATTTGTGATGAAGAAGGAGGAAAGAAGAACAAACCTATGCCCCAAATCCTCCATCTTGTTACTAGATCCCATAAACCTTATTTTTCTACATCTCTACATATTCCACCCAGTGACAAAACTTTAATTACACAGCAACAATCTCAGTGCTATTACATAATCTGGGAAGTTCTTCCCAAGGCCTCAGGTCAAATGCACTGTGCTTTTGAAGATCGTTACCTGTCAGCACTGAAAGACTGACAGTCTCTGAACCCAGGATTCCAACATCTCCCCCTCCTGTTTGAACCATGAGCACTGCTTTAACTGCTTTCTTAAACCATTGTCGGATACACTGAAGTAGACAAGGTACAAGTACCATGATGACTATGACAATCAAAACATACATGCCCACTCTCAAAAGCTCTCTCCATAGTGGAGCGAGGCTCAACCAATCAGACAGATCATCCAAACATGATCCTCTTTCAGCTTTGAGTTTAGTGAGACCTTCTTCTAATTGTTGGATGCTCTTGTGTATTGATACAGAATGGTCAGAAAGGTTCATGCAACACATTCCATCAAAGTCTGCATCCGTGTCTGTGCACTAACAAAAGGAAATCTATTGCTATTTGCTATTTGCTAAGTTGCATGTCTTACACTTTGAACATTTGTTAACAAGTTGCTCAATGCGAGAGAAATGGCATGAGAGTTCTTACTTAGCCAACAGCCTAATTGATTCAATTGTTTCAAGGCTGCTCCTGCAGCAGCATGAAGTACAAAGAGAGCTGCAGCAAACCTTCTTCCAAAATTCCAAGCTTTAAAATTACCATTACAATCAGGTGTCTATTGGTCAACAAATCTTTTTTCTCTATGCTTGTGTTCTTTAATCATTTTTATGTTAGGTGTTAGTAAAGTAAGTCTCCCAATGCTGCATGGTCCACCTTTGGGGTTTGATGGAATGGCAGACCAAACTCTATTTCCACAAATGAAAAAGTCTCCTTGTGGTAATTGTAAAGGAACATCGTTGGGTGCTGTGTACAAGACTAAAATTCTCTGAACCCAGGATTCCAACACTCTTTGATGATGATCCTTTTCATTACCACACCAAAAGATAAATGAAAGCTGGTAAAACTTTGTCCTGGGTTTGCTCTGTGTTTGTAGAAAAAGTCATGTGTGCAGTGTAAAAGCACTCAGCCCTGCATCTGCAACTGCTTTGTGATGCTAGTGGGAGCTGGTGTCTCCAAGGGCTCAAACAGGCTCTGATGCCAAAGACAGAGCTCTGAAAACTTCACCTGATTTTTCCTTTTGTCCTCCAGATGAGATTGGACATGCAGGTACATGAGCTCAGGATGTGGCCACACCACTGTGCTGATGTGCTGCTAAGGGCAACACTGCCCTGTTCCCCCACCAGCCCTGGGCACTGACACCTGTGTCACCCCCTCCTGCAGTCATAAGTGCCCTCACATCCTAATCAGCCTGAAAACTAATGGGATAGGGTTATTTTATAGATGAGTCAATTCCCTTGCTTGGCTGACTGTGTCACTATGATGTTAATTTCAATTTACTGAGCTATCTAAGGTCCTCATTTATTAAAATTTTCAGTGCTTTCCCCAGTGTTTACTATAAAGCCACATACAGTACCAGACGCTCAGTCTGCAAACATTTCAGAGAGTTTGGTTGAGTTTTGAGCTGTTTATGACATTTCAAAATGAGAAAAATTTATCTGGCCTAAGGTATTTTTATAAAATATTTTCTTTAACCTTGTAAGAATTTAATCAAAGGCAAGCAGGAATTACATACTTCAACAGCAACCACACCAGGTGTGCTACATGATGTGTCCTCCTGTTCAGTAACAAACAAGAGATTACTCTTGTTCTACAAGAGACTTCAAAAGTTTCTGAATTTTTTTTTTTCTGAGCGAAGGGGCTAAAATCATAAATCATGAATCATAAAAATGAGAAAATCATAAATATGGGGAGAAGAGCAGTGTTATAACTCCCTTAGGGCTAAGCTGAATCAATTACTCTGCCTCTCTGAGAAAGGTGCTGTTTTGAACACAGGAGAGTTATGAAGATTCAGCACTGCAGATTTAAATAAGTGGTATTGATTTTACCCTTTTCTTACAAACAGAGGTAGTGACTCCTCCAAGAACAGGAAAGATGGTTATGGCTGTGGTCTGGAAAATGCTTTCCAGAAAGGCAGCTGCAGGTTGTTCACATGTGTCACAGCCTCACTCCTACCTAAGTTGCTCAGTATTATTTAGTGGTGACCTCACTGCTGGTTGAACTCAAGGACCTTAGAGGTCTTTCCAACCTTAATGATTTTGTGATTCTATGATTCCTTTTAACTTGGTTTTTGCATCTGATAGGCATAAATTTAGGGGGAGCTCCATGTAAAATGCAATCCTTTCATCAGAATCTAAGATAAATACAAGTTATTTTAATATTTAGAAAATTAGATCTAGTCTTTTCAAATGAGATGTCAATTTGCATTAACATTCTTCATTTTATTCAGATCCTGGCTCCCTGTTCAATATCTTTAAGACAATTTAGTGGGTCTGTGGGAAAAAAAAATGCATTGAAAAAAGTTCCTTGCAAAAAGTATTTTGAAATGTATTTCACAAACTTGCACTCATTTTTTAATGCCTTTGAAAGAGCAAACCTGAGGTTGAAATTGTTTCTCTTTCATCCTCATATTAAAATAATGAAATAAATTCAGTTCAGCAGTTGAGGTCAGGGAAGGAAGGAAGATTCAAGAAAGTTTTCTGAAATATCCCAGCATGTAACTGAAATATTTGTAGCTGCAATTTTGTGTGTGTTTCTCATTCCTTGTCTCATTACCTTGGTTTCAAAAACACGATGTACTTTACACTGCCGCAGCAGCCTGATCCCTTATCTAGAGCTCTCGCAGTGTTTGCTGGCACAGCTGCAGTGCTGATTCTTTCAACCTGGAGCGTTGTCTGCAGTGTTTTGTTTGTTTGGTAAATTTCAAAGTGCCGAAGATAAAACCTGTGCCCAAGATACAACTCAAGAAAACCTGTGCCCAAGATAAAATCCTGGCAGGCAACTCCAGCACTGTGCACTCAGGTACTGCCCAGTCCTGGGAAGCTTTGCAGTCCCTGGCTGTGACCCTGGGGTGGCTCTGCACCCCCTTTTCAGCTCTGCTCTCTCCATCAGCACTGGAAGCATTGCAGTAATGACTCAGACCATGTTGTGTAAGGAATGCTGTGTTTCAGTGACCCTGAAATCCCTGGCTCCTGGGAGGCTGAAGAATTTTCCTGCTGGGTCCACACAGACATGTCTAAAAGTGGAAAGGTGAAATTTGCTTTGAACAAGGCAGCCCTTTGGGTTCAGTCTGCCCTGTCCTGTGTGACACATGGCAGTTGTGTCATTTCGACTATCTGCAGGGTGGAGGTGTGGGAAAAATGGTCCCTGGGTGAGAACGTGGGTGTTACACAGCGGGGAAATATTGCTGTTCCCCACAGGGCAGCTGTGCTTTCGTCCTGGGTCACAAGTGCTACTGGGCAGAGTTATTAAAAGTACATAGCTGCCATTTGCTGAATTGGTGTGAAATGCTAAATTAATGTCAAACAGGAATAAATCCAGTATCTGAAGGGGGACTACAGGGAAGCCGGAGAGCCACCCTCCATCGGGGACTGTAGTGATAGGACAATGGGTTCAGACTCAAAGAGGGGAGATTTAGGTTAGATACACAGAAGAAATTCTTTACTGTGAGAGTGTGAGGCACAGGAAGAGGTTGTCCAGGGAAGCTGTGGATACACCATCCCTGGAAGTGTTCAAGCCCAGGCTGGATGAGGCTCTGAGCAACCTGATCTAGTGGAAGGTGTCCATGCCCATTGGAGGGGGGTTGGAACAAGATGATCTTTATGGTTCCTTCCAAACCAAACCATTTTATGATTCTATATTATGTTCATGCTTATACTGAGTTATGTCCATGCTTACTCAGGAGAAATTAAATAGGATAAAACATGGTTCTTCATCAGGAATTTAAATTTTTCTGAGATTCCTGAATTCCCTTCATTTACACTGAACCTGGTGGGAGATGAAGATGCCGAGTAAATCACAGCTTTCAGCTGTTCTTGCTTTAGTTTAGGATTATCAGGTACAATTTCTCTCTAAAACTATTTATTCTAGGTTTGAAAAATCACCACAAAGGATCAAAAAGCATAGAAGCTTTCTAATACTGACACCAGGTAAACAATTCAGATTCCTCATCTCTGTCTACAAGGGGCATTTTTTTTTTGCAGTATTTCCAAATATTGCCTTTTAGAAAATGTTTAAATATGAAAAATCAAAGATGTGTGATTCTGCTGCATGGCAACAATAGGTGCAAGCAAGAAAAAAATATCAGATGATGGAAGAGTTTTACTTTTAAACACAAATATTTATTTATGAAAATACTTGTTGAACTCAAATAGTTATTTTTTTAAATCCAGGTGATGAATTTTTCTTTGTTTTAAACAAATAAACAAAAATTCAAAGCACCTCTATGCACCTAACAAGAAAACAGGAAACCTGTTACTGATATGTGTAATCCTGATTCTCCCAATTAGCTTGATTTATGTGGAATGAATGTTATAGTTAAAACCCAGAAAAATTACACTTTTGTGCATGGTTTGGCAGAAATAATATACATTCTTCCTCATTTTTCTGACAAAATACATTTTTTTACAGCAGAAAACCATCTGTGGGTATTCAGTTGGGAAGAAAACCCTGTCTTTCAGCCTTCTTTAAAGGCAAGAAGCTCAGTGCTGCTTATCTGAGCAGTGAGCAATCCCCTGAACGCTAACTGCTCATTGTTAGTGCTGGGCCATGATAACAGGTAGCTTATCCTCTCCATACTGGGAAACCACAGCCGGTGATGGGCCTCTATCATTCACCATAAATCATTAGAGATTACTGATATTGCCCTTTCCAAGAGGAAGGTAGCAGCAGTTCAAGGATGCAAGGAAATATTTTGACGGCGTTGTTCAAACCTCCACCTCAATGAAATATTTGTGCCACCCTCACTTCATTTTAATTTTTGTTTGTAATTTTTATGACACCATCTTTATATGTGATACTGTATTTTAAACCTGGAAAACATAGATGGAAGATAGCTGACTTTAGCTGATTTAGGTCTTCTGTAAATTGATATTTATTTAGGAACAAAAAAGTTGTTGGGCTGTAAAATGTATTTTAGCTTGGGTGGCTACAGACTCCCCACCCAAGCAAGTTCAGCCAGCCTGCAGAGGGGCTCAGCAGATGAGCTGGACAAGCTGCTCTTGCTGCAGCCCTCCCTGACACAGGGTGTTTCTTGCAGGGGCTGTACATCTCACATGCACCACTACAGCCAGACCCTCCCCAGAGCCAGGAGCCCTGGGCCAGCCCTGTGCTCACACACCCCTTTCTGGTCAGACCACCTTGTCCCTGACCCCTCTCTCCTCCCAGAACAGCTTGCAGGGGTCCACCCCTGCCATCCTGCCTGCAGCTGGGGCTGTAAGCAGCTGGACAGCCTCCTGCAAGACCTCTGGAAGAGGCACTACACATCTCCAAATCATGCTTAGGCACACCACGTCCTGTTCACTCAGGCCCAGGCTACAGATCTCCTAGAACTTACTTCTCCCTTGTAATAGCTTCCCTAGGAAGCCTGAAGTTTAATTGTACAGGACACCTTGAAAGTCTTGGCACCTTGAAATTGGTGGAGCTGGATGTGGATTCACAGTTAATGAGTCCTCACACAGGTAGGGCAGCTGTGCAGGTCATGCCACGAAAGGGATGAAAGAGTACCCCCTTGGAAAGACCCTCACTGCTGGCCAGCTGGATGAATATTTATGTGTCTACCTTGCACTTCATAATAATTGAGCACAGCAATTGTAAAATCTTTAAAGAATAGAGACTGAATAACATTCTGCTTAATTCTAAGATTATCAATTAAGACTACATCTCATTTTATATTAAAATCACATCTAAAACTCATTTTATAAGTGCCTAATTGCTTGTTTATGGAAATAGCTACTTCAAATGATTTCTGTGATTAGCTTGACTGTTTTACTGTAAGTGGATATGAATTAAAGAGAATCAATCCTAGAATTCTTTTGAAATAAAAGATTGAATCTATCTTAATGAAAATTAATTACACTTAATGGTAAAATGCCTGCCTTATGCTGAACATTTCTTTGTAAGTGCTACTCTGTGTTTTCAAGGCAAGTCAGGTCCACCCAGTATGTTGCTTTGAAGTGGATGGGTCTGGGCTTTGTGTCAGCACTTCCAGCTGCAGAGTCAGACAGTGCATTATCCACACCAACATCTCCCTGCGGCTGGGTTTCAGTGGGGGTGGATTTGACACCAGGCTCTGCACTGAGACAGAGAAGGAAGACTATAACACCTGTCCATTGAACAAGTCTTCTTTCCAAAGCACTTCAAAGGGTTCAAGGAATTAAAAAAAAAAAAAAGAGAGTGATGTTTCTATCTGTGTTTCATGATTGGCCTAAACCCAAGTCAAAGCAGGTAGAAATGGGTGGCCCCCTGACCCTGGAGGTCAGCAACAAAGTTGAGTGTAGTCCCCAGGTGTGGGGTGCCACTCTCCTACCTGTAGCCCTGAAAAAAGCAGGCACTCAGCCCTGTTCTTTTATTCTTACCAACTGCTGCCCTATCACCACCATCTCATGTCACCTTAGGCAGGCTCTTAGGATTGTTTAACAAGGAGAAGGGGTCTTTTACTCCCCATAACTCACTTTAATGAGGCACATAGGAGACCTCTTCAGATGGTGGTTTGGGTCTTTGCTCATTTGTCCCACTGGGCTTGTCAAACTCCCCACTGGCATGATAAGGGGAACTGGCTGTGAAAACACTTCCAATGGCCATGGGGACCCTGTGGGAAGACTTTAGGCAACTTGCTCAAGCTCTGTTAGACCGTAAATCTAACTTAAGGCCTGTCTCCCCTGGGCCATGTGGTTACTCCTGTAGCAGACTGAATAGGGAGGAAAAGTCAGAATAAAATGTCTTATTGCCATAGATTCATTCAGAAGAAGGTAATAGCAAATCCAGAAAGTTCTCAAGCCAATCTCATGCCTACAGTACGCTTCTGCTATCTATGCGAGAGGCTGAAGGCAAAGAGCAAGATGCTCCTTGGTCTGAAACACACTCATATGTGCCATGAAAGGGACAATCTGTCAGAAAAACATAATTTATTGGCGTCCAAAAGGAAACTTGGGAAAATTGGTTGTGTTGCTCCCTGTAAGGGTAGTGTTGCATTCCAGGGAAGAGGTAAGCTCTGTCTGAGGGACAGAGTCTGGGTTGAAAAACACTCTAATGTTATGCCCTCACTCAGCAGTTCCCAGTCTCCAGGCAGAACTCACCTCATTCCAAGAGGTGGAGCTCTTTGAGAGAGCCGTGAGCACTGAACTCCAGGAGGGCATTTCAAGTTCAGTTGTTTGTTCCTGGAGGAAAAATTGTTGAGCACTTCTAGTCATTCTGAATGTGCATTCAGGACCAGTTGCTGGCAATCTAGAACAAGCCAGGAATCAATTCAGGAAGCGTGGCAAGCCATTACTATGACATGCACTTTAAAAATATCTTAAAGACACCACAGAGTATTTGCTTTTTATAAAAATTATAACAGCAAGATGAGAAGCAGTTCCATACCACAGATTGGCTTTACTAGCAGTGCACTCTGAGGACAGCTGAAGACACAACCCACTTCATTTAGGTTTCCAAATGCATATGTGCAAAAGCTTAGTTACAAACTGCAAGATTGTACACATTTCATAAAGTGTGTGTAAATTTGACATCTCCTATGAATATTACTTATTACTTTGTAAAGTAATGTATGTATGCATTCAGCTATCTGTATAGAATTTAAATATCTTGAATTGCTGTGCACAGAGGCAGTGCAGTTTATTTTATCTGAAACATGCTTTGGTTTCCTTTTCCAGAGGCTGTATAATCTGCTGTGAAAAATAATTTCCCTATTAAATGAAAATTTGCATTAATGTCAATGTCTCAGCTCCCTTGAAATAGCACTTAGAAGGAAATTTAGAAAAAAAATCAGAAAGTGAAAACATGTTGCAATTTGGATTTTTTTTTTTTCTGTGACTTTGATGTATTTTCTAGTTTTATACACCATGCTTTTAAAATTGCTCATGAATGGCCTCTACAGAAATATGGACTCAACGGAAGACTGTCAAAACATGAATATTGAATTGCACAAAACTTACAGCTAATAAAGCATGACAGACAAAATAGATTATATCTGTTGCTTTTTAGTTAGGAAAAAACACACAAGTTTCATAAGCATTTTTTCCACTTGCTTTTGTGTCAATTTTCAAACATTAGAAAGAGTTATTTTCCAGTAACCTAATAGACAACACCAGAGGCTGTGTCACCAAAAATCCCACCGACAATCCTCATCCCAGGTCCAGTTTGCTCCCATGGGCAACACAGGACTGGCAACAGGTATGCAAACCCATAAGACTTGGCAGAGGTTTTTGAAATGTGTACTACTCCCATTTCTGCCACCACTGACCTGCAGCAGCAGTGGAAATGTGGATGCAATACCAGGGAACTGTGAAGGGAGCAGGCAAGAGAGGAGGCCACAGAAAGAGCAATGAAAAGCTGCAGTCAGCCTTGCCTATAAAAACAAAAGAGCATTTGTATTAGAATAGTTGAATACACCTAACAGTTATTGGCTGTGAAACTCAGCTGCATAATGTTGATTAATTAATGGAAAAACACAGAGGCATGTTATGAAAGCTCTCCTGGGATATGTTGGCATCGGTGGGCTTTGTGTCTGGCTCACTGGAAAGAAACTGAGTGACCTTTGCTTCAGCATCCATATCACTTTGAGCATCTGTTACACAACAGTTTTGGCCCTCTAAGAATCAATTGCAGCTCACAGCTTGAAGGAGATCTTGCTTTTGTGGAGAGTTATTGCACTTGAGGTCATCAATCCAATCCACTAAGTCTGTGGATCTTTTCCATCCTCGTTACACACATTGTGAGCTGGATGCAGACATTAGGAGTGTAGGAGTGCTGCAGGAGGCAGAATGTCACACTAACTTCAATTTCTGCTGCTTGGCATTGTTTGATTCAGATTTATAATGCAGCTCACACTTTGTTGCATGTTTGACTTACTATTAATAATATTATTTAAAGCTTAAACAGTATAGACAACTGACAAAAGACTGTTTATTGGAAAGGTTCTCTTTCTATGTTTATGCTATCCCCCATTTAAAACTTCAATTTCTTTTTCTATCCTGTTGGCTACAGTTCTGCTATATATTATTATACAAAACTGCTTCTTATATTGCATTTTGTTCCAGGTGATCTGTGTATTATAATATTACACACTATGAAATAATCAAAATACTGCATTTGAGTAGGTATTTTTCACAGAGTACAAGTATCATGACTCAGACCTTTCACTGTGCATTTAGCATGAAAAGGTATGGAGTACGATAATATCCCATTAGTTTAATATTTTTTTAATGTAGCACTTTGCACAAATTGGAACGTCCCTGATACTCATTGGAAAATCTGTAGAGAAAAGTGTTGCAAGACATCTCATAGCACTGCACATAATGAACTGCCTAGAGACTGCAAATTCTACGAGTCTGCAGTCTGGTTTCTTTCCACTCAGGCAGACAAGGCCAGTACAAGTTGTGCTGGCGCAGCAGCAATCTCATGACTTGAACCCACGAAGGAGTAAAGAAATTCTCTGGGCAACCTGTTCCAGCATCTCACCACCCTCACAGTAAAGAGGAATTTCTTCCTAACATCTAATTTAAGTCTGTGCTCCTTCAGTGTGAAGCCATTCTCCCTTGTCCTAGCACTACAGGCCATTGTAAAAAGTCCCTCTCCAGCTCTCTTTTCAGCTCCTTTAGGTACTGGAAGGCTGACAGAAGGTCACCCCAGAGCCTTCCCTCTCTAGGCTAAACAGCCCCAACTCTCTCAGGCTGTCCTCATAGGAGAGGTGCTCCAGCCCTTTGTCCCTCTTATATTGGGGGCCTCGGAGCTGGATGCAGAACTCTGGGCAAGGTCTAATGAGAGTGGAGTAGAGCGAATGAATCCCTTTCCTCAACATCACTTCTGATACAGCTGAGGACACGGCTGGCGTCCCGGGCTGCAAGCACACACTACTGGATCATGTCCAGCTCCTTATCTACCAACACCCACAGTTCTTAGAACAGCTTTGTCATACAATACACAGAATGATAGAAAGAACCACCTTATGCTGCCTAACATTACTTCCAGATAGTAGAAATGTTCTGGAGCAGAACCGTACTTCTCTTTGTTTCTGCTGCATCTTGTCCAATGTTGACATTAATTACCAGTTTATATTGTATTTCTATTTGCATGGGAGATCTTGGGAACTCTCTATGGGAAAAACACATTTCTTTGCTGTTTCATACCACAGACTTAGGGATTTATTAAGATATTCATTAAGAAAATATGTCAAGTCTCTTACCTAGTAGGTTTTATTTGGGTTTATTAACTTTACTGGGTTTTATTAAGTTTTCTGCCACTGGCTTAAAGGACACCCTTACCAGGAAATGAAGTTAATGAAGCTTCCATTTCCATATTGTACTTATATTAGGAAGATTATATGCACCGTCATTCAGAGCTGGTCAAATATAAATAAAGATATCTTTACTGGGAGTTACTCTAGGGTCCCTCAGGCCGCTTAATTCAGTTTAATTAATATGATCAAGAGCTGATTCTTATGCTTTCTTGTGTAACCTCAGCTTCTTGCTATTCCTTCTGGAATAGAGATTATTGGCCTTTGATTAAGGTAGGTTATTATTTTCTTTATTATACTTTTTAATTTATTTGTAGTAACTGTACTTGAATTTGTTACCCCTCAGGAGACACTCCAGTAAACTTGTGAGCACTGTTTCCATGTAAGAAGGGAACAGATCTGACAAGTCACTATATATTCACACAAACACACCAGATCTTAGAACAGGCTCTAAAATTCGAATTAAGGCAGAGGATCTACCAACACATTCTCTTGCACTGAAAAAGGAAATAAAGCATATAGTATTGGGGGGAAAAAATAAATGTTTGCTGATAGAAAAATGTGCTCTCCCTGCTTCCTCGCCAGCCCAGGATAATTTTCTGCAATGACACTCTCCAAAGTCTGCCCAGTACATAGATCTTTTCCAGGAACAAGAGGTGCAGGAAGGACCAAAAGAAACATCACTACAGCTGAGTTGCGGTGTGTCATCAGTTGAGAAACTTGAACTGAAATATTTCCGATGTTGGAGATGTTAGAGAAAGTGTTACCTGCAGCACTGGCTTCTTTGCAGACATTTTCTAGATGAAAATAAGGCTTCAAAGGAAAAGCAAAGATGGATGGGGTGAGTCTTCTTAAGCAATGCAAGACGTTTTTTGATAAAATCAGGCCAAGTTACTGTGCCTGGTGAAAAGAGGAAAGAGACAACTGGGAAAAAAAAGTGATGGAGATAGCTAAGAGAAAGACTGAAATTTGAAAAAGTGACTGGCCATACAGTCTAGAATTACTTTCAGTGAAGAAAACAGGGTTACCCTACTCTTCTTGAAGATCAAAACATCAAGACACTTCTCCAAACATTGCAGCCTCTGCTATTACCTCTAACATGGGCACTGCAGAGAGCTAGAGTCTTACCTAGATTTGGCTGAACCCTGTTCATTGAGAAGAGGCAATGACACTGATTTTCACTCCTTTTTATTGCATTTATTACATGATTTAAAACAGCATAATTGTTATGCTGACTTTCTAAGAGCGCAGGATCGGTTTTGCATCTGAACATAGGTGTTGGCAGCATGTGGAAGATGTCAAGGTGGGTGCAATCATAATTTCCAAAAAAAGCAAAGGCACATGAATACAGACAAAATAATGACTCTTTGCTTTTAGGTTTTGCTTCTCATTGCTAAACTAAGTGCAGTATAGACAAAATGCAAACACCAGAAGCAAACTGATCTGTGCTTTAATAGGCAGCATTGCCATACAAAATACATCTCCACAGGTATCAGGGAAACAAAGAGATAATATTAATTTTCATGTTTCTAAATGATGAGTTATAGGAAATCTTGACAGCTCCTTTACAAAGTAGTCTTTTTGATTAAGCATTTATCAGTGTTGTCAGTCCAATTAAACTATAATCCCGGTGACAAGTTCATCTTTTCCCTGTGTGCTGCAATGATTATGAGCTGGACACATGACACAACACAGAACACTCCTACCTTGCAGTGGGGATGGATAGTCCATGAGCTCCAAAGAGTCTGTGAGAACCTGTTAGACTCTTCTTATGGATAGATACAGGGAGTTAAGCATTTTTTGGGGTTGACTACGGCCTTCTGCACCCTCCAAAGTGGAGAAATGTGGAGGCTGGTGGGCCTGCTGGACAAGGAACGAAAGGAGTCCTACAGTGGGATAAGTCCTACGTTCCTTTCCAGCTTATGGTGACTGAAAAGCTTCCCCCAGAATGCTCTGTTACGTTAATGTACCCCAGTTCTGCTCCCCTGGTTGGCTCCGTTGGCCGCCACAACCCTTGTTACCTGATACGCCCTCAGAGTTTCTCGATTAGTTCTCTTACCCTGGACCCCCCATTGCTCTGCCCCGGGACTTCTCTGAAACCTCGCACGAGTGCAGATGCGTTAAATCTCTCCTGTAGAGCCCTATGCAAAGACTCTTCCTGCTCATTCATCGTTGGACTGTTTTAGCTGGCTATCTGGTGTGTGTTTGCAAGTGTGCTGGCTGCACCGAGAGGCTTCCTTGGAGACGCTGTGGGGAAGGTCGCGACATGATACCAGACAACAGAAACGCGACAGAGAAACACAGGACTTTCTTGAATTCTGAAGAGAGGCATGTGAGTGTGTGCCTTCTCCTGGCTGTGTATGAATGGTCCTTGCCTACTGATGGTTGTTCTTGTGTGTCTGGCATGGATGTGTGGGTTTAGAGATGTTTTTAAAACAGGGTTCTCAAAATGCAATTTTTAATTGTCATTTTAGCTATGTATGCGATGAGTCATTCCTGTGATGAGTGTTTTTTAATGGTAAATTCTCACCTTACAGGGAATATTCTTAGCCACAGATATTGATTTCAGACCACCCTGAGGCATCTTGAGGCAGCTCCCATTTGAAGTGGCAGATTCCCACTGAAGTCCTTTCCAACCCTTGGAAAGGATGCCACCAAGGCTGAAGACTCAGATCACGGTTCACACTTTTTTTCAACATTGTTTTGGTGAACACATGTCCCTGATAGTGTTTAAAGGGCAGAGGATCAGCACTCAGGCTTGATGGGGTATTAGGTGCAAAGGCTTTTTGTAACTCTGAATCTCTAGCCTTTTCTGGTGTCTCATTCCAGTACTGTATTATGCACAAAGTTGGGATCTTTGGAACACTTCCACGTAACTGTGGCAATTGTTTTGTCTCACAGTGCATCCAATCTGCCTACAGCTGGTGGTGGCATACCTGCCTTTAGGCAGCCTGAGTTAAGTGCAGATCCTAGCTGGTACTAGCACATTCCAGAATTTTTCTAAGGAAACTCCAAAACTTGATTCTATCAGTACCTAGGGGAATGCCTTTCCATGGGAAGCTGCAAATGCAGCACCAGTCAGGTATGGACATCATGACTCCAGCCCTGGTACAAGCTCTTTGCCCAAGTGACATGGCTCTGCTGCATCAGAACACTGCAAACTTACACTCCAGGTTGCCTTCCAGTAACTTGCTTGCATGGCAGTTTTGGTAAGCCAAACAGGAAACACTAGCTGAGCTGAGAAATTCAAGGGCATTTTTCAGTGGGGCATGCTTGTATTTGAGATTTATAGCGCCCTGCAAAAAATCATGATTTACTGCTTATGCCATGGAAATTTCAATTCCTGTGATAATCCAATCTTCTTCAAACCTAGTTAAGAGACGCCTTATTTAAGACTACTTTAGACGTCTTAAAGTAGACCACAAAGCCTGAAATTCCCATTAGATTAATTAACGTTTTGAAGGCACGCTCCAAAGACACTTTGTGAGAGCCAGGATGAGAAATAAATTTCATCATGACACCCACTCTGGTACCGCCTTCCAAAATGCCCAAACCTTTCAGGGTAGCTCATCACTCATGTGCCATGAGTGAAATGTTTATTAGATGCTCTGCATCTGTCCTTCCTGTCTTTGCAGAATGTTTTTCTGAATCTCTCTAGACACAAATTCTATTACTACTTTTAAATTGTCTTTCAGATCTTTTAATCTTCTGTATTCTTCAGTAGTTATGCAAGTCTCTCTGCATTCCTGAAAGATTATTTTAGTGTCATAGATATCAGAAGTTCTTTTTAAATATAATTTTTAATCTGTATTTTACTATAATTCTTATTATCAGCAGGAATTTAGGATCGTATCCAGGCAATTTGCAGAAAACTAGGACATGAGAAACAGCAGTGAGCAAGAGGCCTTCATATAAGTGTATAACTGCAAGATAAATATTTTGGGAATTTATTGCTTGTTATCTTGATTATTTGCCATATTGATATGTCTGGAGCTGCTGGAAAGAAGTGAGAGAAAAATCTGTTTTGCTATGGTTTTGTCTGCCAGAATATGCTGGTTTTGGCTGTGATAGAGGTAATTTACTTCATAGTTGCTGGGATGGGTTTGCGCTTTGGATTTTTGCTGAAAACACTGCTGATAACGGCAGAGATGTTTAGAATCATAGAATAGAATCATGGATGGATGGATGGAAGGAAGGAAGGAAGGAAGGAAGGAAGGAAGGAAGGAAGGAAGGAAGGAAGGAAGGAAGGAAGGAAGGAAGACCAATCCCAGCTTCAGTTTTGATCCAGCTGATGGGGTGTCCAGTGTCCACCCAGGCTTCACAGGGATACCTTTTTATAGATAAGTTTTCCCCACCCTGGAGCTAAGTTTCTCTCTTTCTATGCGAATGAATTATCACACAGATTTTGTTCTTCTAGACCTTGCTGGAAAGGGGTCAGAGGGCTTCAGGGATCTTTGGTGGTCTTTCCTGGAGATGGCAGAACACCTGCCTGACTGTGGGAATTAGCTGCATGGGGCTGAGCTGCCAGCTGGGGGTAAATCAGGCCACAAATCTTGCTGTCATTCAGAGTGACCTGCAACAGATAAAAAGGTAGACCAAACTTCCCACTCTTGTGATATGCCGCCAAGCCACAAATATATATGACTTTTTTCCCCCTAGTGGATGTTTCTGTTTGTGAAATTAGAGGGGATGAAGCAGAGCTTCATTTCTTCTGGCTGTGCCAGCTGAAGCAGAACAGATAATTTAAAAGGTTCTCTAGTGTTCTCTTTACTTCAGAGGTGCAATTCCCACCCTGACCCCCCCCCAGCCCTCCCCCAAAAGCTAGAAGAAGCAATAAAAATTATTCTTTGCTTTTTATATTTTGGGCTACATCACTTTGGATAGCCTATCAAACATCCAACATTACCCCCCTCTCTCTCTAGGAAAAAATTCCCAGCTAAAAGCCATCCAGTTTGCAAGGTATGGCATCAACTTCTGTAGCTTACACACCCCCTTCATGCTCCGCTCCAGCTCTTTCTGGGGTCAGCTGCCCTCATGGTTGCCTTCAAAGAGCACTACTTGTGACAATTGTATCTGAAAACTTTGGCAGCTAATAAAAAAATAACCCTGGCTTTTGGTGACCTGTAGTTCATGCCCTGATTCCATGAAAGATCTAGTAATAAGTTTTTCTACCTCACATGGTGATGGGAAGTGACTGATGTTTCAGAGCTAAGTCAGCCTTTCACAAAAATTTCATTACTCTGTTTCACCAGGTCAAAAGGCTTAGGAAATGAGACACTTAAAGAGCTGTGACAGAAGGAGCGGTGAATGACCAGGAAATGAAAAGGGCTTGTTGCCTGCAGCAGTTCCCACTGCACTGACTCAGGAGGAGCTGTCTGAGAAGGGATTCTCATTGTTCTGGCGTCTCCATTACCAGGGAGAGGAATGAATTCTTTGCTGCAGCACCTCACCCAGGAAACACAGCCAGAGCCCGTGGGTCAGGTTGTCAACAGGAGCAGAGGATATCACACTGCCATTTCAGCATGTACCCACTGCTCCTCTGTTACAGTGGAGATACCGTAACATGATGTATCAAACAAGGAGGCCCGAGGAAAAGAAATATACATGGACCGATTCTTGATAGATGTTTCAGAGATGTTTATTTCTCCAGCCGCATGGCCGGAGGTCTGCCAAGGAACTCTTACAATCACGGGACCCGAGGGTCCTTGCCCGCGCAGGGAACACAAAACAACCAATGGGGAACGAGGCTGAGCAGGGGCAGGGAAACCCCGTGTCTGTGCCCTCAGGGCCCCTCTCCCAGGGCTACATGGCAGGAGGGGACGAACCCCAACACTCCTCTTCCTTGCTGTTCTGGGAATTCATTTCTCTCTTCTGCATTTGTACTTACAAGAAAACACTGTGGTCTGCATATATTAAGTATTTGATGATCTAGTTGCAAGTTGTACCACCATCATACATACTTTACTGGAAATATAAATGATACTCTGTTCTCTTGCATACTTTCAAAAGATAATAATTGCTCCGTGTAACATTTTGGTTGTCTGATTATTCCAGCTGTTTATATATTACCTCTGAACCAATTAAATTGTAAAGGTAACATACTATAGAGAATGGAGACAGTCTCTGTTGTTGACTGCAGGGGAGAGAAGGGAAGAGAGCAAATCTGACAACACAGGACCATGTAGTCTAATGTAAAGAGCTGTAAATTGTGGAGAGCTAGAGATGAATTATGCTGAGTACTCAGGAGACTGGAATGGGGAAGTGTCAAGGGCTAAAGTCCTCCTAAAGCAGTTTGCTGCTGCAAGTAACAGTTTGGCTTTGTGGATTGGAGAGTGGTAACCAAACATTCCTACTTACGTTTTGCCTATGTAGCACTTACCCCATTCTCTCTATATAGGCAAAACCAACAAATACACTATTTTAGCTGCTTGTATGTTTTGCTACTACAAGATAGGACCCACAAGTTTCAATTAACACAGTGTTGCTGGAGCAGTCCCACACATCTGCAGAGGGGCAAGAATTATCATGTTACAAGCCACATTAACTATCATGCTTAAAGATTTTCAACTGCACTTCTCTGTTGCAGTGAGTGGCTCAACTGAGAAGTTTAGAAAACGGGACAAACTTCAGAAAGATGCATGAAGGGGTCTGAGTAGCTTCTCTGTCACAGGAATGAGCTAGTGCTGTCTCAGGTGGCTAATTACAGAGATTTTGCCAGACCCCTTTCTGAATTGCTCTCTTGTGTATCCATCCAGCCATAAGTCCCTCCTTGTGACTTAGTCCTTGCATAGCTTCACTCAGTGAAGGGTTTCTGTTTGACCTGCACTTCATCCTGCTCCACTTTGCAATGCCATCTCAGTCATCTTCCAGAAAAGAGGGAGATATCTGTCTGCTGGGGGCTTTTCTCACCACACCAAACATGAGGAACACCAGTTCCCACACCAAATCCCTGTGAGAGCTTCATTCTGACTCTGGTTTGTCAGGGAAGAGGGATTCATCCACTACGAATTACTTGAGCAGATATCCCAAAGAAACACCACACATTAACTTAGCTGTGTTCCTCTGTCTTTTCCATCCATTCACTCAGCCTAATGTCCTCCCTTCAGGACATGAGCCCAAGTATATCTGCTCTGTGGAAAGGGATGCATGCTTCATCTTCCCTGAGTGTTGCAAGTGCAGAATATGAAGATTTTGGTGGGCAAATAGATAAAGCAAATTCCCAAAGTTTCCTAGAGGGATTTAGGCAAAGCAAAGGCTTGATGTAGTGCAATGTCCATGGCAGAGCTCTATCAGTAGCAAGTGGACCTTGGAAACCATGCAGGGATCCTCATTGTCTCCAGTGGCCTACATTCCCTCTGTATGGAGGAGGGAGCAGCCCACTGTGGCATCCTGGTTGCCCATCTGTGTGCTCGGGTACCAACAAGAGATGGAAAGCCATGATGGGGAAAAGGTGCAGAATTGTGCTTCTTCTTGTACCCTGATTCCTGGCTTCAATGTGACCTTTTTTCCTGCACCATCTAAGGGAGCGGGTGTAGTCATGCAGGCAAGTATCTTTATAAATGTACAGTCATTCCTGATCTGTAAATACCACAAACCAAGAAGAAGAGAGAGAAGTAACAAAACCATGAATATCATCCTCCCTCAGTTGCCCCAAGGAAAGTGAGAAATTAATGCTCTTGTGGCTGAGTAATCCTCTTCTCTGTGCAGGGAGGATTTCAGAGGCCTAATGATGCATGTCACTTCTTGATGCTGCAACTGAGACTGTATCCTGCCATGACACCATGCCTGGGAAAAAGTGTAATTGTTGAAGCCTGGCCTCAAATGCTGAAAAGAAAGGAACTGCATATGTGGGTATGTCTTAGAATAGATGAAACTGGGATATGGTTGACAGTACACCAGGCCCCTGGGTTAAATACAAAGCCATTGTATACAATGCAAAAAGCTTGGGAAAGGGGAAAAACTGATGACTACAAATTAGCTGTTTAAGAAGCCATTAACATGTGGCCTCTGGAAAGTTCTTTGTTATCCACCCTTTTACTTTATTTGGGAAAAAGGACAGTGGTGGGGATGCAGACATTCCCATATGTGCTATGGAGCAGTGGAGCAAACTAAAGGCATGATATGAAAGCACAATTGATTTTGCAAAATTTGTTTGAAAATCCCATGGGAAGGCATGACTGTAGCAAGGTGCTCTGCCCTGGAACATGGCCAAGCAGCTTGGACAATGTCCTGTTTGCAAAGCTATCAGTAGCGGATTGAGAGGGCTTACCGTGTGCTGGTGTTGCTATTTTGAATTATGCTAAAAGCTGTCTGGCTAACTAACCCCAAATTATCATCCTGACAGCGAGGCAAAGATTTGGCAGATAAGATGCTAAACTCACCTGGAGATATATGATGGGCAGTCAATCACTTTATAGTGTAAAAGGCCAGTCCACTTTCATACAGTTAGGTTCTTCCACATATTCCTCCTTGGACTGTGTGACGTTTAACTCCCTTGGGTAGGGGAGAGGCCCCCCACAGATACCCCTCAAGTTTAAGAGAAAGGGATCTGCCCACAAGCACTGGTGAGTTATAACAATCTCTGCTTAATAATTGCTTCTTTTTGCTAGCTTTAATATAATTGCTTAGATATAGTGCACTATACTGTACTATGCATTGCTAGCAGTTTTAGCTTTTTATACTGTGTAGTAAGTAACTCTTGATTAAGATCTTTTGTCTAATCATTTGTCATAATAAATAATTTGTTTTATATAAATATATCTGATTTGCCATCATTAAAGCCTGCAGGACAAAGTTACTTAACCCATTGACAGTCTGAGGCTAAGATCAGATCCATCTGCCCCTGGGTTCCTCTCTGAGAAAGAGTTTAGCACACAAGGGGGTCTTTTCTGTACCTCATGGCTCAGAGGCAGGGCTTCTCTAATATACTTCGTCTGAAGCTTCCACAACAATGACTTAAAGGCTTCTCATGCTGTGACATTACAGATGTAGAGTATAGGATGAAAATGAGAAACATCTCTCTGTATCAGATGATGAAAGACTAAGTACAATATGGCATGAAGGACCAGTAGCACCCATTGGGTGATGAGATCTTGCCCTGATACAGAGCAGAGCAGACTATTGTGCAAAAGTAGAACCAACAGAACAGTCAAAAGAGTAAAAGGCAGAATCTTTAGAAATATTCAGTGATATCCTCTGTAGGTATTCTTCCGAGTCCCCATAGCACTACTAAAGGCAAAAAAATATCACAGGGAAAGACAGAGACACATCTACTGCTCACCTATTAAGAAATCTCCTTTTTTTTGTCATTATATGTCCTTAAATCATTAAGTTAACAAACAGACTTTACACTCTGTAGCTCTTTGAAAGCATTTGTGCCTGAACTCATGTTATCCCACATGTTCATATGCCATCTGGAAAAATGAAGTAATGAAATTTTCTGGTGATACTCTATTATTTAAGGCAATAAAATGGGATTCAACTGTGAAGAGTTGCAGATGGCTCACAATATCGAGTGATTGTGAGATAAATGGCAGATGAGATGCTGATAAATATGAAGTATTGCACATGGAAATAAACATTCTTAACCATGCATAACGGTGATGAGCTCTAAATTAGCTATCAGCAAGCAAGAAAAAAAGATCTTTGAGTTACCATTGACAGTTCCAATAAAATCTCAATGCCATGCTCAGGAGCCATCAAGAAAGTAAATAGAACATTAAGAATTCTTGCGAAAGGAACAGAGAACAAACAGAATAATAATCCTCTGTCACTTCATGATTATACTGTGAATGTTATGTGCTGTTCAGATTCTTTCCTCCTCCAGGAAAACAGAAGTAGAATACACACATATGAAGGCAAGAGCAGTCAAAGCCTTGGAACAGCTTTTGTATGAAGGTTAAAGAGTTCAAAATGCGTTCGTCTTTGAAAGAAAAGGCTCAGAAAGGAACCTGTGTATCTTCATGTATATACAGCCATGAATGGCATGTAGCAGTGAATAGGGACTCATATTCACTATTTTTTACAACAAAACGGGTTAAGGTCAATTGATTAAATTCTCAGGCACCATGTTTAAAACTTTAAAAGAAATTGTGATTGTCTTTCATATGGTGGTGCTAGGCTATTCAGGCCAGGACAAAGGCCATAAAATCATCCATTTTGTCTGTATTTATGATTCAAACAACATCAGAGATTATTTCTGGACACAGAAGCAATGTGAGCAGCCTCAAATGCAACCTGGCTGGAAGGGGATAATTACTGAACAGAACAAAATGCCTGCTGAAATATATTGACAGAGAACATTCCTGCCAGCCTGAGAGCTGTGAGCCTGGGAACCAGGCATGAGAACCAGAAACATACTTGAAAAGTGCAGCAGCTGGTCTCTTTGAAATACACCCAGGGTGCCTAGAAACTAGAGACATCCTGAGATACCACCAAAACGTGCAAAAAAAAAAGGGACTGTAATCACCACTTATCATCTGAAAAGGTGAGAAAGAGTCTACAAAAATAAAAATTTCTCTGAAAAAATCAGAAAACGTCACCTATCTTTTGTTATATGTGAAAAATCAAGTTTTACAAGATCTATTGGCTGCTTTAAGGGATGATGTCTACATCCTCTTATGCCTCTATGATGTAAAAAGGACTTAATTTTTATGCAAAATGAGTAAAACAACAGAGAACAATGCATGTTGCATGCATTTTTTCTTACTTAAGCAGGCTGAATTCTCCACATGAACTCCTTACAAGTTCTTGGACTCTCACAGGGGATCCGGCTGACAGACTGCAAGCTCTGTGATGTGAGATAATCTCTGAAGTGAGAGTCTCTCTGTTATCTTCCTAGACACCCTTTGGGCCCATTTTTGGAGTCAGTTTGGTTTGTTCTCCCACCTGTGGGATGTTTTGGCCCCTTCTGCAATCTGTCTAATTCATTTGACATGGGTATTATATATCTCTACAAGTAATCTTCCATAAGCATATGTGCTGCTAATTGTTGATAAGCTTTTTCCACTAGTGATGAGATTGCAGTAACCCGTAATAGTACCTACACCTGTTAGTGATGGTTGGCTGTTGGTTACTGCAATATCGATTGCTGCTATACAATTGATGGTTGCTATACCACTGGTTGGTGCTGTGTTGACTGCTGATAGTAATTTGTAAGGGCTTGAGAGATAGAGATATAAACTTTATTGATAATATGTATCCTTGCATACCATTTGTGGTGATCTATAATAAAAATCGAGAAATTTAGAAGAAAAAGCCTCTGTGTGCTTGTGTGTTAAAAAATCCTGCAAACCCACGGTCATGATCTCTATATATCCATGGGCTGGATAGCCCTTTAGGCCATGACAACCAGTCAGTGGCCCAGCTGGACCTGGGAGAGCTTGCATGCTCCTGGAGAGCTGCAGGACATACCTGATGAGTTAGTGCAGGTCAGGGAACTGTCTGTCTACAGCCAGTTTTAGACGGTAAAATAGTTCCACAGTATAGATGTGCTCACATTGCTCTTCTGACATTCCCCTGTTGGCCTCTATCTTCATTTAACCACAGTGCCCAAAACTGGACAAGATATTCCTGTGTGGATGCTACTGATACATTAGGTGTTTTGCCAACTCCACGTGTGTTTATAGATCACAGTACGCTGTTTGCCTTTTTCATAACAGTACAACGTTGTTGTGCTCTGCTTGCGATCCTTCTCCAAAACAGCAACCTGGCTGCTTGTTAAATGTACTGTGCCCAAGCAGTTGAGTGCTCATCTCTTGGAGCATTCCCTTGCAGTTATCCTTGGGTTTCATGCCCTTTCTCTATATTGCCAAGATAACTTTGAACCTCAAACTTGTATTCCAACCCAACTTTGTATCATCCGTAAGCGTGTGATTGGGATGAAGCAATTCTCAGTATAGATAAAGAACATGTTTTGTATACATCATCTAGTGATTTAATCCATGCCGTATTTCTTTCGCTGGATTATAAGAATGTCATGTGAGATCAAATCAAAAGGGTTCCCAAAGTAAAGTTTAATAGATTAGTTCTAGATCTGCTTTTATGCTGCAGAGGAAAATTAGATGTTTTGTAATACTATTTGCTCCTTACAAATCCCCTCTGCCTCCTTACCTTTCTTTATCTTTCAGGTACTTTCTGAATAGTTCATCATTTGGTTAAAATAATTTCTTAAGCTCACTGACATGTAATTCTCCACATCCACTTTTTTATGATTATTGGGAGAGTCACTACCATTGATCTGAGATGGGTCCTTCAGAAAAGGAGGGAAGCAAAATGACTGCTTTTGAATTCATATCCTAGATCAGCTGATCAGGTCTAGTGTAAATAATGAGAATGCTCACCATTCCTAGTGGCTTCCATGATGCCATGAAAATTTTTTGCCTTTTCTTTTATACCTCTGTTATTTATACCTTTTTACAACTTCTGTATTCCTAGTGCTTTTTCCCTACATTCTTGGACTTGTTTGTCAAGCTAAGAGACTAAACATTTTAGAAGCTTCATAGCTAGGGATCAGTGTGCCCCAGACCCCAAGGTCCTCTCCAGAACACATTCTGTAAACCAAGATAGAACCATCCAGGGGAAGGTTCCTTGGGGAGGAGGCCTCTCACTGGGGAATCTTGGATAGATATGCTAATTAGTAAAACCTATAAGGTTATACCCAATCTTTGGGGGCATACGGGACGAGGTGCATTTTGATGCGTATGACCTGGACGTGTGCACCTAAGGATCCTTAAAATAAATACCAAGGTAAAATCCCTTTTCCCCTTCTAACCGTGTATGACTCTTGATTTTAAGACCAAGAAAAGGGATCATCCATAACCTGACATGACAATTCTGAAACACATCCTCAGAAAAGGCAGGGAGTAGCAATGTCTTTTTTACACTCTGCATTTTAGCCAAACTCCTACCAAGTCTGATATGTTGTGGGAGGTGGACTTAGTACAGCAGTAGTGGAAGTCAGTTGTGGGTAGGCCTGCTGAGGTCATCACAGAAGCTGGATGCAGTGGGCAAGAGAGAAGAAGGGAAAGAAGGAGGGTGCAGAAGAGCAACTCTGCATTGGCTGACATAAATTGTTCCCGCTTTTTCTGCAGAGGTGTACCCACACACTTGACTAGACAGGATTAGACTGAGATGAGACACAACTCTGTTGAACACAGTCAACATGCTTTTCTGCTTCTTTCTCAACTCACTGCCAGTGTAAGGAGAGAAAACATTGAGTGAGGGAGGAACAAAGCACATGGTGATCAGGGCACATCAATATCTCAGCAGCAAAGTACTTCACATTGAATAAAACACCTCCTTGTTCCTGTATCATGTTGTGTGCCTGTGCCTTCAGCACATATACAGGGTTGTCACACACTGTGGTGGCCTGTGACTCCCATTGGTTAGGAGGAAATGAAGAAAAATTATCTGTGACATAGGCTGAAATGTCAGGCTCTGACTTGCTGACAGCCCTTATCAGCTTCTAAGACGAGTAATGGCTTAGACCACCTGCCAGCCTCCAGGGTCAGCATGCCAGGTCCAAGCCAGGGTCCTAGGAGAGAGATGGGGAACAGGAACCACACTGCCCTATCTGCCTGTGTCTGTGCCAGCAACTGTGGGACTGAGGTCAGCTCTGACCGTGGTCACAGCCGTCAACCAGTAAGAATGCCTTGTGGGCTTCCCCCAGATGGTGACACCACTCCACCTCAGGTGCTCATCCAGCTTTCCAAGGCTGGCCCAGAGGCCCTGATCCCCAGTACTCTCCCTCAGCAACCAGTATTCCAGCAGGGTCAGTCAGTCGAGCTCTGCAAGGTGTCCGGGACCCAGTCAACCCAGATCCTCAGGAAACTGAGCCTCAAAGGGGAGGCTCTAAGTGCAACATGCGCCATTACTGACCAGGGACCTTCTGGTGAATTTGGTGGGGCTGGAAAATCATATTTCCCAACAGGACCCCTGGATAAAATTTAATAGAATGTTTAAATTCTTGGCTTATCAAAGACACATTTTACTTAAAATTGAGAACAGCCGAGAGGTCCAGGAATGCCCAGAGCTCTTGCTTTGAAAAAAAGCAGGTGAGCAGAATTATTTAAAGTGTTTGAGCTCTGAAAAATAAATATGAGTGAAAGCAGGGTTGCTTCCAAGAGAGTGTTCTATAATAATGCATCTAAATAAACAAATAGAAATAAATATTATTCTTTAATAATTCGCTTTGGGGATTTTCTTAGCAACTTTCAAATAGAATGTGTTTTATCCATTCAGTGCTCTGGATTTCATCTTAAGAAAGGAGAAAAAGTTATTCTTTCATCTATCTTTGTCTACTTTGGGGGAAATGGTCTCTGTATTATTACTGGGCTATTTTTCAAAAGTTCCTCAGTTCTTATAAATGGTTTGGGATCACCTTGGGCAACACTGTGCAGAACAAAGTTCCTAATAGCGGATGGGAGAGGATAACCTCCTGTTTTCTGCATCCATGGAGCATTTTTCCATAGTCCAGCCTGATATAAATTGTAGTTAAAATACCAGAAAACCTAATATAAGGGTTTGATTTTATAAAACCCTAAATTATAGCAGTATAGTCAGTGTTGCTTAGCACAATGACCTGGATAACAAAAATCTCATCAAATAAATAATAATTTGTTAATCTTCAATAAGATGACATCTTTAATGATTAAAGATAACTTCTCTGATGTAATAGTCTTACACTGTGTAAAGGCTTTAGGAGATCATAATACTCTGATTAAAAATGTAAAATTATAGTAAAGAAAAAAGCACAGGCTGGAAAGAAAAATGACTGGGTCCTTGATGGACTTCAAGCTTCTGTCAGCAGGGAGGTCACTGAATGGGGACATATATCTTCCTTATGGACTGGCCCAGGTACTCAGCAACCTAATCAGTACCTGCAAGCAGATACACACTCACTTCTGGCAGACCACAGGCATGACAGAGGTTAGCAGGGAGGTCAACAAACACTAGGGACTGGGGCAACAGAGCACTTTGAGAGAAGTGCATGTGTGTAGATATCAAGAGTTATATATCAAGGCAAAAGGGAGGAGAGGCATTCCTGCCTAGAAAGCAGGTCTTTCAGAGGAGAAGCAATCTCTGTGGAAAATGCTTTAGCAAAAAGGGTAAACAAAAAGATTATCCTAAAGAATGAACTGGGAGAGATCAATATTCAGTTGTTTCTTAGTACCACAGCTCTAGGGAGCAAAGTCCAGAAAGAGCAAACACCTGGAGAAAAGAGAGCTGGACATACGCCTTTCAAATGGGAAACCTAAGAAGGACACCACTAGAAAGTGACTACTGAAGTACCTGGAAGAGCTTGTCCTTGTGTCAGGGTGACAGTGACATCAGAAGAGTGCACTTGAGCTGTTTCTGAGGCTGAGAAACAGCTGTGCAGGTATAGGAGTACCAAACTACATGTACAGCCTGTAAACCAGTCAAAGAGTACTCAGGCAGAGAGCTTCTCTTACACTGGGCCTTTATACCATCTATTAGTCCTGCAGAGGTAATTGGTTCCTGCTATATGGAGAGAATGCAAGGCTCTAAATAGGAGCAATAAATATTTATGCAATTGCCCCATGACACCTGTGTTTCAAGTACAATACAGATTTATTATTTTATCATTGAAAATGATACTGTGCTTTTAAAATATATGTCTGACTCTTAATTAACTCAATGTGCTCATCTTCCTAACAAGTATCACAAACAATTTGTGAAGGTAGATGACAGAGGAAGCACTTTAGGGAATGACAAAGGTGTTTGGAAGCCAGGCAGAATTAACTGTTGAACTCTGCAAGTGAAGAAATTGCGGTGCTTACTGACTTCAGCGTATGGCTTGGGCTTTCCAAAATTCAGGCTATAAGTTACTGTGCAATGAACTGAACCTTCCAAGACAAACAATTGTGTGCATGTGTCTGAATTAAGCACAGGGATAATGTTAGCTGTGATTGATATAAGGTGACATTTATTGGAAAATACAGCCTTAAATTTCTGTGTTAGTGAGAAACATGGACACAGAGTACAGAAAGAAACAGACAGAGCATTACCTCTTTCAACTAAGCAGCCAGATCACCAAGTACAGCAGTCTGCCTGGTTTCTTTGAAGTTGATGGCATTAATTATGCTGACTGCAGATGTGTCATTACAGAGGCATCTTCTGAAGATGTGGTTGCTGTGATCCTAATCCCCACCCCATCCACCTGCGAACTGGGATGTGTCTCTGAGTTGCACCCTCCCAGAGCTGTCATCCTCCAGCTCCCAGGTGTGAACACCTTCCCCCAAGGCTGATGCCACAATCTCATTGTGAACAACATCTTTCACAAGAGAGCCAAACACAGAATGGCCACATTCACCGGTGACAGAACATCCAAAGTGGCTGTTTATAGGGACACACAGAAGCCCACGTAGAGACATGACAGCCAGGTTGGATAGGAGACAGCAGGTAAGTGAAATAGTTCACTGGAGGATATATGAAGTTGTGTTTCATATGAAAAAATCTGCTGTATGCTTTGATTCCTTTTTCTTCTGACACTCTTAGCTGCAAATCACAACTCTTCCACGTTATGAATAATACCTGCCATGGATTTTCTGATTCTGGTGTAAGGGGTATTTTTCATTTCACCAAAGAGTCTGCTCTTTTTGGTAAGTAGCAAATGCCCTATACAAATAAAGATTTTTCACTTCATCTTTTAAATTCTGGGATGTTTTTTATCATGCCTTGCCCTGGTGTAAGTTCCTCCTTCTTGTTTAAATTCTATACCAGGCAACATTCTAAAGTTGCAGATACTAAACTCCACACTGCAATATCATGCATGATTTCCTTGGAGTGGGAAGAAAGGATTTGGGGAGTTAATACAATTGAGTTAACTGACCAGTAAAGGCAAGATGTGGGCTGGCTTCTTGGTTGGTATCAGTGTCCAGTTTGTATTTGCTGATTGCATTAGAAACCAGCAATTGCTTTCAGTTTGGCAGAGCTTTCTTTCTTTGCTTAAAAAGTTATAAACAGTAGCTCAAAGAGGCATCTTGTTTTCTACTAGTTTTGAACCCTGACAAAAACGTGGAAATAGAGATGCTTTGGTTTGTTGGTTTTACTTCTGATGATTCTACAGTAAAATACAGAGAAAAGGAGTTTTATTGCATGTGGGAATTTCAGCTCAGATATTACAAAACCAGGAAAATGTTTTGGAGGACTTCTGAAGATTCAGTGTTCAGTCTTTTGAATTGTATCTGCTATGGATCCTCTTTTTGTAATATTTTTTATTAGGAAATAACAAATTGAAGTGTTTTCTAGAGACTTAGAAAAACAAATCTCTGTACTAGAAGTTATACGACATCCTATTTTGTCTTCTTAGTTTTTTAAGACCTTCCCAAAACTAAGCTTTTAAATGAAGGTTTAGCCACATCAGTACCTGGGCCAAAAGTTAAAAAGACTTACTATTTGGTGTCTTACTGTTTCTAGGAGCCTCATTTTAACTATCCATAGTTTTTAAAATATTACTTTGAGTAATATCATCATTGATGTTGCCTTTAATTCAGTCCAAATTGAGTAGTTTTTAATGGAATCATAAAATCCTTTAGGTTGCAAATGACCTGCAGAATCATCAGTTCCAGCTTTTAACCCAGCACTGCCAAGTCCACCACTAAGCCATGCCCCCAAGTGCCACATCCACGTGCTTTTAAATACTTTCAGGGATGGTGATTCCACCACTTTCCTGGGCGTCTTGGAATGGTTCCAATGCCTGATCACCCTCTCAGTGAAGAAATTCTTCCTAATATCCAACCTGAACCTTTCCTGGTGTGACTTGAAGACGTTTTCTCTTGTCCTGCCACTTGTTACCTTGGAGAAGAGACTGACTCCCACTTGGCTACAACCTCCTTTCAGGAAGTTTCAGGAAGTGATAAGGTCTCCTCTGAGCCTCCTTTTCCTCTGGATAAAAAACCCAAGCTCCTTTAGCCATTCCCCATTGGACTTGCACCTTCCATTTCTAATATTTCTTTGCTTCATCTTTGTGTGTAAGATATTTTCAGCAAGGGGAAGTCTCTTTGCATGTAAATACAGAGTTTGGGAAGAGAGATGGATGGAAAAATCTTATTCTTGAGCATACCTAACAGACAAAATTCTGAGAAGATAGTGTGTCCATTAATTTTCCAAAGAACATCAATAAATGATCTTTTCCTGATAGTCACTTCTGATAAATTGAGTGTATTTTTTATGGTATTTGGATAGCAAAAGATTTCTAATCACATGAATACACCTGAAAATCTGATCTGATGAGAGCAGTCTCACCTAAATAACTATATCTCAATGTAAACAACAGGGATGTCTGAATTTCCTGTGCAAATTAATTTGAAGGAAGTGTTGACAACTGTGGGGTCTGGGAGAACCCATTCCAAAGTTACAGTGACAATGGCAGACAGGTGCCATAAATAATGTGCAGGAGAGACAAAATTCTGTTGACAAAAAAGCAATTAATCCAGGAGCTCTCTAGAAGTGCGTTAGAAGTCAGACTGTGTTTCAGTGTTATCCCAGCAGTCCTTATTAATCAGGAAAGAAAGGGGAAAAAAGGAAAAGAGCACAAAAAGGCATATGTACAACACATGAGACTGCTTCACAAAGATTGACAGAGAGAATGTATTCATGACATGAGCTTCCCTCAGGTTTGCATCCTGTATCCAGCAAAAATGCAGCTTTGAATCCAAATGCACTGAGTCCCAAAGAACAGCTAGTCATCCAACTTCAGGTACACTGTATTCTAGAAATGCTGGAACAGGCCATTAAGAATAATGATGATACAGATCCGCAGAGTATGAGAATATTATTCCTCTCCACTGGCCCTGAAAATTTGTTCTGTGGGGGTTTTTTTGTTGAATTGGTTTCCTCAAAGTCCCAGTAGAGCCCTCATAACAAAATAACCGTAATCCATTTTTTTTCCCCTGGTGTCATCCTCATGCAGTCATTTAACTTCTTTGGGAGGAAAAAGGAGATTGAAAATATTGGTAAAAGTTTGGAAGTGGTTCAAGTATGTGGTATAAAATTTCACAACAACTTGCTGGACTTTTAATTGAAAATTATTATCTTTCCCTTCCTTTCCAAGGGCACTAAAAGCAGATGAGCAGGTTAGAGTCCCGAAGAAAATTGTGCTCAGCTGGATTCACTACAGCAGTCCAAACTTCTTCCAGGGGTGACTAAATGGGACAAATGGGAAAGTAACTTCTATATTTGTTCTCCACTGAGTTACTCCAAATCTTACTGCCTGCTACTATGGTATACAACATATTGCCATTAGAGTCCCTGAGTCACTGATGCTCAATAAATATTTTGGAGTCTTCAGCCCAAGATTGTACTCTCCAAAGAATACAGCTCTGAGCAAAGATCTGTAGAAACAGAGCTCAGCTTCTCCTCCATAAATCCTGATCTAACAAAATGCTCTGGTAAATAAGACACACTAGTGAGATTTCATCAATTTCTGTACATGCCTCCGTCCTCCCTTTGGAAAGCATGTGTTAACAGGCTAAATGAGTTTCTAACTTTCAATCTTTCCAAAAAGATGCATGGAAAACAAGGTTGACATGCCATAGGACTGTCAAAATCGCACCCCTCTTCTGAAAACCTGCAGGATACTGTGTGCTCATCTATTCCCAGTGCTTATTCACTCTCTAAGCTGCACTGTACCTGGACCTGGAAAATATCAAGTCTTACAAAAGTCTTGACTCTTATGTGATTGCACTTATCCTGGTGTTGGTCTTCAGCTGTTTTGAATAGATATAAACTCTCCAGATTTCCAGGGAAAGACCACCCCTTTTCTGTGCTTAAGATCTGCCAGAAACATCAACCAGTTCTTGCACCATGGCTATAGCTATGGGAGATTACTGTGTCTTTGTCTGTTGAGAAAACCCAAGATTACATACACCCTGAATGGCAATTTTAGCCTGTCAAACAAGTTAAACAAATTGTTGAACGAAAGTATGCCCTCCTTACACACTGTTAGTGGGCTTTGTCGTGCTGGAAGTACCTAGAGGGCTGAATATCCAGATAGTCAGTGGGCTGCTGTGGGTGTTCCATGCCAGGGGGTTGGAACGAAGAAGGAAGCAATAATACATGGTTGAGCAAAATCTGCATTTTAGTACACCACCAATGCCAACACAGCCTCAGATCTTCAGCTCTGTCTTCAAGAATGGCTACAGAATAAGTAACTTTGAGGAACCCAGTATCCAGGATAGGAATACAGGGAGGCAGAGACAATCCAGCAATTTCTTGAAGCTGGCAACTGCTTTTTACAGCTTTTGAGTACAGAGAGCCGAGAAAACAAATGAAAAGGAGACACTGCAAGAACCATGAGCATTAGAAAGGAATTGAAATCAGAATAAAGTGTGACCACATTCCTTGGGAAAGGAAACAAAATCATCTGGCTTCAGAAAATCAGCCTTCCAGAAAATTATCTGATTCAAATCTGGAAGGAAAAAGGGAGTTTCAGGGAGCTAAAATGTTCTCAAAGAAATAGATCACACATATGTGTTTTGTGGCTAACCAGACACTAGGCAGAGTGAATAAGGAAAAGATTAGATAATAATTTCTTGGGAGAGGCAGCAGCAGATCTCTCTGTGGTGAGAAGTTGGATCCATAAATTAAGGGGATAGAGAGATAGATAGATAGATAGATAGATGGATAGATAGATAGATAGATAGATAGATAATGTAAGCATAACTAGAAAGGAAAACCCACTTTCCAAACCAGGCAGAAGTTGTGAGCAATTCACAATGAGCAGTTTAATTGTCTCCAATCCTCCATATTTTTCATCTAAGTATTTTCTTTTCCAGTGTTCTTGTAGTAAATCTCAAGATAAAAGCATTGCTGTTTTCCAAACTGCAGAAAATAAGCCACAGAGCCTCGAATAAAGAAGATGCTGTTCAAGAATAAAAGTTAACTGCAACTGAAGTATGCATCAAAGACCTGTGAAAACCGATAATTGAAAATATGGGTCATGAGCAGAAACAGGTGATGGGGAAGGGTATTTATTAAGTGGAGTCAGCCAGAAGAAAAGATACTTGTGGCAGGGATGGGTAATGGTGTGGATTAGAGTTAATCTCAAAGATACAAGATGTCTAAAGTGGGATTGATGATATATGTGTATATCATCATGATATATGATTTATCATATAATATATGATGCCATAACATATTTCAAAGATGCAGTTGTCGGGAAGTGAGAAGGGGTTCCCAAAACCATGGTGCACAGGATCCCAGGGAAGTGGGGGTGGGAGTGGGACTGTTTGAATGATGCAAAGGAGCCACTCAGACTTGCTAAACAAATTGAAATTCCCATAGCTGAGATGGTTAATGGAGAAACAGAGACAAGAGGTAAAGAACTGGGTTGTTAGGGAAAAAGCAGTAACAAGAACAGCAGGCATATGGGCTGGAACAAACAAGTAGTTAATTACACTAGCAAAGGGAAGGAAAAGGCATATCCTTAAATATATTGCTTTTTCTGTCCTGTTTCTTCAGACATTGCTTGTTTCTTAAGGAAAGACCTTCCAGCACCTGCTCTGATTAAAGGCTGTGGACTTCTTGTAATGAGCAAAAGTCTATTAGTATTAATCATTACTTCTCCACACAGGCACATAATGCTTTGTAAATGTCAAACACTGTATTAAATAGCCATGTTTCTTTGCCAAACTCTAGGCAAAGAAATATCCACACAGGAGAGATTGTACAGATGCAGACTGAAGCATGTATAAACTTCGCAACAACCTACACAAGCCCAAAAGCATTTCTGCCAATTATTTGAGTAATAATTTCCAAGGATATTGGCCAATATCCTTCCTTCATTTATCCTTCCTTCATTTTCTTTTGGGGATACTCGATAAAATTTTCTGGCTTTGAACTGTGTCACAAACTGAGATTTTTCCTTTCCATTGTTTCCAATAATTTCCCCTTTCTCCAATCTTCCCTCACTATGAAGACCATGATAGCAATTCTACTTTTTCTCAGCAGAAGACAAGAATGTCACATCATGGCACAGTGAAGATTCATCTTCAAAAAGTCCATATGCCCTCTTCTGAAAACTACCAAAGCCAAAAAATATTATCTTAATGAACTTAGGCTCTTTTTGCATGAGCCCACATGCAATGGACTACCACACACTCGACCAGTCTCTGTGTTTGTCTCTGACACTGCTCGTCCCAGCATCCTGGAGTCAGAATTCAGGGGTGTCTCACCCAAGTGCCTGGCCAGGGCACAGAACTGTGATATTCCTCTCCTGAAAGCCTTCCCTGGGTAGCTAAGTCACATCGGCATGATTCTTTCCACAGAAAAGGAAATTGTCATTGCCATTTGCATTTCCTTCTGATTGCAGATGAAGTGCATGGGTATCCTCTGTTTTATTCCCGGGGTTTTCACTCACTCAGGTAATAGTGCAGAAATAGCACTGGTATCCAGGCAATGGGAGATCAATGCATCTTCTCCTAATGCTGTATGTCTGTAAAAACCTTTTAGACAGCAATTGAAGTGGGTTTAGATGGTGCACAATGCAGCTTTTTTTGCAATGTGTTGAATGCTTGATGAACAGCAAAGGATGAGGTGACATTTTATCAAAAATTCCATCAGGTGATGGATATACTTGGCACAAAACAAAGCTCCAACAAAAAAAAAACCTCACTAAAAGGCTTCCTTAAGGAGTGTGAGTTAGAGTGGTAACACTTATCTTTTGTAGTTGAAATAGCACTATTCGTTTGTAGCACAAATTGTGATGCAGGTGCAAAAAACAGTCTAATCCTTGCTCAAGTGGGGAGCAAGAATAGTTAAGCAGCAGCTGCCCATTTATCTTTGAAAAGATACCTCTGAGCCCACTGAAGAGTAACAATGCTGAAGGATTTTTTTACTTTGCCTGTTTAGACTATGAATTGTGCTCAATATCAACTTAGTGAAAATGATTGCCTGACTTTAAAGAATGATTCAACTCCAAATAGCAGACTCCTGATGAGTCTCTGCAGAAATCAAAGCTACCCAATGCATGATTAATCACAAGTCTTTTCTTTCTTATTTCCCAGTTTTGTTTTGTTTCATTTTAAATAATGAAAAGGTCAGTAGAATTCTGTTTCTTGTCTTTCCCTACTCTCCTCTCATCAAGTATGAACCCAGGGTATCTCTTTTTGGTTGTATCTCCCTCTTCATCTCACTAAATGTAACTTAGCAAGGTTATCATGGATATGCAAAGAAGTAAATTCATCTCAGAAATCACAGGGCACATTTCTCTTTTAAGTTAGTTTCTCTTCTTAAAGTATGGGGGACTGACACTAGTTGAGAGTTTCATCTTAGGAAAGGAAGGCTTTTACGTTATAGATACATGCACTGAAGTTGTCGCCCTGGCTTCCCTCAATGGTCAATGAAGAGAAAGAGTTATCTCTGTAGCATGATTCATCTCTGTCCAAAGAAGAGTGAATCCAGTCTGCAAGTGTTTGTTTCTTCCCACTAACCAGTGAGGAACCCCAGGATTACTCACTCCTACGTCATTCCAGTTTTGTCTGTCTCCAGCAGCAAGATGTCTCTAAGCCCAAATATTAACTCAGATTGTTCAGATAGACAGAATACTCCAGACACATGAACAAACTATCCCATTCCTTTCTCCGCACCAGGCTTGGCTTCTACCTGCACCACATGCAAGATGTGCTCTGGACCCTGGCCTTTTTCCAAGGCAAGGAGTAGAAGTGTCTGGAGCCATCCAGTGATATTAGCTGGGTCCAGACTCTCACCTTTTCTGGCCATATGGGCTGATATTGGCATATATGACTGAGCATGCCACAGCACAGTCCCATGGAATACACACAGAAATAATTTCCTGAGCCCCCTCTGTAGCATGCCATTAATAAGCCTGTGCAATTACACTGCCCACAACACTGTTACCAAGCTGTGTCACTTGAAACAGCTCTATTATTCAGCATGCACCATATTAACATATGGAGAACAGCACTTGAAACAAAGTCCTGTTTCTCTAACCAAAAGGGAGGGTATTTATTAATTTTGCCCTTGTGCTGCTGTAATTCCTCAACGGACAGATTCAATTAAAGTTGGAACAATACATAAGTAAATTGAGACAAAAAAGGGAAGGATTGTTACACGTGTGATGTTGTCTTCTGAAGTACTTGATGCCTGATTAGCTGAGAGCCCTTCTAAACAGCAGCCTGGATAGCAGCTGAATTGCTTTGGGAAGCTCTGACTCTGGTTGGAAGTGGTGCACCAGAAAACTGACCCTATGTGACATCGAAGGGTGCGGCTTGGAGCATCTGTCATTTTCTCTTCCTTCCCCTATAAAAACCCGTCAGGCAGTTTCATCGGCAGTGCAAAGGGCACGTAAATCAGCACACTCAGCCAGTGTTGACTGGGGGAGAAGGTGCCCATCATTATGATAGGAAGTTACGCCAACTGGCACTCATCCATCACGCTAACATCTCATACATAAGGAGGAACTGTGTTATCAGCAGGATGGAATGTAAAATAGGATAGTCTTTTTGTGATTGAAGGAGTGCCAGAAAATAATAATAGTTTTTAAAAAGGGAACCCTGTTACAGTTATATTTTTATCATCTAAGTGCAGAACTAAGAGATCATCTGGCATGATGTCAGCCATGAATTTGTAGCAAAGACAGGAGGGGCTGTTTGCAGTTGTACATGTTCTGTGTAGACGGTAAAAAAATTGGTCATCATTGATAATGTATATTTTCCTATCAAAGTAATTTTGCACAAGTGCCAAAGTCTCCTCAGTAAGTCAGCTAGTTTGGAAACTTCCTCCCGGGCACAACTGATTCCTCTATTTAAGTATGGTCTTCATAGTCATATAATGGACAGAATGACCATGAGAACTGCTAAATACTTCTAGAAAGAGAGACTGAAGAATGAAATAACATTTCAAGGATTACGCTGTATTAGAAGAGCTGGGGATGAGATTTGCTGATTATCTGCCCCCAGACAGATCCATTAATCCTCTACTTCAATAACTATTGAGTATACTCTAAATTTACAGTACAACAAATTACTTTTGGGAGAAATATTGACTTCAAAGGAGAGAGAAGTACGGTGAAAGAAAAGAAAATAAATCCTGTGCAATACTAGGGAACTTGTATTCTGCAAGCATTAATAAGTAAACAGAAGCTCTGGGGTTTTTTAAAAAAACTGGTGGGATGAGGTTTAGGAAAAATAACTATCCTGCAAAGAGAAGTTCCTCCATTATACATGGCAATCAAAAGTTTGACAGTGCGTGTCAAATAAAAATTGTATTTCACATGTAGAATAGCAGGGCACTCTAAAACTTGCAGAAGCTGTAGACTTTCCACCCATGAACTTCTAATAAATTTCTTTTCACCAATTTCAATCTGTGTAAACTGCATTTCTTTCCCTGCATCTGGGTACTCACTAGTGTGTTTGCCTGCCTGCTAGCTGCTTATGACTGAAGCCAGGCTGCAAGATGTGAAAGATAGTAGGGCTCACTTTCACACCTGTTGTAAACACTGAGTCCTTTCCTCTTTTTCCTTCCTCAGCTCACAGTTTGTTTCTTTCCCTTTAGTGACAAACTGCTGCAGTTGTGCCCCTTGTTAGGGAGCAGGAGAGATTCCAGGGAGATGTTCAGGATAGTGTGCTCCCCAGGCAGGGGATGCAGCGTGATGTACTGCCTTCCTCCAGTGCATCACACCCTCACTTGTGGATTTGTTCTTATCAACAGGTAGGAAAGCTGCCCTGTGACAGATGTCATGCACAGCCCTGGATAAAGGGTTTCAAGGTTGGTGCATTTTTCTTGTAATACATCAAAAGGGAGGGGAAAAACTGCCTGCAGACACATCAAATACCCAGACGCGCTCACTGCCAGCACACAAATGAGAATCATAAGTCTGCACCTGCTGTGCGTGGGTTCAGGAGGCTTTCCAGAAAAGACCCAAAAGCTCAGAGACCTCTGGAATTAATAGTGGTTTTGTGAAAAAATATTTTCCTCTGATTTCACATCTGTAAATGAGAATAATTGCGCTATCTCATCAGTAGCTTACAAATGTTGTGGCGGCGTCACATTACACAGCACACACTTGGCCGTGTCAAATGATGTACTTATATCTGTGTTTATAGCTGACCTCTCACTTTAAGATAATTCAGGGATGAAAGAATTTCTTTTGTTTTGTTTCTCAGTTAATTTAACGAGAGGCATTAGCCCAACAGTGCAGTAGCACCTCAGTCAGGGAATGGGATTCAGGAGTGTGTGTAAAAACATCTCCTTCCTACCCCCTGTAAACCATCACGCAGGACAGCTCTCCTTACTACATGTGACCAGTGAAAAGCTCAATAATCTTTCTTCTACCAAAAGCAGGAAACCTAACACTCTTTTCTTCTATATTTTAGAAGACTTTTTTTTGAGGCTCCCTTGAATTTCTAACATTAAAACTATCAGACTCTATAACCATGTGTTCATTTGGCACAGGAATAATTTATAGCCATAGACATAAGCTGATTCTGCAGTCATCATGGGAGAAGAGGGAAAAAGAAAAGAAAGTAATTAACAGAGCATTTAGGGTTATGAAGTAAACAGAAATCCATTCTCTTCCATTCCTCCTCTACTACACCCACACACCAACGCGGAGGACGAGGGAAGACGCGGACAATCAATATGATTGTTAGGCAAGCTTCGTTTATTAGTGATTCTGCGATTACATTTATAGCCGGCTTTATTAGCTAATCATAGTTGTCCTTAGTTGATTGGATAATTCTTAAAAGTTACATTTTCTTAGCTCTGCCCAGCTGTGGTTAGGGCTGTAACTCACATCCTTGTCTCGCTTGACCGCAAGAGCCTATCTTTGTCTAGCAGGCAGGCTCATGGTCATGTTGACCTTGCTCATTCTTGTGGTTAGCTGCTCAGCTTTAAGTTTCATGTCCTTTTTCTTGCAGCCATCCTTCCACACACCAACACATGGTTCTCTGATCGGCTCTTTTGCATGAGACAAGGTTTCAGATAAGCTCTAAGACCAATTACTTTCTATTTAGAATAGGAAGCAACTAACTGAGGAATTGGATTTTAGGCTAACAATATGTGCAAGCCTGGTCATTTGTTCCAGAACCAACTTCAAAACACTGTGGGTGACATAATGTGTAACCTGAAGAATAAAAGAGCATATTGCAATTTAGGCTACTTTTTGACCTTGTGTCCTTCATGGAACTAGAAGTTGTTTCTAATTTTCTGTTAGCAAGCTACCTCAGTTGTTCATCTTCTTCTCTGAGATGTCGTGATACTTTTGACAGTAAGAATTAATCCCTGTGCCAAAAAGCTTACAATACTCTGTGGCCAAACAGGGAAAAGGAGGGTGCTGAGGCAAACATGAGAAAAGGACATCAGTTTTCAAGCTCAACAAAGCTGGCAAGAAAAATTGATTTAATAGCTGTAGAAGGTTTTTCAACTCCTTCCAGGTTTCCACCTAACCCTACTTGCCTCCATCACAGAAGCAGAGCCAAGGTGTAGAGATCCAGCACCAGCACTCTCAGCTGGTTTGTGTGTATGTCAGGAAAAGGCCTTTGGGCAGATTCACTGTATTTGCAGAACTGCCCTACCATATGGAATCATACAATAAATAAGGTTGAAAAAGACCCCCAAGATCATTGTGTCCAACCTTTGACTGATCAACATGTCAAGTACACCACAGCAGTAAGTGCCACATCCAGTCATTTCTTGAACACTCACAGGGATGGTGACCCCACCACATCCCTGGGCAGCCCATTCCAATGCTTAACCATCCTTTCAGTGAATAAGTTATTCCTGATGTCCAACCTCAACCTCCCCTGCAGCAGTCTGAATCTGTGTCCTCTTGTCCTGTCACTGGCTGCCTGGGACAAGAGGCCAACCCCCACCTTTCAGGGAGTTGCAGAGATCGATAAGATCTCCCCTTTTCCAGGCTGAGCATCCCCAGCTCCCTCAGCTGTTCCTCATATGACATATGCTCCAGACCCTTCACCAGTTCCATCATCCTTCTCTGCACACACTCCAGCACCTCAATGTCCTTCTTGAATTGAGGGGCTCAAAACTGGACACAGGATTCCAGGTGTGGCATCACCAGTGCCAAGTACAGGGGGAAAATCACTGCCCTGGTCCTGCTGGCCACACTACTGCTGACATAAGCCAGGTGCCATTGGCCTTCTTGGCCACCTGGGCACACACTGGCTCACGGTCAGCTGCTGTTGACCAGCACCCCCAAGTCATTTTCCCAGGTCAGCTTTCCAGCCACTCTTCCGCCAGCCTGTAGCATTGCATGGGGTTGTTGTGAACCAAGTGTAGAACTCAGTGCTTCACCTTACTGAACCTTATTGAGCCTCACAGAGTTGGCTAAAGCCCATCAATCCAGCCTGTCCAGATCCCTCTGTGGATCCTTCCTACCCTCCAGCAGAACACTCCCACCCAACTAGGTGTTGTCTGTGAATTTACTGAGTGTGCATTCAATCCCCTCATCCAGATCATTGACAAGATACTAAACAGGAACACCACAGGTGAAGTCTGGCAGCAGCAGAATGTTCCCTCTAGCTCCTTGCTCTGCTCAGAGCAGTTAGGGTGAGTTTAATCACACATATGTGACACTTGATAGTTAAAGGACAAACTAATACACTGGAAAGGAGACAGGCTCTAAAGTAGTTAGAAATCTGCAAGGTATAGCTCTTTTAGACATGGTAATGCAATATTAGCCCCTGGCCAAGGGCTTCTGGCAGGGGTTGAGGTTTTTTCCGAGCAATACAGGTTCTTAAGATGGCAACATTATTGGCTTTAAACCCCTCTTCTAAAAAATCTTGTAAATAAATACAGTCTTGTCAGAGCAGAGAATAGCTTGCACAATAAATCCACACTTCTTACTAAAAGTTTTCATTTAAATTTCTTTGTTACATTTTCATTGACAGCCTGGGATTTGGTAGTAATTTTTCTGGTAAGATGAGAGAACTGAGATGCCATGCTTGACAAATGGAAGAACTGAGATTCCATGCTTGGTAAATAAGCAATTTGGAATACTGCTTATCTCAAGTCAAATCAAGTCGATGATTGAAACAAAGTTACCACTTTATCATTTTTATCATGTACAGTGTTAAAGTGAGCTTTTTCTTGATTAAGTGTCACCATGTTAAGTCAGAGTTTTTGGAAGATCTGAGTAGAGCTAATGGATTTTGTTTAATGAATATTGAATATGACAAGAAGCATAGGACAGGTCACTCCAAAACTTGCCACAATTTTTAGCCAATTTAGTTGTGTCACTACAGCCACAACAGAGACACAAGAGGATTTAGGCAGCATCTCAACAGTTTAAAAGCCCAGGTCTGGGTTAGGATGTGTTCCGTTGTTTCTTCTGGCTCTGATATCCTGCCATGCATGTGTCCTCTGCGCTCTCCCCCAAATTCCTTCCTCTGGCTGAGGCATCCTGGCATGGGAGCAGCCCAGGAGCTGTTCACAGTACTTCTGCAGACATTGTTTTCCCTTCATGCACATGAATTTGTATGAACTCTTTGAACTCTTACTTTAAGTTGTGTCAATATTTTGCCTCAAACAGCCCCTTCTGGACAGCCATCCCTACTTGGCTACCCTGACACCGAAAATGTCTCCTCACTTACATCCAAAATGTACAACTATATCATTTGGGGCATTTTACTTATTTACCCTAAAGACTACTTTTGTTGCCCTGATATTTACTCTTACAAAAGTTTTAGAGGCAGCAATCTTAGCTCAGCCTTTGTAGTGCTACACTGAACAGGAGCAAAGGTCTTTCACTTTTCTTCTGAAAAGGTGTAACCATGATCCTTCAGATATCTGCTTTTACCTATGTCTCAGTTTGAGTCTATAATTTTTAACATCAGAGAATGAGCTCCATGGAAGGTTTCATCTTGTAGCTCATATTGCTACATACTATTTGACAGTATCCTATTTAACATAACATGGAGGTTTAGTTATTCTGTTAGCTAAAATACCCATATCTTTCTCCTCCCTTGTTTATTCCCAGCTAAGCAATCTTTATTGCATTTGTCATTTATCCAGAAACCCTCCTTTTGTAAGAAAAAATGATTTCAACCAAATTTTCAGAGCTAAAATAAACTCATTCAGCCATGGCATTTGATCTCCATCAAATTTTCTTATTAGCTTGAGGATAATTGTTGAAAAATCAAATATGCCAAAAGTTTTTACTCTTCCATTCTTCCCTCACCCCTGACAAAGTTTGAATGGTTCTCATTTTTTATCTCTGAGTCAATGCAGTGAAGACAAATTTGAATCTGAAACTAAAATCAAGACCAGAGGAAGGCAACTAGATGAAGAAAAATATATGCACCTAATAGGTAGCATCATTTCAGGTAACTATTGTATTATTAATTCAATGGAATTCTGGCAGTGGAAAAAAAACATTAAGAAGAGAAATGGCAGAAAGAAAATAAGGATTACAAAATTATGTCAGGATATGTCTTTTAAAGTATCATCATGTGAAAGGATAATTGATTGCATCCAAGCAGAATAAAAAGAAGAAATAAGCCAAGAGCTAACTAAAAGGCATTCTGCAGTTCTGGGGTGGAGGATCAATCATGGGAATCCACAGTGGAGAACAGATTGGGCAGCCAGATGAGTCACATAGCTGTGCCTGGGCTGGCTTCAACACAAATTCTTGTGCAGGTGCTGCCATCTGGATATAAACCTTTCTCTGTTCTCCAGTGAGAGATTTTCAGTTTTCTTCTGCTCTGCTGAAAGAAGGGGCTTCAGCAAGTTAAACATCATCTTTCTCCTGAGGTACCAACTGCTAACAAATCCTTACAGCTAGGAAAATCTTTCTGAGCTGAAGAAGCTGGGAGTAGTTGAACCTCATCACACTTTGCACCTTGAAGTCAGTCCTATCCTGAAGACCAGCCTCCAGACACAGGAACTTCCAGGTTTGAGGTACAGCTGTAATGCCTAATGCCTCAGGTGAATGATCATCTGCTATTTCATGATAGCCAAGTCACAATAGCTAGCAGAAATTTTCCACACACCCATTGTTATCCTAGCCCAAATGTGAAATGTTCCTTAAACCTTCTTTTAACTTCAGGGTGTTTCACCTGGAGCTTACACTTCATAGATCAAAGTTACCTACAGTATTTGCTATTTCAAGATCTTTTTATTGAGTATGAACTTCAATAAATGATCAAGCCTCGGAGAAGTCTCCTTCATGCTGGGCTTTTGGGAAGGCTCTGGCTGTGCAGCTCATGATCTTACTCCTATCACCATTAGAGATACCATAACTCTTCAGTCTGTTAGCCTGTCCATGCCAGTCTCATGAACTTCAGCAAGGTCAAATGTAAAGTTCTTCACTTGGGTCAGGGCAATCACCAGTACCAGGAGAGACTGGAGGATGAATCCTTGAAGGAGGATTTGGGGATACTGGTGGCTGGAAAACTGGACATGACCTGCAATATGCACTCACAGCCCAGAAAGCCGACTCCATCCTGGGCTGCATCAAAAGCAGCACCACCAGCTGTATCCAGCTCTGGATTCCCCAGTGCAAGGCAGACATGGACCTGTTAGAGTAGGTCCAGAGGAGGGCCACAGGAGATCTGGAACACCTCTCCTATGAGGACAGGCTTAGAGAGCTGGGGTTGTTCAGATGGGAGAAGGGAAGACTCCAGGAAGACCTTACAGCAACCTTACAGTACTTTCAAATCCCTTCTCACCCAAACCATTCTGTGATTTGATGATTCTGTAGGTTCATGAAGACGGAAAAAGCTGAGAGAAGAAACAGCAATTAGCTCTCTAGAGATTTAAATTTTCAAAGTTATACAAGGTATAAGAATTATGGGCAAAAAAATTGTAGTTGTTGCACGAGACAAGAAAACAGCATGCCATAAGTTGCATAAAGAACTACTTTCTTGTAGCAACTGATTTCCCAGAAAGTCTTACTAAAAGACTTCAGATTGAAAATCCCTTTAAAGGTACCTGTTGCACACGGACTCTGTTGGGGAGAAAAAGCACTGTCTTCAGGCTGCTGACCTTGATGTAAATAACATCACAATGACATTGGTAAGGAAAAGATAATGATAACATGATTTTGTTCTGCAGAAGAGATAAAAATGTGCTCACTAAATGGACAACCAGAATGGATGACATGCACATGGGAGAACCTGTTCTGATCTGGTACTTTGGTTTTTTTCTTCGTTTTCAGAGTAACAAAATTTTTAACAATATATCACTTCCCTGTGCAAAGATCTGAGCTCCGATTTTTGACAAACAAATGCTGTGTTGAAAATCAGATGTGTATTTAGATTATGATTAAACAATAATGAAGCAAGGAAAATATATTTTAAAAACCCCAAACAACAATAACTTCAGGAAAAGAATTTTCAAAGATTTCACAGAAGAATTAGCCTCCTTTCCACTACTAAGTTCTATTTAAAACTATAAAGGATATTGTTTACATTTCTAATTATCACTCACTGGAAGAAGGCAATCCATTCCTCAGGGAGCAGTTTTTCTTTTGGCTCCTCTGTCTTTGCTGTGCACAGGTATCAACAATGGAAACATCAGAAATAGGTACAGCAGGAAACAAAAGCAGCAAGCACAGGCATAACTTAAAACTGTCAAGATCTAGTAAAAGGAAGCTGTTACTTTCTGTTCCAGTTTGAGCTCCCCACCCAAAGGATCTGGTATTTTCTTGTGGGAAGCTCAAAATAGTGTGCCAACTTCGCTTTTAACTCCACTTTTTTCTCCCCATGTCTGTTAGACATGAAACATGAACAAATATTAAATAAATGCTAGCAGATCTAAAATTAAGCTCTTTTTTTCTTAACAAAAGATTGAGATATATAAAATATAAGGATTCAAAAGTATATGGAGTTGGGAAATTACAAAAGCAACAAGGATTGCAACAAAGACTTTATTATCTTAATATTTAACGATATGAATCAGTAACAATATGAAGTGACTGACATTAAAAGAATAGAGTTGGGATACCCTGTAGGTATGATACAGATGCCCCAGACACTTACCTGATACCCAGATGAGCTGCCAATGATTTTTCCTTCTTTCTCACCAGTGAAATGTACTGCTGAGCATCAAAAAAAAGCATTTTAAATACTGCTTTTCCCAATACAGTTTTGTGTATCCCCAAGTGATCCATCAGTAAAAGAATGTGAGTTGTATTCCTGAGTGGATGTATATGTACTTCCTTCAGAAAACAGAGTTTAACTCCTAGCACTCACAGGAGTTTTACTGTCTTGTATGTATAGAGGGAAGGACAGGGTGCCCAGCACATCAAACAGCACTCAGGTCCCTTTCCCCGTCTTTCCTCCTATTCCCACCTAAATGTAGCAGCATTAAGGCAAGCCAATAAAAGAAAGTGAAGGAACTTACTGTCTGATGGAATGTAGCTCTAAATTCTTAACTAGAAATCCAGGACTTAGATTCTCACTGGCCACTTTTTAAATATATAAATTAAAGAGGAGGGGAAATGTGCCATTTTAGGCTTCTTAACATAGAAGCTAACTTACTGTGAACTTCTCTTTGGATTCTTCCAATATGAGCTGGCTATCTCTCAGCAAGGTAAAGTGGCAGAAGACTTTCTGGCAGAGTGGTAAAGGTCTCTTTTTTTATCACCTGATAACATGCTTGTGTTCCTGATCATGATTTCCAAAAACCCATGGTGCTCTTGCTTGAGATATGAAGAACATACCAGAATGCTCGTACCTTGGCCATGAGCAGGGGGCAGACTCCTTGGTGGTGTTCAGTGACAGGACGAGGAACAGTGGCCATAAAGTAAAACATAAGAAGTTCAATCTCAACATGAGGAAGAACTTCTCCACACTGAGGGTGGCAGAGCACTGGAACAGGCTGCCCAGGGATGGCATGGAGTGTCTCCCTCTGGTGATATTCAAAGCCCACCTGGACACATTCCTGTGTCACCTGCTCCAGGTGACCCTGCCTCAGCAGAGGGTTGCACTAAATGATCTCCAAGGTCCCTTCCAACACTAACAGTTCTGTGATTCTGATTCTGTGACCTCATCACCAGGTATCACACATGGCCATTCTCAATCCTAATGCATTCAGTCCTCAGGCACAACTAATTTGCAGTAGCAAAATCGAGGGGATGCCCAGATTCCCCCACCTGCTGTGTTCAAATGCAGGCTTGTGCAATAAAACAATCAAGGCACATTATCTTTTTTTAAGCTGTAGTTAAGCAAGAGCATATGACAAGCAATAGTTCATACCCCTCAGTTCTGAGGTTGTTCTGGATGTGTAACACAGCATTAATGAGTATTTAGCTTGGGATTTATTCTAGGAACAATAACATACACAACCTGTGCTATATAAGCACATTCACAAGTTAAAGTAGCACCATAATTTTATCTTCTCTTTCAAGTGGAAAACATGTGTTGCCTTTGTTATTCAGACCTTTCAAATCTACCAGTGGGAATCAGCAGTCATCCAGGATTGTTCAATTTACTCTCATGTATTCACTACAGAGATTTTGGTGTCATTTATGTCTAGAACAATAGTATACTGTGATCTCACTAGGGGCTTCTCTGCAAGTCTTTGAGTCTTTTTTTATTCATGAGGGTCTGTCTTTGGCTTGCTCTTCTCCTTACACTCTCCCTGGGTAATCTCACTCCTCACTTCACATGAACATCTGCAAGCAGATTTGCAAATCTGCTCCGTGCTTGCCTACCACTGCCAGCAAAAAGCTGCTGTGGCTGTCCTGCCATCAGGCACAAGCAAAGTTATTTTAGCTGATTTTAATTACTGGGGCTGCAAAAAATACTCTGGAATTCTGGGAACCGAGATAATTGAAATTAAAGTAAATTGAAAGATAAACACAACTAAATGTTGCAATTAAGAATTCTGACTTCAAAAGGATTATTTTTTTGAGAGAGAGAAATTAAGGACTCTAAATGAACACACAGCTAATGAGAATGAGGTTATGAAAATTATCACAACAAATTTGGAACAAAAACTCATAAATGCAAATGTGTCAGGCCTGAACATTTCCTCCCTAAAGTGCGTAACAGAAGAGGGAGACAAGGACAGAAGATTAACTATTTTCCACTAAATCTATGAAATGAGAAATGGTATGATAAAGAATAGCAAAAAAATAAACTAATTCAAGAGACAGAGAGGGATAGAAACAGAGAAAAACAGATTAATTGCTTGGGCAACAGTGGCAAATATTGCAGCTTCAGTAGTATGCATAGCTTCAGGGCAAATCTTGAACTTTGGAAACAAAGCCAGTGAAGCAAAAGGAAAACAGGATAAAATGTACTATGAGCTATCAAATGTGGTTCATGCCCATGCCCATAATATCTCTCTCCAGTAAGAAACTGATTTTCAAAACCTAAAAATATTTCTAAACTCTATGATGGATCTTATACATCTGGATTTTCATGGAATGGATGACAAACTGTGCCATATCATAATTTATTGTTGAAGCTGGAGAAGAAAATATAAACAGAAGAACTATAAAATGATCGATCTGATGGTTTTTTGTTTCTTTTTTTTTTTCTTTGTTTACTTTGGTGTTGTCATCATTATTATTTCAGAGAAGAAGTTCTGTCCAATACTGAAAAAGTAAATACTGTCATGCTGGGAGTTTCCCAGGGAAGGCTTCAAAGATAGAGATGAAAACTTGAAGTTTCTCTTACCTTGTATTTTCACAACAGACCTGGCACATGCATGGGATATTTCTCATTTAAGTTTACTAAAGATGGGTGTTTGGAGTCATCATTATTTCAAAGAAGCTTTGGAAAATCATACAGGATGAATGGCATGACTTTGAAAGCTGTTTTGAAAGCTGGAGTTACTGGCATGGGTTGAATTATAGCTCTGCCAAATACAAGTTTGCAGGTTTTGGAAGTCTGACTATAACTTCTGTTAGGAAGTCATCACTGGAAAAGGTTCAAGAAATACCTGAATGTCTCATATCAATCACAGAGTGGTTATAAGTCATCAACACAATGAAAGCTGAGGGCAAAAAATCAAATGCCATCTCAAAAAAAGTCAAGCAAGAGATTTTTAAAAGAGATACTCCGAGGTAAAGAAACTTGTGCAGTATAAAAGGAAGCTTGGCTCCTAATGACATGCCATAATGTGGTTATTACTGGTGGCCAAGGGCTCATCTTAAATCAAAAGGCTCAAAATCCCAAAAGATGCCAAAGATAAAATGTAGAAAAATGAAACCCTTTTCTTCTCCATCCTCCGTACTCTCCTACTTCTGACAGTACTTTTAGCCTCTTAAAACTTTAGCTCGAAGCAAGATTTCAGAGTTCTCATACAGAAGTGTCGCTTTAAGTATTGCACGAAATTGCATACATTGTGCAGTCATTTGAAATGTGTCAGAAGAAGTTCTCACTGATCATGTTGCTCACTGACTCCTCTGAAGCTTGTGTAGGGCATCCTGGGCCAGTTTTAGATAAGCCAGCTACTGGGAAAGAGGGAAACCCTCTGTGGGGTGCCAAAGGCAGGAGAAATATGATGCTATGACTGCTCTGATAGCTGCCTCACATGAGATTGCCCACTGCAGCAGCAGAGGCCTCCAATCCCTGAACCTGGTAGCTGGGGATTTCTGCATATCTGTGAGGTTCCATTCTGTTTTACATGTGGGACAAGGCCATGCAAAGTAGATACTAAGAGCTCACTTGTTTTTCGTCATTGCAGAAAGGACTATTTTTGCCTGAGAAACAAATGCAATGTTTAGCCAACACACAGTAAACACTCAGATTTGCTTCTAAGTGACTAATGAGATTCACAATTTGTTTTATGTTTCCATAAGGAGCTGTAGAGGGTTGACAGCGACTGGATGCCAGGCACCCACCGCAGCCTCTCTCTCACTCCCCTCTGCAGATGGACACAGGAGAGCAAATATAACAAAGGTTCATGAATTCAGATAAGGTCAGGGAGTGATCACTCACCAAATACCATCATGGGCAAACCAGACCTAATTAGAGATATTAATTGAATTTATTACTAACAAAATCAGAGCAGGATAATGAGAAGCAAAATAAGACCTTAAAAATACCTTCCCCTCACCCCTCCCGCCTTCATAGCTCTACCTCTTCCCCTCCCAGGGGAACAGGGAGACAGGGAATGGGTACTATGGTCAGTTCATCGCAGGTCGTTTCTCCCACTGCTCAGGGAGAGGAGTTGTTCCCCTGCCCCTGTGTGGGGTCCCTCCCATGGGAGACAGTGCTCCATGAACTTCTCCAGTGTGAGTCCATCTCATGAGCACCAGTTCTCTGCAAACTGCTACAATGTGGGTCACTCTTCCATGGGGTGCAGTCCTTCAAGAACTGGCTTCTCCAGTGTGGGTCTTCCATGGGATGACAAATCCTAAAAGGAAACCTGTTCCAGAGTTGGCTTCTCTGTCCAAAGGTCTGCAGGTCCCTGCCAGGAGCCAGTTCCAGCATGGGCCTCCCACAGGCTCACAGCCTTCTCTCAGGCATCCACCCACTCCAGCATGGTGGATCTCTCCATCCCTGTACCCTCAATGGGCTGCAGGTGAGTTTCTGCATCCCCGTGGTCCTTCATGGGCTGCAGGGGCATGGCTGCTTCCCCATGGTCTGCACCACAGGCTGCAGGGGAATCCCAGCTCCAGCATCTGGAGCACCTCCTGCCTGTCCTTCTGCACTGACCTTGGTGTCTGCAGAGTTGTTCCTCTCACATCTTTTCACTCCACTCTTCTCTGACCACAATTAAAACTGTGCAATAAAATTGTTTTTTCCTTCTTAAATCTGTAATCACAGAGGTGTTACCATCATTTCTAATTGGTTTGGCAAGCAACACATATGTCTTGGTGCAGCCAGGGATTGTTTTTATCAGGTACGGGGAAGCTTCTGACAGTTTCTCACAGAAGATATCCCTGTAGCCCCCCTGCTTCCAAAACTTGGCCATGCAATAGAGAAGCATAAAATATGTAACCTCAAACAGGTATTGAAAAATGGCCTGTGTGCCATGAAAGGCCAGTATGCCAGCCAGCACAGCTCTGCAGCTGCTGAAAGCATTTTTCCACTGGGAAGAATGTCAGGATTGCACAAAAATGAAAAGGAAATAAGCCTTAAATAGAAGTAAAATTCAAACTGGATTTGTATCTACATGGAGAAAGCTAACAAATCTATTTGAAACAGGAAGCATTTGAGGTAACAAAGGCTAATAGGTGGAGATAATGTATATAGCAACAAGTGGTATCAGGGCATCTCTTTGTAAATCATATTTGTATAAGGCCATAGAAAAAGTTACAGGTAGAGATGAAATGAAAGATCGCTGTTCTAAAAGGACAGAAAAATAGCAAAAGGACAGTAAAGACCTTTTGAGACATATCATGTTATAATCAACTTCTCAGAAATCTATAGCAATGATCAAGCTAACTCTTTGAAATGCCACAAGTAGCTTTCCATGGTATGGTGGAAAAGTATAAGTGAATGAGTATGGAGAAAACAAGAAGCACCGTCTGAATGGGAGTTTCCTCTATGCTAAGGAAAACCCTCTTCTAAAGCCTCTTGTCTTCTCTGCTGTGCCCAGGCAGGCAGGCAGATGCCTGGTGAGCTGAAGGCACCCTGAGGCAGGAGGAGCTGTCTTCCTGCTGCGCAGCCCAGAGCACAGATGCAACATGCAGAGGAACATCTGCCCCCATGATAGCAGAGAAGCTTTCCAAAACATTCACTGTTTAAAGTGTCAGCCTAAACAGCCCTTCGGATGCCTGCAGCATGGTGTGGGTGGCTGTGTCCTGTGTTTTCACACCCCAAGGCATGGACTGTGATCCTCTGCCAGCAGGAGATGCAGGCATGAAGAAGGGACCCAGGAGCAGGGAACACAGGCAGTGATGGAGTTTTTGCCTGTGGGACAGGAGATGAGTCAGGCAGAGAGTATGCTGAAAACACTGATGTCCAGTGGTAAGAGGAGAGGATTTTGGAGGAAGTGATCTGACCTTCTGCCCCCTCCCAGTGACAGAGAAGCCAGAGGGACAGGGATGACATAGGAGGCCCATGGGATGCAGCCAAGGTTGGTTGGCAAAAGGACAGTAGAGGCAGATGGAAGGATGACTGGCACTGGAATTGGAGATACAGAAAATAAAAACATATGAGAGAAAGGAGTCACAAAAAGCCAGTCAATGCCAAGCTGTCCTGGCACAGCATTACCCTGAGTTTTCCCTTGCTCTCCCAGCACCCAAGGGCAATATGACACCACTCAGGCACGCAGGAGCCCCTCCACTGGTGGGGAGCAGTGTGACCTGGCTGGCATTCAGTTGAGAAGAGCAGAGGCTTGTCCCCCCACAATTGTCTAAAAGTGGGTGTGGGAGGCACCATGCTGCCAGCCAAGGGTACCCAAAAGGAATAAGCATGGACTGCTCCTGCATGCTGATCATTATTTCCTGAGTAGGAACGAGCATACAGAGGTATTTATACCTATGCCACATGGAGCAGTCTTTAGCTTAGTCATGTTTAAAGCCCAGGACAACATCTGCAAATGTAAGACAAAGGTGAAAATCACAGCAGGGTTGTAGAAAGTCGTTTGAAACAGACAGTAAGGTGTTTGGAGCCAGGTATGCTTAAGCAGCAAAGATGATGTACGGTTGTTTACCAGGAAATCCCCAGTGAATTCTTTTGCCTGAAATGGGCAGAGTGACTGACCATGTATGAATCTCAGCTGGCACACTTGGTAGGTCAGCTGATTAATTCTGCAAGCAGGACCTGCTGCAGCAAAGCAGGGCATCTGCCCCACACTCCTACTCTGCTCAGAGCAGCCCCATTCCACAGGAGAAAGTATGGGAAGAAAATGTTGCAAAATCAGAGCCACTTTTTCTAGCCCCAGTTGACAGAAGTCAACAAGGCTGAAATTTACATTTGAGAAGCAGCAAGCAACAGACTTGTCTACCTCTGTCCCTGCCTGGCAACCTGGACATTGCCTAAACTTATCACATCATCTGTCTCCAGATACCTGTTCACAACAGCATGGATTTTACCTGAAGTGAGCTCATGTCTATCCCATGCATAATGGAGATCTGTCACTTTTATATAGCAGCTCTCAAAGGAAACACTGGCCTGCATTTTGGTCAAAATGCCACCTGGCAATATCAGAAAAACCAAGTGTTGCCCAAGGACTGAACCAAAGTGTCAGAAAGTAGCTCACAGTAGCACTGCTTAAGATTATTCCAGCAGAGGCCATCTGATTGACTTATTGACTCCCTGGAAATACCCTTTAGTGGGATCTACTGTGGAGATAACAAGTAAGAGCTTATCTCTCTTCTGTAAGCTTTAGTACAGAAAACAAATGATCATGTGAACAACAGAGCTAACAAAGCTCAGTCGCCATTGACATCTGTTCCATCCTTCTGAATTTTGCTGGGTTGACAATACCTCTGCTCTGTAAAGACACTGCTGCAGTCTGTCTTTTACCTGGCTTTTACCTGAGTGCTTGTTTTCATGAAACTGTTCTCTAAAGTGGGCTGAAACTTGCCTGTAGTTCAAAAGCTAATAGAGTGGAATAGACACACAGACATGTACAAACACACAGAGGCCAAGGAAACTTAATTTCCTATAAGGACCAGGCTGAAGAATAACCTGTAACATTCATTTCCTAGAGAGATGGGAAGAAAATCCATCAATAGAGAAATACAACTTAAATGTATCCCCAAGTAATACTGATCTCAATACTTGATTATGTGTTCTGCTGCTAAAACAGCATTTAATGCTGTTCTTTCCAGGTGCTTATTTCACTTGCATACAGACTGCTGAAGAAACAAGTCATCATGTCAACAGTCAATGATGAAGTAAATGCTCAGAATTAATTTTGTTCAAAGACCAGATCTCTCTCATATGGCCAGCCAGTGCAGTACAGCCCACCAGAGCACTGAGACTGGGTTTGCATCAAAAGGTCCATAAGCTCACGGCAGCACGGGAAGCCCATCCTGAATTACTGAGGAGCAGAGGATGTGCCATCTGTCAGTCACAGTTGGCACTCAAGTTCTTTCAAGAGAAAGAAATAAATATCATGACAATCTTACCTGTCAGATGCTGAAGGACTGTCAAATCCAAATTTCTCAAATACTTTCATCATCACATGACAAGGTTGTCACCTGTGATTGATGGTTCTGACTTTTCAGACCTTATGTTCTGACATTTCAGACCCACACCATTTGGGGTGGCATGATGCCTGTCCGCCTCCCAGAGAACATCCCAGGGAACAAGGGAAAATCTGGGAAGAGCATTCCAGGCTAGGCAAGCCCACCCTCAAGGGAGACATTTTTGCTCTTATTTACTTTGTGTTCCCACCTTGGCTGGCTCCCAACATCAGAGCCAGAGGATGGCTAGGGAGACCCCAAAAGGGAGAGCATTTCCCTTGAGCATGGGAGCCCTGGCACTGGCATCATCATAGGTGCAGTCTCTGTTTCTCAGTGCTGCAGTGGGATCTGTGGGTGCTCAGATTGCCTCTCCTCCCTGATCTGTAGGAGGCCTTTTGCAGGGGGAAGGTTGTCAGGAAAAGGGACAATTGGTAACCCTGAGGGAAGGGCTCAGATCTGGGAGTAATGAGGCTCAAAGCATGACTCTCTCTAGTCTTGGCACTTTCCAAAAGTGAGGAATCCATGGCCTCCCTGAAGTGCTGGGAAGACAATCATCAATGTGTACTGGTGTAGCTTGGCTCTGGACATAAGAGAGGGATTCATCTTTCTTCCCTGTATCATATCATACAATATCATATCATGTCATATATCATATCATATCATATCATATCGGCCCCTCTCTACAAGAAAAACGTGGAGATGCTGGAGCACTGAAGAAAGGAAGGAGAGTTGGTGAAGCACGTCTTGTGAGGAGCAAATAAGGAAACAAGCGATAGGCCTCAAGTCACACCAGGGGAAGTTTAGATTGGACATTGGAAAAAATTTCTTTACTGAAAACATGGTCAGGCATTAGAACTAGCTGCCCAGGGAAGTGGTGGGATCAACAACCCTGGAAGTGTGCAAGAAACATGCAGATGTGGCAACTTGGGAACATGGGTTAGTGGTGAACATGGCAGTGCTGGGTTATCAGCTGGACTTGGTGAACTTAATGGTCTCTTCCAGCCTTAATTCCATGATTCTGTGATAATCATATCATATCTTTGTCCCTAGACAAAGATGATATGCCCCAGCACCAGCTTTTTTGCAGGACCCTGGAGAGGGCTCTGGTTGCCAGGGTACAGCTGGCAGAGATGCCCTGTGCGTACCGTCAGCTTCTGCTCCTTTGCTGCTATTTGAAAGAAGCACCTTGTGTGGCTTCATGCTTTGGGACGCAAACCAGAGCACTCCTTAATATTCTGCCAACAATGCACCTCCCTTCACCTTCCCCAGTAGAGACAACATGAAAAAAACACAAAATCCTCTTGTTCTGTCTTCCCTCTATTACTCATTCTCCTTGTGGCAAGGAACATCTGGTCCTGGCAGACCAGCTGTGGCAGAAGCAGTGGTGCCTCAAAGGAATTGCCTTGTCAGATTCGGTTCCTATCTCAGTGACCCCATGGAGCTCCCAGGATACTCTGTTGCTAATCCCTACAGTGTCTTCTTTTCAAATGTTTGGTTTAGAGACACTTCAGCACTCAATGCTTCCACCCCTGAACCTAAGAGCCCAGATCTTCCCCTTTCCTGTGATGGAGCACCTTTGGACAGTTTCCTGAACACCTCTGGCTCCTTCTAGAATTGGTTTCTGCACTGTGTCTCACCTAATACTACTACTCAAGCCAAGAAATGTCCCCAGGCTGCTTTCTGAGTCTCTCTATTGTTTTCATATCTTGCCATAGCAGGTGCTTGGTACTGACTGCATGATGCAAAGCCATGGTTTGCTAAGCAGTGCTGGGAGCCTCACCCTCACCTAGACATGGAGATGGTACATGATGTTGTTCGATGCACATCGCTGTAGGTGGGCTCTTGGTGGGTGCTGCTGTGGGGAGGGGGGCTAGCGTGACAGTGAGGGCTGAGATTAAGCGTGTGGTGGGGTTGAGGGGAAGATGGACTCTTACTCAGTCCATGGGAATCTATCCCTGCAATAAACTGCTTCTTGGCTTGGGGTCTGAAGACCACATAAACATGCCTTTCTGCAGGATGTGAGGAACAGGGCATGGCTGTGATATTTGCAGATGGTTTTGGGAGACCCTCAGTCCTGATGCCTTCAGGCAGGTTAGTCTTCGAAAAATGAAAGATGAGCTTAGCATAACACATATCTACAGTACTACCTCCAGCCCACCCTGCCTCAGAAGACTTGCCCAGGCAAGGGAGAGCATGGGAGAAACTGGTCTAAGATGGAGATAGCATTGGTGCACAGACCTGTTGTTGGAGTCTGTGCATGACTATCAGCCTGCCCTCCCACAAGCTAGTTTGCAAACGAGAGAGTTAGAAATTCTGTGGAGAAAGCACAGAACTGGAGACAGTTCACCAAAAGCCTTACAGACACATGTTCCTGTCCCATCCCAGTTTTTTGCCTCCTTTACTCTTCCTCTATGCACAAGCAGGAGTTTGGATGGCAGAAACCAGGTCAGCAGTAAGAGGTTAATTAGTGCACAGCTTAATGCTGGATGTCACATGGTCTGTCCTAACAGCTTCATTACATGGGAGAGGGTGCTGCACTTGCTGGCACAAACCAAAGCTTCCATCATCTTGCTGGGTTTTTCCTTATTGTGTTCTGCAAATAAGACCTGCCTCATGTCTGTCTGTCTGTAAGTGCTCTCTGACACAAGGTAGGCAGAGTATCTTTACTGATGTAAAGGCTCCAAGTGCCTTGTTCCATCCTGGTACAGATTATCTCACCTGTTCCTGGTTCGGCACCTCAAAAGAATGTTATTTCCAGGATGGAAATGAACACAGTCAGCCACAATAATTGCTTTTTTTTTTAAGAAAAAAGTTAATTTTATTTCCTTTTAAACCTCTAACACTATGACTATCCTTGCATACAATGAAAACACCTTCTTGTGCACTGACGTGCATTTTTTTTCAGTACTTATTTTGAGCCTGGGGTTTTTTATTCCTGGGAGTTTTAAAGGACTATTAGAGCTCCTGTAAAAAATAAAATCACTGACAACCAAACCAACAACCGCACACTGAGTGAGACCTGTTGCAAACACTTTCAGTGTCAGATATGCTAGAAAATCCAAAGACAATATAGTGTTGAAATAAGCTTCGGGAAGAAATGTCCTTAAACATTCTACTGAGGACTGTGTTGAGTATTTTAGATTGATTTTTAATGTGGGTTTTCTTCCAGATGGTTGAGGAAGGATGCTGCTGAGACAGATAACAGCTTTAAATGCACATGCCTGTTTAACTTGCCAGTTTGCAAACAGTGGAGTGACAAAGTTCATGAGTTGCACAAGGAGCCATCTCAAGCTCTCCACAACTATAACTTATGACCAGCACCCCACCCGTAGGGCCCCCACCTTGTGAGCCAGCAGCTCTGAGACACAAGTGTACCTGCATGGGCAGTATTGCTCCCTCGCTGTGCAGGTGGGGATTTGGCTCACAGCAAACCTGATGTGCCTGAGGAGTAGGGCAAAGGCTTCCTTGAGACATCAGACTCAACGAGAGCAGGGGATGCCTGGGCCAGCTGTGCAGGAGGGCTCTCTGTCCCAGGGCATACAGCTCCCTGCTCAGGGCTGTGCAACACATGATATGCCCCCGAGCCCCAGATTAAATGCCCTGTGCTGAGGGCTTAGCTCTGGTACCATGGCACTGAGGTTGTGGGAAGGACCTCAGTCTTCCATTCATGGAAGATAAGGGAGAAGAACGCAGTGGAGGGGTGTGTGGCAGTGGAACAAGGCTACCTGCATGCAGATCTGAGGAGCGAGCAACACGACTCACATGGGAAGCTTTGTAGGCCCTAGTGCTGGGCAAGGAGAGTAGCTTCATGGGATGGTGTCCAAATGGATGGAATCTGGTTGAGGTAAAATTACGGCAAGAAAGCTTTCTCTCTGAGGTGCTGGAAAGAAGGATGCTTGAGCTGCAGCACAGGGGACTTTCTCCCATTGCCTGCTTGTTGCTTCTGGGAAAATGGGCTCTGGCCACTAAGAAAACAGGACTACAACAAATAAATACCTCAGCAGACAAATCTATCAGTTTTATCCTCTCCACAGAAACAATCTGAAATACCTCCAATAAAAGCTAGCAGCTCAGTCTAATATTGGGCCACGTGATTCACAATTTATCCTTTTGCTTATTTTCTCTCAGCAATGTATGCTCAAGGTTTTTCATCTTCATCTGTATCAAAGGCTGATCTTTTGTTCTTTTCTATTGCTTCCACTCAGTGTTTGGAACAGCAGATTTATTTGTACAGAACTAGGTAAGCTTTGGTGTTTCTCAATGTGATTAGTCAAGTGCATAATGTTGCTGTTATACTTTTCCTTTTCATCAGAAAAGCAGACTGGTCTTTCTTTTGTAATGCAATCCTAAAAACTGACCAGGTGCCAGTTTCTGTTGTTACTGGGTTCCAGCTGCAGATGTCAATTTGCTGCCATGCAGTCTAAGTTCAGCCTGAGATGAAAGGATACTGAAGACAGCAGAGGCAGAAAGTTTGGTGCAGGGTGGTAAAATGCATTTCCTATTTGCAAAAGAATCAATCTGCCATTAAGGTCACTCCAAGGAGAATTCCAGATGTTACAGTGAGGAAATGATGAGGAGGGATAGAGGGATTCCAGTTAAACAAGTGAGAACAAGCAGAAGGACCACAAAGAAGTAGGAAAGGGAATCTACAAAGGAAGAGCCATTTGAAGAAAAGATGAGTAAAATTGGAGGGATAGCAGCATAAAAAGGAAGATGACATGGGGAGCCAGGTGTGGGCATTTGGTGTCTGAAATGCATGGAGTGGGTACCATGACGGGGATGGGAGAAGACATGTGCAAAGCACTCAGTGAGCTGGCAGGAAAGGGAGTCACTGTACTTGTATTTCCTTGTGCCCTTGGGATCCTAAAAAGCTTATTTTGATTCTCAGTAGTGAAAAAGATCTCCAGTGGTGCTTTTAACTGGTTTTTAGGGCAATTAAAATGGTGGTTGAAACTCAAAAGTGCTGCATGTGAATGAGAAATAAGACTGAGCACACATTGTATCTTTAAGAGGCCACTATTAGTTGCAATCCCCACTGTGACAAACAGAAAAGTGCATCATTGTCTCAGCCCAGCTGCTGAGCACAGGTGACTGATGTTCCATAAAAAGGAATTCAGACTGCTTTTGTCACCAAACTCCTCCACTGTTTTTCATCTTATTAAATGGTGTGTTCAAGGTTACAATTTGGAGACCTTTATGTCCTTACAACTCTGCATATCTAGTTAGTGAGTGAAAGAACATAAACCTCACTGCAAATTGCCATTCTAGGTACTGTGTCCTCATCCCACATACACCAGCCTAGTCCAGCCTTACTTCACTGCCCCTTAGACTCCAGGCAGCTGGGGTAATAATCTTGACACCACAGATATTGCCTTTTTTCAGGCTAACTTGCACATTGGATGTAAGATAGGTATTCATATGCAGGCAACATTTACAAAAGCTTTAAGTTTTTAAATTTAAAAGGACAAATCTTTAAATCAGGTAAATCTGGCAAATCAGGTTCTAGTTAAGCTTAAGAACAGGTGAAGAGCCTCTGCAACATATGTCTGGCTTCTAAAATGCTATTGCAATGTTACAGTACAGTTCTTCCCATAAGAGAGATAAAAATAAGATTAAAAAGTCTAAGGGCATGAAAATGAAGCAAGATTAACAGCCACTAAGACAGATGTTTAGCTACCTCCTGCTGCTCTGTCCCAGAGTAAAACCTTTCATTTCTAGATTTCCTTCTCATGTGCTCTCCTCTATTTGCATGTTTATATCCATTTCCTCATCTGCCAGTGTCTCGGTTTTGGAGACAAAACTTCAGGGGGAAACACTCCAGACTGAGTGCTCCTCCCCTTTTCCTCCGTCAATGAGACAAATGGGTCACAAGGAGTGAAAGTGGGAAAAAGAAACCAAACCGTTTATTAACACACAAACAAAACAGGGTAGAACAGGATTAAAAAAACCCTCAAAATACAACAAATTCCCGGAGAGGGAACAGACACGCGGGCTCGGACCAGGCGGGGCCACCCCACGGGCCCACCGGAGCCACCCCCGCAGGCTCCCCAGACTGGAGAGGAGGGAAGGGAGGCAGTGAGGCAAGGGCAAAGAAAAGGAAAAAAGAACAAGAGAACAAAACCCAACAGAACCTTTTCCAGCTAGCTGGAACACAAAGGAAACCAAAAAGCCGCACAGCGCTCCCGGCGCACCCCCTCCCAAGCCCTGCTGAGCCACAGAGCCCCCGAGCCGTTGGGTTCAGCCGTTAAACTGCCCCACACTCGGGTCCCGTGGTCCTCCCCGGGTCCATCTTAAAGAAACTGTGTCCTTGGGCATTGAGTGGACAGTTAAGGAATAAAGCAGCTTCATAACGTCACCCCAGGACAGCCAGGGAGAAAGCTGTCAAGATGTTCTCAATTTTGACATCAATACAAAGTGTATTACGCAGATAATTGTCCTACTTGCTATTTTCATCACAGCATTTATGCCTTGCACGGCTCTGCATTACGTCAAGGTAACTTCATTGGTCTTTTCTGACCAGGTACCTTACGACCCAGGTTTGCTCTGTGTAGTATTCTTGCACAGGTGATTTCTAATCCCATCCTTACTCCACAAATTATGTCCATCTTGATCACTTAATCAAGATTTGTTTTCCATTTCCATGCCAGTGATTTTTCTACAGAGTCTTCACCTTAAAATTTGCTTTCCCAATGCCTCCAAAACTATTTGCTTGTCTGCCTTCATGCTCCACTTTTTGATACTACTCTTTTTTTTTGTTTGCTTTGGTTTCTCAAACCTTTCACCACATAAATCACTACTGTACTGCAGTCACTGTTTTACTCATTTGTTCTCTGGCTCACAGTAACTAGATAAGGTTCTTACACACCGTCTATTTCATAGTATCCATTGCCTTGCAGTTCTCCCTCATCCAATCAGCTCTCAAATCAAGGTTTGGTAGCCTCTGGAAAATGGATTCTATGTTTCCCTTTCAACAGTGATGATGTGAAACGTGCAAACATTTTAGTCAGTTGAAAAGAGTGAATGTATTAACAGTCAGGCTCTAAAGCAACTTTCCTAAAGCCACTCCTCTTGACCACATGCAGAGCAGGGATTGATAATAATTACTGTGTAAAAAGATGCATGAAACAATACACATTTGTATGAAAAATATTCTATATTTTCTTTCTTGTTACTTTCCCATCAAGAAAAACTACTCCACCAGCATTCAAACAATCTGATATCTACAGTAAATAGGGACAGTAATAACCTACAAAACCTCTCATACTAATTTTCCACTTGGTGAACAAGACTAGGTATTTTTCTATTTTAGTATGTGTTATTCACTATTGAAAAAACATAGTAATCATAGCTACAACCCTTAGAAAATAGAAATTAATTTCTTCACATGTAAGTGAATAGCACTCATCCCTCTGGATGGTAAAGTCTTGAGTTCAGGTCGTGTAAAACAAAATTGTTTCCACTTTTTGAGACAGAAGGGTAAATTTCGGTTAACTGAGCTGTAAGACTTGCACTGTTTTGTCTTCTGGCTGATTATCAGGGTAAGGTTGAATTTGATTGAATTTCACTGAAGAAGAAACTGATATCCCTTATCCAACAACCTTTTTCTTATTTGACCTGTCCACTTACTCCCTTTCTGCACCAATTTTAGGGGTTTTAAGTGCTCCTAATTGAAATTTAAATATGAATACATACTCTTTTTCTTTCCTTCTTTTGTCTTCATCAAGAAGGTATCTGAATACTAAACCAAATGACCTTTTCTGCTAACAAATCTGAAATGTCAGCATTGTGCACTTTATGAATACATAGACTGGGAGGGCAGGAGCTTCAAAAGCCATCAGAAGAGGACAGAGTGGAACTTAGAGACCAGGAGAAATAATAAAGCCAAGTCTGTACTACATCCAGTGTCTGAAATATCAAAAGGCAGCTGAACACTGTGCTATGGAAAGTGTGCATACAGTGACCATTGAAGGCATGATTTGCTGAGCACAGAAAGCACCTCAAAAAGGGAATTTGCATGAAAGGAAGGCTGGAGAAAGTCACTTTTTCTTAAGAAACGATAGAAACATACCTAAAGAGAAATGGATGAAATGAATGGATGAAAAAGAAAACAAACCTCATGGAATAGGAGAAGGGAAACTTGTCCCCACATCACCTGGCTGGTGAGCTCTATGCAGCTCCACTTGCACCCATATTGATCAGGAGAACACAGGAGAGCCAGGACAGTGGCACAGAGAGATCATAGTAAAGAAAGAAGCTGTTCTGATTCACTGTGCATAGAAGACTAATAGTCAAGGCAGAACATAACAGAAGTAAATCCCCAAATCAGCTCTAGTATTAGGGTGATTAAAGAGAATCCTTTAAGTATCCTATTGAATTTTTGAAATCTAGTGCTAGCAGACTCCTCAGGAAAAAGCGACTAGGAAAAAAGCACATACTTTTCATTTGAAATGATAGATGCAAATAGAACTGTTTTTCTGAGAAACTGCAGGGTGCTTGAGAATCAAAATAAGTTTGTTCATCTCAAAGCATTCTGCAAAGCTGCAAGTTTCCATTTGGAGGCAGGTACCATCAGCTGCAGGAAAAAGGGGAGAAGTTCCTCTGCTCTGTATTATCTTATGTCCTTCTGGCAAGTGGCAGCAGGTTTAGGAAAACCTGTATTGTCGCAAAGAAAATATAAAAAGCCTTTGGTTTGTTGTCACCTGAAAGAGAAAAACTACTTGACCCTTATTGCTCATGAGATCTAACAACATTTGAATAACACATGGAGTAAGCTGTTAGAATTCAAACCTTTAGATGGAGTCCATGATCCATGTGACTCTACCAATGACCTCAACTACTTAAAGGTTTTTTCAAATTATCAGCACAAGTCAGGTTCCCCACTTTGGTACCAAACTAGTGCTACACGTGGTAATAGGCCTACATTTATAGCTCTTGAAGTTTGGCACCACAAATGCTCTTGTCCATCACCCTTGTATTTGGTTGGTGATTTTGTTAATCACTTAGGCTTGTTGGCTAGCACTTTGGTTGTGTCTTCCACAGAGAAATCAATGCCAAAAGCAAAAAATCTTAAGGACACAAAACAAAAATAAAATTATTGCAACAATAGCCCATAACTGGCTCTCAGGCATCATCTGAGAACCCATATATTATATTCCTCAATATTGTTAAACAGACACTTTTAATATTAATTTTGCAGCAGTTCATAATGAACAGAGGAAAGCAAAGACTGGTGAACCAGTCCAAGATGATATGGAAGGCAAGACCAAATAGCCAGTGTTTCAGGACAAAGAGCACAAGACAAAATAATGTGCAGAAAGTCTAACTTAGGTCGTTCTCTTCCCATTTCCTCGGTGCCTGACAGAATTAGACTCAAGCTACTAAACCTTATCTTTACTAGGTGTCTATTATTCGTTCTGTGTAACTGTCATGTCTTAATTGCTTTGGTAATTCTAGGAAAAAAAAAGTATTAAGTCTATCAGTCTGCAGATTGAAAACTATTTAAAAATTGGAAACAACAGGTAAGACTTTTCAGGACAAACATGAATCAGTAAACACTAGTCCCATTGCTGGGACTACTGCTGGAACCAGTTTAATTAAGCTTTTTTGTCAATGACCTAAAGAAGTTTTTCATAATAAAATTCCCAAGTTTGCAGATGGTACTGAGGTTTTTCCAGTGGTCCAGTGCTATACCAAAGGCAAGTAACTCCAGAAAGAACAGATGTGGGCAGAAACATGGCAGATATATTCAACGCAGAGAAATATGAAGTGATGCAAAAGTAATCTGAAACACACCTCCTTTATGTTCAACAACCATCTAACAGAGAGGATATCTTGGAGTACTCATTGACAGGTCAAAAAATAATTTAATAAAGAGCAGCAGCCAAAAAGGCCAATAAAATATTTAACATGATTAGGAGGGGATCTAGGAATAAAATCAAGGGCATCATTTTGCTTCTGTATATAACCAAGTCCTGTACTGAGTTCTGTGGGTTATTCTGGCCTTCATATCTCAAGATAAATGGACTGGAGCTAGAGAAAGTGCCAACAAAGGCAACTACAAAAATCAAGGCTGTGAAGCAGGGCTTTATTTATTTAAATTTATTTATTATTTAAATCTGAGAGATTTAAAAGGCTGGGGCTCTTTGAGGGGGAGACAGACAAGAGAATGTGACTCAGGTTTTAAAGCTCTTTAAGGTGGAAGGCAAATGGAATTCAGAAATCACACACACTCCACCTAATCTTACCTTTAACAGCCTTATTAAAAGGGGTTTGGATGCTGGGGCAGTATCAAGGTAATGGACCACTTAAAGTGCTGAAGTTTGCATATCCTCCTTTAATAGAATTGACTTTTTCAACCATTCCAGGCAGAATACTGGGTTAAATAGGGTTTGATCTGATCAGGCTGTATAGGATTTGATCTGACCTGCCAGGATAATTCTTGTGTTCAGGAGATCTCTGATCCCAGGGCTGCAATAGTGCAGCCTCCTCAGGCTTTCCCCAGTAAGCACTAAACTATTTGAAGGAAAAGAAAACAAATTCTGCCTACAGCTCCCCTATAAATCTGCCCCCAACTGCCAGCCACATGGTCACATAATTTCTAATCTGTATAATATGCAGATTGACTGATTGTAATTGTCTTTTTTTTTTTTTTTTTTGGAAGAGAATATGATACTATGCTGATATAACAGATCATGTCTTCTATGAAGATGTGGATTTTCTCACCCCTTCTGTGTCCAGAATTAGAGTGCTAAGTGAAGGTTTTGCAGGTGGTGCTTGGTGTTTAGTGAGACAAAACCTTTCAATTTCAATTTTTGATGTGTTCCCAGATAAAGACCTTAACCACAAGCCTGGATAAAGTCTTTCCTCTATTGAACAAATAATTCTGCTAGAATCACAGAGAGGAGCTACCTTTATCTTTATTTTCACATTTGAAGAACCATTGACTTCTGATGTGACTGCCAGGGCTTATAATTAATGAGGAATTGTTTACACTGACAACTGCATTCAGCCTGGCTGTTGAGCTGAAATATTTGCAGTGAACAAAAGAAAATCCTTACTGTCCTTCTTACCCATTAAATAGCTCTGGTCCTTACCTGAGGTAACTTACTGTTGCAAACTGATCTTCTATTCAGTCATATGTGTCACAGCTTCCCCTATGTAAAATGGAAACAATAACAGTAAGATTGGCTAAAAAAGTAACATTTTCTTCTATGACAGTGAAGTTGAGCAAAGACTGTGCACTCAAAGCTCCAGATGCTTTGTTGAAGTTGTTCAGCAAAGTGGACTCAGACTCCTCTTGCACCGTCCTTCAGAAAGGCATGACTACAGTTCAGATACACCATAGGATTTTTTTTTACATCTTCACAAGGCAAGAGCAGCTCTGGTTTTCACTCTTATTTTCAGCCAGTGGTTTAGTACCAGAGGATATAGAAGTGGAACCAAAATCTCTAGAATTTACATTCCCATGGTTTCTTTCAGACAAAAGGACCAAAACAAATTTCCCTCCTTCACAATGGCTTCATTGTCTTAAAAAAAAAGTAAGCAGAGTACTTAATATTCATTGGTTATCCTCAGGAAGGAAAGAAGTTTTCACAGCAAGCTAGGTGAATTAAGCCCCAGAGAAAGGCAGGCATGACATAGCCTGCTGTTTCCTTGCCTTGCTATCTCCTGGTTCATAAAGCAAGTGCTTTGTCTCCCTGTAGGACCTGACAGCCTAAGTAATATGGGTCATTGCCTCGCTGCAAAGCAAGAGAGAACAAAGGAGCACAGTGGTCGTGGAAATGCTTCTTGCAGACCAAGCACGTTGTGTTGGCTGGGAAGATGGGAAGTCAGAGGAGACTGGCACACCACCAGTGCCAACAAGGCTGCACCTGCGAGTGGTGGGAATGGTGAGCTGGCATCTCCTCCTCTGGGTAACCCTCAGGCAGAGAATTTCCTTTTGATGAGGAATTTAGAAATATTTGCATTTCGGGCAAACCAGGTTGATCAAATACCTACTGCTGTGAAATGCCAAATTAAAATATTTCCAGTTGGCATGGCAAGCTTTTCTCTTTGTCAGGCTGCTCACCTGTCTCTGCCAGCTTCTCAGCATGTGAACTCCACTGGAAGGAAAATCCGTGGGGGGCTGCCTCTTGTGTCCTTTTGCAGAGCTCACTCACAGTATATGTATCCAAAAGGGAGGTAAAACTGACCTGGAGAGGACTTGGGCTCACAGCTTGTCACACGCTACAGCATGGCAGGTTTGCAAGCCATGTTTGTGAGAAACCATGCAGAAAATCTGAATTTCAGGACAGTTATAAAATCTGTATTAATCCAAACCACAGAAACAGCTAAGTTTCAAAGAGGAATGTTTAGGCTGATGTCAATACAGTGTGGCAGGTTAGGTTGTGCACCAGTGAGTTTTAAATGGACATAGTTCAGGTGGGAAAGTTTTCAGTAGAGCTGAGACCTTCAAATATTAGGGATTGTCCATCAAGTACACCCCTAATTTTAGTTTCTTCTCGTTTAACCCTTGTTTCTGCCACAGCCGTTGTTTTCTACCACTGTATCATAAAAATTCTTATTTGGATTCAATGTAAGTGACTCACAGTAAACCATGCATTCAGCAGGAATAGAGAAATTTTTGGTGTGTATCCACAAATAATTTGATTTTTACTCATTTGGTTGCTATGCCAAATAATTTAATGAATGTTTTCTGAAACAAAATGTCAGCCCATGGCATGACTGCAAACTATTCAATAGATGTATTCTTACCTGTGTTCATTATTCTTGCAAATCTGCATTAAAACACTGGCTGACCTTAAAGATTGATGTAAGCACTCAACTTCATTAATTACCTACGCTTCTAATTAAGCCTTTTCTATAGCTTACTGTCCCAGGTAAGCTGGGATATACACATTCTTCATGTATATTATGTATATTTAAAGTAATATAACATTACAGACAAAATATTATTAAAAAAAAAAACCAAAACAAAAGCACAGGCTAGAGATGTTCTGAGCCCAGTAAAAACCTGACAGGCAGTGGGAAATGCTTTCTTTCCAGCCATGGCAACCACACAGAAGAGACTGACATCTGTGAATTTCAGTCTTTTAGACTGGAGATCAAGCTAGTCTTGCATGTTAAAAATACCCTGCTAAATTCTGAATTTTGCTGGCAACTTGCTGCCTCAACTAAAATCTATGGCAAGAGGGCCATGCTTTTAGGAGAGTCAAAACACTGCCTCTGTACAGAAAGCCGACACATTTCATGGGAACCAGCTCCCCTGGCTAATCTTCATGAGGTAGGTTTGGCTGACAAATAGTGCAACAGATGAGGTTTTCTTGTTCAGACAATTTAGCATTTTTAAAAGGAGGCAGAGATTTGTCAGGTACAACAAGTGTTTAGAAGAGCAATTAATAAATTTTTTCCCTTCTATTTTAATATTTTCAATAATTTTTATCTTCTAGATCTGTTCCTTAAGCTCCATAGAAATCTGTGGCAGAGATGAAACCAAGAAATGACTCTGCAAATACAAAATTAAATTCTCCACTCCTACATGTCTTCAAATGACATCAGTCCCCTGGGGTTTTTTTCCCCCAGAGGATTTCTTCCTGTGCATCATCACAACATCATGGTCACTATGGGCAACATGTCTAGGCTAAGCCAGCTCTCTGTATTCCCTGGGCTTCCCTAGGAAAACGGATGCTTTCAGAGGGCAATTCAACCTTCACTTTTGGCTGGATAAGAGGAATCACAACTGCAGAGTCTAGAAAGAGGCACACCTGGCTCACACTCCCACCAAGTTAGCCAGGCAAAGACAGGATAAACAGGGAGCAAAACTAGCTCCACACAGTCTACAGCTATTGTAAAATATTTGGCTAGAGGTGAATCATTTGTGAAAACAAGATGAAACTAAAAAAATCCCAGCAATCCATGGTTTTGGCATAGAGGGAGGCAGGCACCATGTTTAGCTTTACTTGGTCCTGCCTTTGCAGCATCTTTTCTCTCTTCAGTGTTTTTCTTCTCTCAGTGCTATTTTATGAAAAACCTGGAAAGCCTGAAGTCTCAGCAGTGTTAGAATGCAGGGTAGGGGTAAGAAAATGCCTAGGAAAATTTGTTAGATGTTGAGTTCCAAAAGCAGAATGGTAGTACAAGGTTCAAATACGGATTTTTCAACTGAAGTGAAATTTTGTTGAACTCTGACAGCAGATTTCAGGTTTGCTTGTGAGAAGGCGTGAAAAGGGCAGGAAACAATGCAATACCACAAGGTCTATTCTCTTAAGAAATCAAGCAAGAAGTATGATTCAAATTCTCTAGTAACCAATTTGTAGGGGGAAAAAAACTAGATACCTCTTGTCACAAGCGTTCTTTGTAAAACACACCAACCAAGACTACTGGTGCATCACAAGACGGAGAAGACAATGTCCAGAAAACTAGGAAATTTGTAGGAAATTTGCATAGGATACTGCTGCAGGCAAAAGAATGGAAAAATAGATTTTTTACCAAAAATACAGCATGAATTTTCAAGCTGGTATGATGCAATTACCTGCCTGCAATTTAATGGCACTGCACAAACACCGTTGCATATTGCATTTAATTAGCGTTTCTTCTAAGACCAGATGGTTAAGTGGCTTGCTTCACAAGTGCCACATTTTAGCTACCTGGAAAGGTTGTTACTTTCAATCCTCCTTTTCATTTAGCTAAACAATAATGATGAAAGAAGAGGACGCTTCAGGCAGACTCCGGTTAATACGTATAAATTGTGCTCTGGAGTATTGACTCTTTCAAGTCTGTTATTGATTCCTATAAAACAGCCTGCATCTAATTATTTTTTATCCTACTGTAGAAAGTGTATACGAATTAACCACATGCATATAAGGTCAAATCCTGAAATTTGTGTTCAGTTCTCAGTTCTACATTTATTGAAGTAATTTTCCCACTGAAGCGCAGCCAGGCATCAAAGGAAAGCTGACTTTGTTCATTGATGCTTTTACACACACACACACACGCCAGAGTTTATCAAGCAGTCTAGTGGCCAGGGCACTCTGCATGTTGTGGAAGGTCCAGCAGAGCTGAGGCCTGAATTTCATTTGAACCACCCAACTCCTAAATAAAAGTGTGCTGATCCCAGGGCTATGGGTCAGCTCATTATGTGCTTATGTTAATCACACGTATTTTGACCTAGAATGTCATCTTGGACATGAAGAACATCCCCAAAGCAAGTTTCCACAACTGGTACATTCCTTCTGAAAGTTTCATGACTGAGAAATTCATTCTTTTCAACACAGTGAAAAAAAATATAACTCAGCTCCTGAGCCACTCCATGATTTGTGTTACAGACATTGAGAACTGGTAACGTTGGGATGTCGCTGGACAAAGAGTGAGAGTGGGACTCATTTGCTCAGACTAACATATCGATGGAAAAGATACTGAATTATCCACCCTCCAGTTCCCTTATCACCAGAGAGAAGCAAGCTCTTGTGACAATAATCCCACGCTATCATGCACAGCTGAAATAGAGCAGCGAATTCAAAGTCCAAATGAGCAATTTTCCCTCTATTACTTCAAGAGACGTTAGGGATGAGCAACTGAGGTGTATATTTTTTCAGCAAGGTGAGGCAAATCCCAGTCCAAGGGCCCTTTCTCTGAAGGGATAAGGTCATGGAAAAGGGAAGTCATGCCTGTTGTCATGTTCCAGATCCATCGCCAAGGCAGTGGCAGAAGCCAGGCTACACCTGTGTTTCCCAAACCACTGGGACATATGGCCATTCCATTCCATGTAGCAGGATGCTTTGCCCTGATAATGTTTATCTGCTTGGCCACTTTCCATACAGTCAGATTCTTCCACATACTTGAAGTATATGGGCTTTCTCCTGTGGATGTGGGACATCTCTCCACGGTTACATCCCAGGGACTGAAAGAAAGAAGAAATATTCCATGGCTGGAGTGTGATAAGATACATCAACCTCTACTTATGGGGTTTTTGATAGCTTTAATATATAATTGTTTTAATGTAATTGCTTTGATATAGTGCACTTTATGTTATATCAACTAGTGTTTTTAGCTTTTATACTGTGTAGTAAGTCATTCTAATGAAGATCTTCTGTCTGTTCATTTGTCTTAATAAATAACTCATCTTTTAGAAATATATCTGATTTGCCATCATTAAACTTGTGGGACAAAATTGCAAAACCTAAACTGTTAACAAAATCTAAGGCTAAGGAAGGATTCACCTTCATTTAAACCCCTTTCTAGGAAGGAGTTTATATACACCAAGGAGTCCTTTCTGCACCTCAGACTCAGAGGGAGAGGGCTTCTTTAGCAAACTTTGTCTGAAGCACCCACTCCATCCACAACATTCCATCAGACTGCAATTCCATCCAGCACTTTGCAGCCATAATGATGGGTATTTATTTGGGGTCTGTGAAAAAAAAACATTCACTTCATATTTAATAAAATTACTTCAGTGTCATTTGTGCCATTTATGAGTCAGTCTGGTTATTTGAAATATCTTACCACTGACAGAGACTTCAGTCTGGGTTTTGGACCCAGAAACCCTCTTGGGGAGTACTTAGCAACTGATGCGCCATAAGATGCAGCAGTTTCTTTTAAGATACTGATTTAATTAGAATTAAGTGATATTCAGCATAATGAACATTTACTTCTTGATGATCAAAAATAACACCCACACAATAATACAGCTGTTGTTTTCAACCTCTTCTACCCAGACATGCTTCTAAAATGTGTCCATTTGTTGTAATGAAGCACTGCATTGGCAGCTGTGTTTCTTCTGTGATTAGTTTGATCTGCTTCAAGCACCACGAGTTTGCTTTACTTTATCAGGGCCAGCCTCCATCTCTTTTAGCCTGTGCTCAAGGAACCCTAGCGCACAACATTTGTCTGTCTCAAACTTCTGCTGCCTTTCAGCTCATCACATCAGTCTTTCCAAGATGTTTCAACAGTAGGAGGGGTTGAAATCCTTATTGAAACTTGACCCTGACCTTCCAGTGGATTTGAGCAGATCAGAGAGTGCCTAATCAAAACCATAATGCCTGACTGTTACCTGTGAACAAAGCCTCCAAGAAAACCTCTGCTCAGGAGGGCTGGCTGGTGCCGAGCTGCTCATCTGCTGTTCCATCCTGGCAGACAGCTCATCTCACACGCAGTATCCACACCTCTCTTGTCCCCACTGCTGAACTGGCCCAGTGGTTTCCCTGCCCTCCATGTCTCCAACGCTGTCTGCAAAGGGGTTTCTTAAAATCTTCTTACATAGGGAGTGAGGAAGAAACTGGCTGGAGGGGGCACGTTGGGATTCAGCTTTCTGTGAGTAACGTCACAGCCTTTGAACACATAACTGACTGTGGGACCATACAAGTCACACAAATCTGCTTCTGAACTCCAGTCTTCCCAGCAGCAGAGCAACTGTCACTGTACCGAAACTGGCAATTCATGGATGCAAAGTGAATGTCAGACTGGATTTAAAGCCCCTCTGAACTTCATTGCATTGAATATCTACTTAAAAGGTTCCCATTTTTATTCTTTTCTGCAACATTAACTTTGTCTTTTGGCCCCACTGGAAGTCATCTGGCCTCTCTTTGAATGAATTGATTCTGAGCATCCAATTCATTACTGTACTATAGGAAAAAATTATCACAGAAACTCTCTGCCAAGCATCCTGATAGCCAGCTGATGCAGAACTGTAAGTGTTAGTGGAGCAACCATTTCTTGACATTTGTCAGATTGCATGTATTAATAAGGTTATTTATTTTAATAAGTGCTGGCAGCATATGTAACCTCTTCAGAGCACACCAGAAATTTGTTGGCAATGTTGTACAGATCAATACACCACATACTCTTTTTCTTGTTGGTTTTGGTTTTTTCTGTGTTTTGGAGGGGTTTTTTATTTCAGTTAGTAATATATTTATTTATGGGCATAAGAGCATTTTTACAGGTCCAGCTACTCCATTGTCCTGTCAGTACAGCAAACTAATATCAAAAGCTTTAGCAAACTATGTAAGAAAGAGGGGAGATGTATTGTGCTTTCCTACTCATGCATCTTTTCAATAACCCATGACTTAAGGATGCCCTGAGCTCATGGCTATTTGTGTGTTTAATTGGAACTGGTGGATTTTCACACCTTGTATAAACTTCTTTTAGCCCTTTTATAGCTTCTGCTTCCACCTATCAGAATGATAACAGCTAATTTTGAGCTCATGACTTTGTAAATATAGTGAAAGCCGGTTTTCCTTATGTGTCCTACTTTGCAAACGATCAACAATGAATTTCAATTAGCTATTTTATTACCCAATTATCTCAATAATAATAGAATCATAGAATGTTACAGTTTGGAGAGAACTTTAAAAACCATCTAGTCCCAATCCCTTGCCATGGATAGCAACACCTCCCACTAGACCAGGCTGATCAAGGCCTTATCCAGTATGTCCTGGAATACTGCCAGGTTTGGGGCATCCACAACCTCCCTGGGCAACCTTTTTGAGTATCTCACCACCCTCATGGTAGAGAGTGAAATTAATTTCTTCCTAATATCTAACCTGAATTTCCCCACTTCCAGTTTGTACCCATTATTCCTTGTCCTATAACCAGTTCCTGATGAAGACTCCCTCTGACTTCCTTCTGACAACCTTCAGATACTGGAAGGTTGCTATGAGGCCTCCATATAACCTTCTCTTCTCCAGGCTGAACAACCTCAACATTTTCAGTCCATCTTTATAGGGAAGGTGCTTCAGTCCTCTTTGTGGCATTCCTCTGGACTTGTTCCCACAGTTCCATGTTCTCCTTACATTGGGGACACCTGAACTGTACACAGTGCTGCAGGTGGGATCTCACAAGAACAAAGTAGGGGGGCAGAATCACGTCTTTCATGACCCGTAGCAGAAGGAGTGAATAACCTCCTTCCAGCATGACCTGCTGGCCACACTCCTTTTGATGCAACCCAGGACACATTTGACTTTCTGGGCTGCAAGTGCACACTGCCAGCTCATATTGGGCTTTTTGTCAACCATTGACCCCCAGTCCCTCTCCACAGGGCTGCTCTCGATCACTTCTCCACCCAACCTGTAGGTGTGTCTGGCATTGCTGCAAAAGAGGACCTTGCACTTCACTTTGTTGAACTTCATGAGGTTTCCATTGCCCCTCCCCTCAAGCATGTCAAGATCCCTCTGGATCCCTTCTCTCCACCCTGGCAACTGTACCACAATTCTTTCACTCTGAGTTTCCTCAGCAGGTCCTTATCCATCCACAGAGACCTCCTGGCATATTTACCTGATTTCCTGTCAGATGCATTGCTTCTGAGCTTGGAGGAGGTGATCCTTGTATATCAGTGAGCATTCTTGGGCCACTCTGCCCTCCAGGGCTTTATCCCATGGAACTCTACTGAGTGGGTCCCTGAAGAGGCCAGGGTCTGCTATCCTGAAGTCCAGGGCCCTGAGCTTGCTGCGTGTCCTTCTCACTGCCCTGAAGATCTCAAACTCCACCATCTCGTGGTCACTGCTGCCAAGGCTGCCTTTGAGCACGACATTCCCCACCAGCTGCTGGTGAACCTCTCCTTGTTGGCTCCTCAAACACTTACATAAGGAAGTTGCCATTGTCACATTTTTATTTTTAATCTTTTATTCCTGTCCTTTAACAATCTTTTAATCTGGAAAGAAACTTTCCTATTACAACCATTTGCAGAATCTTTTGTGAGGAAAATTTCACAGAACTGTTTCTGATTTCAAAGAATATTCTGAGCTGGAAGGGACACAGAAGGATCATCAAGTCCAGCTCTTAACTGAATGGTCTGTACAGGGATTGAACCTATGACCTTGGGGTTATTGGCACCATGCTCTGAGCAGCCTAGCTAATCTCAGGGTCCAACTTGCTAAAACCTATCCAGAAATCAACATATCTTTTTACTGACTCCTTACACACTATCGTTGTAAGGAAAGAAATTTTTCACTGTGGAAAATTTTGAAATTTGGAAAATTCTGACTCTCCCCAATTTCATTGCATTTATCTGAGAGTCTACTAATTTTGTAGCCATTAATATGTGCCAGGGGATGTTTAGGTCCATAATATCCTTGGGGTGGCTGACTGCATGAGAATACCACAAACCCTGAACATTCTGCTCTGTGTAAAGTGCAGGTGCCAGACTGGTGCTGAAATTAGTATAGTTGCACCTGGGGGGAATGCCCAGGCCACCAGATCCCATAAAAGGACAGCGAGATGCTACCCCAGATTTAACAGCTGCTGCGACCATGGTGGATCTAGGGTGGTGACAATTTACTCCTCTCTCTCCTTTTTCCTACCACCTTCTCCTCGAAATATTTTGTAAACCTGACCAAAAGGTCCACTCAATGCTTTGTTAAGTGCCTTGTTAAGTGCCTTGTTCTGTCTGGATGCTTTAAAGTTTGCTAAGTAAAAGTTTTCAAAGTGCCTTATTCTATCTGGATGTTCTAAAGTTTGATGGTAAAAGTTGTTTGTTATTGAGCCTCCTGAGATTTTTGTTGTTTCTCCCATGTACCACCCAGAGTAAATCAAATTACCTTCCCCTAAACCCACCCAGTGGGCCAGGGCTTTACAGAATCATTTGGACAATGCTTTCAGGCACATGGCATGATCCTTGGAGCTGTCCTGCTCAGGGTCAGGAGTTGAACTCAATGATCCTTGTGGGTCCCTTTCATCTCAGGATATTCTATAATTCTATGATTCCAGCATTCTTGGCAAAGAAAGCATCAAAGCTGCAATCCACAACAATTTGCTTCTCTTGGTGTTTCTTAAAATTTACCATCATGTTTGGAACCTTCTGTTCTCATTGTAATAAGACTGGTTTAAGAGAGGTACACACCTAGAAGAATTAGTTTAGGATGTTCAGATCTGAGTTCACTGAGAATAAAGGGAAGAAGGATACCTAGTCCTGTTTGCTCTCTATAATTTTTTGTAAGACGTATTGAGCTACTCCACTTTGAGATATCTCTTCTGATCCTAAAAATTTCTTTTCTACTCATCTTGCAAGTAATTTAAAAGTTTAACATATGCTTTTTTATGTCATTGTGATAATACATTATACATTTTATTGTTTGCCAATTAAATATTTGAATCTCTTCGACTGCAACAGAGTCATTCCCTAGGAAGATTTTAAAAAAATAGCAGAGCAATTGAAGAGCAATTACTGTCTCAGTTTTATCAAATTCATACTTCATCCCAGAAGCTTAAGTGACTTGAGCAGAGTGACAGCTCCCCAGATTTAACTAGCTCGTAACAGTTTGAGATCTGTCTAATTGAGCGAACCTAAAGTATATGACAGCACTGCCCATTTTTCTCAGTGAAGGTTTTGTAACTGGGGTCCATATTGCTTTTGAGCATCAGATTGATGTGAAAACAAAAGTCATGTGGGAGAATGATATGGGTTATTGACTGCACTGCAGGGAATATGAAGGCAGAAAGGAGACCATTTGTGTTTACATACAGCTGAGCTAAACAAGGATGCCAAATGCTCCCCACTAAGAAGTATTTGAGCCATGACCACTAACTAGCCATTTTCATTTTAGACAGCATATTCTTTTTCAGTTTAACACAGATCACTGCTATGGGCAAGACTTTTTTCTCTTTGCTTGTTTTACAAGTTGTTTAAGTACATGAAAACAGTTGAACTGGAGAAAAACATTGAGATAAAAAAATGATCTGGTAAAAACGTGTGTGGAACAGCTGGGTTTGAGATTGAAAAACAGAGTTTCCTCTATGTGGGATTTTTTTCCTCCCACAAAAGCCCTATCACAGGTATCCCTTGGTTTCTCAGTTCCTTGTCAAAGGTACAATATGCCTGCCCAAGGGCAGATGCAAATACCAGTCTTTCTTGGAGAGGTGTCTGGAACACTGGATCAAGGAGAAAGTCTGGAGTTTAGAAGCACGTATTGGGAGCAGATGAGTTTACCTGCTTCATCTCCTTTTATGTTTTTTCACTGCTGTGAGGAAAAGATGTGCTGCTTTTACCTAAACTTAGAAAAGCTTGAATGCTGCACAGTGAATTCCTGGGAGGATCACAGTTCACACCAGGCGTAAACAAGAGTAACAGCACCAGGGGAACATGTTTGGAGTTGAGTTTTGCCTCCAACCAATTGGTTTAAAGGAAGACAACTGTATTTCAAAGAAAATATGGCACAGGGCCTGAGACAAGTAGCAAGTGGGAAGACTGGGATTCTATCTGCCTTTGAAAGCAGTCTGCCACCTCAAACACAAAGCAGAGAAAGAGGAAAGAGAGATCACACCTGCTAGAGGAAATTAGTGTGTTCTTAAATACATTATGAAGACTGTGACTTTGGCAGAACATCTCCTCTTTCCCAGGACATTTACAGGATCAGCTGGAAAGTGTTCATCGGGAACCCTGCTGTCAGAGCTGGAGAGCTTGGGAGGGTGCTTCTTGCTTTTTCTCTTGAGCAAGGGATTTTTTTTGCATATCACATAGGCAGGCAATATTTTGACTCACTTCAGAGAGTTCTGTTTGGATTTTCTCACAACAGTTGTAAAATTTAACCTCATCTCTCCATGGGTTTTTACTGATGCCTTGTTAGTAACTTTAAACAATTGTCATATTATTATAGGAAATACATAAAACCAAACCAAATTCTATCTTTGGTAGGTTTCTGTCACTATATCCTAGTCCCTGTTCCCAGTGTGACTCAGGAAATTAGCAAGGACAAGAGGAAAAAACAAAACAATCTTCACATTTATTTCAACATAATCTTTTTAAATATTATTTTAGTTACATTTGTCTTAATTTTGCTCTTAACTGTGAAGTTAGTGTCTTCCAATGGAGTAATGTTTTTATGCATGTGAGTTATGTCCAGGAGAACTGAATCAAATTGCTTATTTTTGACAGCTGTCTTACATATATCAGAGGCACAGGAATTACCTCACTGAGCTTGTTCTGGGGAGCCCCAGCTTCATTTTCTGCCTCTGTTTCTCATATGGTTGAGTACAAGACCTGCAGTTTACATATTCTCTTCCAGTAGAGAATGAAGGAAGAAAAAGGGGAAAATTACCTCCACATCACCAGCTGATTCGAAAAGGCTCAACCACAAATGTAAAAATCAAAGGTTGAATTTTGCCACTGGACAACATTGAATCCATTATAACTAAATATGTCTATAACTAGGTATGGTATAATATTTATTTTAGTATTTTTTATATACAACATATTGTATGACTACTAAAATTACAACACTGGGATCTCAGGGTTGATGTCAGGAAGAAAAAAGTTTCCTAGGCTGGTCTGGTCACCAGGACAGACTTTTCTCTCAGCCCCAGAACAGTGACTAGTCTGACACTCTTAGCAGATTGGGTCGTATTTTAATCTTGAGACTCTCTGCAACCAGCAGCAACAAACAACACCTGCTTCCTAGGCAGGGGTGAAGCAGTGATACCAAGTCTCCTTGCCTGTAAAGAGCACAAGAGGCTTTGCTATAGGTTTTGTCCAGACAAAATGTGACCATGTGCCTTAAGACATTACTTTTGTTTTTTTTAACATCTCTTCTTTCAGTATATAAGAACCCTGACAACAGAATACTGGTACAATAAGTGTAATTGCAAGAAAACAAGAGAGTGAAAACTTATGCAATGGAAAATGGTTTATGCAATAGATGTCATAAAATTTGTGAAGTTTGTGGATTGACAACATCAGACACTTGACTCTATTTTGACCAAAGGGAGATGGGGCAATGAAATGGATGTGCATGCAAGTAAATGTTTGGGGCTTTTTTCTGAGGTTTCTGGGGAAACACTGACAAAAGGAGAGGAGCCAAAACTTATTGTCCTGCTACCTTTAAGGGACCAAGGAACAGACCAGGTGAAACCCTCAACAGGTCTGTGTTTCTATTGGCTTATGACCTATAAAGAAATAAGAAGGGACATATCCATTACCATTCTAAGATATTCCATGCTCATGACAAAGATGTTCTAGCCCAGTCTATGGATTGACTTACTGATAAAAAGGAATTAACATGTCAAATAAACCCATTCTCCTTTGGCATCAGATTTACTGTGTTACGAAGATCAAGACCTAATAAGTCATATCTGGGAAAATCACTCTTCTGCTGTCATCTGTTTTATGTTGATGCATTTTTGGTCTGGGAAAGTACATGAAAACCAGAATGAAATTTCACAGAGTCCTACAGAAGTGTAGATTTGTTGAGTAGACATCAGATGATACCAGAAAATAAATTTTATGACACATTTTGTTGAGCATCATATTTGTTATTTAGCAGATTTATGAGGAAAGAATGTTTCCATAGCTGTAGCCCTAGTAATATCTTTAATAATGGTGGGGTTTGGTTTGGTTTTTTATGTTGGTTTGCAGGGTAGCATGTCCCTCTGACAGAAAAGTAATCAAGCATATTTATAGATATGATACTTGGACATAATGAAATAGAATACAAACATAAATATACCCAATGATTAGACATGATAATTTGCTTCAATATAAATGCAGTTGGTTCCTCTTCTCTATCTTAACCTTATATAAAAAAATACCATAGATTAAACCTTTTTGAATTTGTGCATAATATTTTTTCAGAGAAAAATGCTGTCATGAAGACAAGCTTTTCTGCAGGAAGGTGGAATTTCCCATTTGGACAACATTACAGAATTATGAAACTGCCCACATACCTCATTTCATCAATCTCTCAATAAAGACTTTTAATTTAATTCAAAAATTTTGGATTTAAAGGTGAATTTACTATTCTAAATCAGAAGCAAAGTCTCTGATATCAAATTATATAGGTGATGAATCACTTGAACATTTTGGTTAAAAGGATGGATTATCTGTTCTTGAGAAGTATCATAATTTGTATTTTCTCTCTGTTTTAGAGAATAATCAATTCTTACATTGTTTGTGTTTCTAGTCTGAAATTTTACAGGCTTGGGATAAAAATATGTCCTGTTCAATTTCAAGAAAAGCCAGCTGAGGCACTCTGAATTGTTCAGGGTGCCTGACAGTTACCAGGACAATGTGCTTTCCAAGGTGTATCTTCCAGATTGTAATATGTTCAGGTTATCCAGGCTTTGCAACAATTCCGAAGGAGATTCCTTGGATGTATGTGCAAACCCAACCTTCACTGAAACCAAGGACTTTTGGAGAGGTCTTGAAACAACTTCGTAACTTTGGAGCAGTGTCCTCCCTTCAAACCTGAAGCCCAAAACAAGTGCACCTTAGAGCAACGTCAGTGGCATGGTGGAAGGGTTTGAGCATCCATGGATTAGAAGAATATGTGGTTATCAGATTCATCATAGTATGTTTAATGGAGAGAATTCTCTGAGAGGTCAGTTCATGGTGTGGATTAGCATATGAGACACAGGTGCTCCATACATTCACCTTCTGATGTACAGTGCACTGCAATAATACTTCTGATAGCTAACTTTTGGTATTAGGCCAACATCTGAACTCTTTCACAGAAATTAGAAATGGAGCAGGTGCTGTGGTTTAACCCCAACTCAGCCCCACACAGCCGCTCACTTCACTGCAGTGGGATGGGGACCAAATCAGAGGGGTGAAAGTGAGAAAACTTGTAGGTTGAGATAAAGACAGTTTAATAGGTACAGCAAAAGCTTTGCACAAGCAAAGCAAAAGAAGGAATTCATTCACTGGTTCCCATGGGCAAGCAGGTGCTCAGCCACCTCCAGGAAAGCAGGGCTCCATCACATGTAAGGGTGCCTTGGGAAGACAAATGCTGGATCTCTGTATGTCCTCTCCTTCCTTCTTCTCCCCCAGCTCTCTAGGCTGAGCATGATGCCACGTGGTGTGAGATATTCCTGTGGTCAGCTGGGGTCAGCTGCCCTGGTTGTGTGCCCTCCCAAATCCTCGTGCACCCCCAGCACTCTCACTGCTGGGTTGGGGTGAGGAGCAGAAAAAGCCATGACTCTGTGCAAGTGCTGCTCAGCAATAACAAAACCATCTCTGTATTACCAACCCTATTTTCAGTGCAGATCTAAAACACAGCCCCATACTAGCTACTATGAAGAAAATTACTCCAGCCACAGCCAGCCCAGCAGGGGAGCTCTGTGTGGCTCCAAAGTGCAAATTAGTATTTGAGCTCAAACAGAAGAAGCAGGAAGGAGGGAGCAGCCTGCAATAGGAGGGCCCTGCAGCTGTGGGACCGGAGGTGACCCCACTGAGGTGTTTCCAGGCTTGTGCCTAATACAGCTCTATACCTTCTCCGCTGTTCAGCTCAGCCTGAGGTGATGAGTTAAAGCACATGTGAAATTCAGCTCAATGAGCTGATGCTAAAACAGTACGAAATGTCAGTTTTCAGCAAGGGTAATGACACTTCTGGGGCATAAATCATCTGTTGGGACACAGCCAGACAGCAGCAAATTGCAGGCTAATAAGAGACATGATATATGGTAGGTGTGATTAAGTTTCAGGGCAAATATCTGCCAAATATGTCCGTAAGGATTGTAACACAGAGGAAGGGGTAGGGCAAAACCAGCATGAGCCGCAAAGGAGGGTGTGACTGGATGCGGAGATGCATTTTCATCAGTGAGCCAGCACTAAAGGAAAGAGCCAGCTGAGGCTGCTGAGGGTGATTCTGAAGAGGTACAGTTTTGGGAAGGCAAAACCACTTGGCTTCCTGCAGCATAGGCTGCAATTTGAAGTGGCAGAAATACTGGCAGAGGTTATGGCTGTAAACTGAGCAACAGCAGCAGGTGGGAACGCCATGAGCACAATGTTTTCCACACAGTGCTTCATCTTGTGATTCGATTCTACTCACCCCCTGGGAAGCCAAACATCATCCTAATCTGCACCATTGTTGTATAAATAAATACTTATCTGAATTACCCCTTTCTCTGTGAGGATAGGATAATGCTGGGCCAGCAGAAGCCTCATGCCTGCTCACCTACAGGAAACCACTTTCCCTGACCTGGCCCCATGGCCAGCAAGCTTCTCTCCTCCAGACTGGGTGCTTCACACATTTCACACTCCTGTCCCCAGAGGTACTCAGCATCTCCTCCAGGAGCCCCTAATACATGCTGTCCCCTGTCTCTGCATTTTATTGGCAGTTGGGTGACAAGGATGGGCACCCAAGGGATCCCAGGGCTTGGGAACCCCTTTGGGGGTGGAGCAGTATGAGCTGGGGCACTGGCAGGGAAGAGGAAGGACTTTCCTTCACCCAGAGCAGAAAGACCAAAACCCCCTGGAGACAGTGGCAGAGGAGGGTGCTTGACAGGGGTCCCCATTCAAAGCAGTGGGAACCATGGGAAGCAGCATTTTATCAGTGGTATAACCCCCAGAGGATGAGCACATCTCCAGATGCTGCTGCAAAATGTCCTACCTGGAGCTCTGTGCTCAGAGATGTCTGTGTGAGAAGCACCTGCTGTGTCAACCTATGATCAGCCTCCAAGGTGAAGCCTTGACAGAACTAAGAATAGTGTTCTGCCACTATGGAAAAAAACTGTATCTGCTGTGGGGCTGGTGTCAGGTCCAAAGCTGGGCAGGTTTCTAGAGGCTACAAGAGCTATCTTGGTCACACACTGAATCTTGGCACATAGGCACAGACTCTGGAAATAAGGGTCATACTTACCCCCAAGAAAATTTTTACGCCACAAGAAGAAGTAAAAAGTAATGAGTAATTTAGATAAAGCAGCTGACAGCCATCAGCTATTTTTCAGCCTTACTGATTTGAGAACAACATTGGTGGTATAGCAACATTTTTCTTGATAAACAGAAAATGAATGCATCAGATTAATAACCAACAATCTTTTGCTTCAGAAAAGAACAGACTAGAATATTTTTATTTAGGCATAATGGAAGATCAAAAAAATAATCTGAAATTGCAATATGATGCAGACAGTACTTTGGTGTAGGACTGATATAATAAGACACCTTCAGTTTTACATAAACACCCTTTTGTAGTAGGGGGTAGTAGGGCTAGCCTCAGTAAACTGTGCACACTAATTTCCATCTGACAATTAAACATGCCAGCCATGGAATGCAGAAATACTCTGCAATGTAAATTCCACACCAGTAGGGGATCTCACCTGAGATAATCAAATCTGCATATGTTGGTAGATGAATGTCTGGCATACTCAGCTGTAGAAATCTGATTAAGCCTATTTTTAAGAAATATTTTCAGAATTATGCAGTAGCACAACCTACAACCACTATTTCCTGGTTATTTTTTAAGACACGAGACAGTTATACCACTTTCAAATCTGGAAATTGCATATGCAATTACAGGTTAGACAAATACAGGGGGAAGGGAAGGGAAGGGAAGGGAAGGGAAGGCAAGGCAAGGCAAGGCAAGGCAAGGCAAGGCAAGGCAAGGCAAGGCAAGGCAAGGAGCAAAAACTGTGTATTCAAATAACAGTTTAACTTGTGAAGAACTGTTTGTTTTAGTTTTTCTGACCATTTCTGTAACCCAGCTACAGAATATTTTATTTCTGCTGTGTGTTTTCTTTCTCTGTTGAAAGTGTTCCTCATCTGTGGCACATAAAAGGAATATCAGGACACAAGCTAGCAGGTTTTCCAAATAAGAGTCCTTTGAAACATGTATATAGCTTATTTTAATCATATGACTTGCACCTTGGGGTAGCAGCTATCCCAGTACTAACACCCTTTTTCTATGCAGGTAACAAGCACTTGCTTCTGATTTGTTTGGAACCACTTGAAATTGCCACAGGAATTTGATTCAGGGATTTAAGGATTTGAACATTCTCTGAAAATACTAGCATGGAAAAGATTGAATTTGCAAGAAGAATTACAGCACAAATAAGTGTACTTGAAACACAACCTGAAAAAAAATGGAAAAAGTGAAAACATAAAGGTGAAAAAATGGTTATGTGGAGAAATAAGTCCTGTATTTATACAGAAAGCCTTTATCTGGTTTTGGCTGTTGCACAGACTATTTGTCTCGGTGGTTAGATTATAAATGTGTTATGTCAGCATGCTGATTTTGAACTAAATGTGACATGTGCAAAAACAGTATATATCAGTATATGTAAGGATATATACTGACCTTGTATATACACAGAAATACATTGAAAAAAACACAGACTTAATGTAAAGTGACTTTATTTTAAGACCCAAGCATGAAACTGCTTAAACAACTTTGACTCATAAAATGTGGGAGTCACAAATTACATTTTTTTCAATATTTCTGTTATTCTCTCATATTGTGATAAGTGAATCTTAATCTGTTCCAAAAAAATCAATTGTTGACTTACTTCTACCTTTCTGTGACAGCCTAAAATGGGTCTTTCTGTTCTGAGTGCCAGATAATGTCCTTAGTAAACACGTAACACTGCCAAAAAAAAAAGTAAAGTAAGTAAATTGAAGGTTTCAATCCTAAATTATAGAAAGTTTTGTCTTTTTTGTTGTTGTTGTTGTATTGGGCTTTCCACCACATCCATGAAAATTAGACAAGTTAAATATACTTTCTACCAAAGAAGGATCAATCAAGAAACCAAAGAAAAAGCCGAACAGAACACAAGCAGGAAATAATAATTATTTCAATCTCTGCCCTTTTTATATGCCTCATTTTGACCTACTTCTAAGAGGGAATAGGTTTTTGAGAGAAGATTGGCCTTCAAAAGGGACTGAAGTCTCTTATCTCCCAAACTACTATTGAGCTCTTCTTCAGACTATCATAGATCCAACAGCCTATATAAGGGCAAAATTAATTTAAAAGGTGCAAGCTCTCCTTGTAATCTGCTTGATTTTGAAATAAGCTGAACATGTCTGTGTATAGACAAACCTTATGAAACTCTAAAAAGAATACAGTTATCACAAGCCATTCACCTGTTGTGATGCCGCAGGGCAAATACTGGAAGCTCCTAAATCTAGTTATTTCTGCTCATGCACCTACACCCCCCCTCTGTCTCCAGTGCCACATACTCCAAACACCCTCTCTCCCATGGAAACACTGGTGCCCTCCACCTCACCCCCACAGGAAAAACCCAGGTATCACCACAGGCACAGAGGCTGCTCTTGTTCTCCTCTCTTGAAGAGTCCCTCTTTTCCTTCCTTGCAGAGGTGGACGAGGAAACTGGAGGAGCTCTGTCAGTATGAGGCAGGAGATGAAGAAAATGTTTTTTGCTTGGTTTGGAGGAACCTGTCAGCACTGCTTTTTCCATGGAGAGGGGGTTCCTGGGGCCTCCTTCTGATGTGGCTGAAGCCACTCTCTTCTCATTCAAGTGGCAGAGTTATAGGCTGATGTGAATCATACCACTAGCCACTACTTACACAGCCTGCAGGATGTAAATCTGGAAATTGCCCAGAGATCTCAGGAAATTATCTGATAGATTTAGAGCTATAACTTTCTTTTATTCAATTATTTTCTGAGAAGTGATTTTAAGCTCCAGCATTTGAATAGAAACTCAGCATCAGATTAGTTCTTGAACAGAATCTGTAGTACCTAATAGCCCATTCTCTGTCCCAGTCAATAGACTTTCTTCTTTAAAACCTCAGGGAAGCAATTGTTGCAGCTGAGTTCAGTGAGGTATTTGCTAATGTATTGTCAATTAACAGTTATATTGACTGGAGAATTCAGGTGATTTCTTTGTATATTACAATCACATAAAAAAAGGTATCAGGAGGTAATGAAATGAAACATTGCTTAAAGATACCTAATATAAATCTACTGATTGAAATATATTTCAAGTATTTCAAGAACCCAAACATTTATCTCATTGACATGAAACAGGAGTTAGATAGAGACTTAATATTTCATTTAGAATATTTTCCAATCTTTAGGATTTGAATGCTTTCAAGAAAATATATACTGAAAAGCTCTTTAAAGTAAAGGCTGGATTTCTTTAAGCAGAAGATAAACAGAAAAGAGGTGATGAAGATCCATTTTTAAACCATAGTTTATACTGGTTTTAAAGCCTTCTCAACTTTTCCCTCTGTTAAAAAGTAAAACAGCGTAATGTATTGTTTTTGCTGTCAATTTGTTTTTGCAGCCAAGTGATACTTTTTTTCTTGGGATAAAATTTCATCCATTGCTGCGATGATGTCTTATCTATTTAAGAAAAGGTGTCCATCCCTGTAAGGTGGCTGCTGCCTGTTTGATATTTTAGAAGGCAGCTGATTCTCTGCCACAGCAGCCAGCCTGCAGTGTACAGCATCTTGGCAACCCAGGCACACTCAGGAGGAGATGGGACAAAAACGGCAACTCCACAGGCAAAGCAATTGTTAATGTGCACTGAGCACACCTGTAGAAATCTGGTAATGTATCTAAATCACGAGTTTGCATGTTTAAGCAGAATTTATATATTGGCAGATTTGAAACACAAGTAGTCTTGGTGAGGGGACTGGTGCAGAAAGTAAGGAAACAGCAGACAGGCACACTGGCTGAGGATGAAGGCACACCAGCCATAAGGCATCCCAAGTTCTCAGGCCTAGCAAGAGCAATTAACAGCACTTACATGATCAGCTCACTAGAAGCTATAGGAGAAATTACCTATATTCACTGCAGAAGATGATTCTGGATAGGGTTTGGGTGCTTGTATCCTCAAATCATATTTGTAAATTACTGAGAGGAAGGGAGGGCAGAGATGAGCACTTGTCAGAAGCAAAGGCAGAACTGAGAAGAGGGCAATGCTCCTGCAAGACTAATCACAGCTCAAAATTCTGGGCACATCCTGAGTACTTCCAAGGAGAATAGAGCAAGTTACTACACAGGCTTTTTATTATTGTGATTTCTTTTTAATGACCTCTTTTAATGACCTTATTTTTATTGTATGGCTGATCTGAATTCTTATGTATAAGGACCTGGGTTTTTGTTTGGTTAGGTTTTTGGTCAGTAAGCTCTATGTGAGGTGGACCAAGTGGATTCAAGTGAAACCAAGATCACTCCATCTTTCTATCAGCAGTGGAACCAGATAAAACAGCATAGTTGGGACCTCCTGAGTAATCTGTGACCTTACATACATGGGGGACCCAAGACAAGGTCTCTGTGATACAAAAGCATCGAATTTGACAAGATTTTTGACAAAGAATTACACCAGGAAAACCCCAGAACAACTCTTGGGTTTTATGTTAAAATATTACTTGCAAAGACTTACATTTCCCAAGAGAAGCTTATAAAAGCAAGGTAGTAAAGCGAACTAGAAGGTAGGAAGCTAAAGAAACATAGTAGGATATTCTCTTTTTGACTCTTGAAGCTGGATTGGGGACAATAGAAAACAGAAGTCTCATGTAACTCTCTTGGTTAGCCTCTTATTCAATAAAACAAGGATGTAACAACAAAAACGTAAGACTGCAATTGCCAGGCATGTACAAAAGCCTGGATGTCACTAGCCCCAGAATGGGAAAAGTAGGGGAGCAGTGAAATGTGATTGGTTAAAACCATAATAAAAACAGATCTTTTTTTTCCAGAGAGATCATTACAGACTACTCACTTCAGCTAATATGAATGCAACACTCACTTCCCTTCTGATAATGAATTTTGGGGATTCAACATTCCATCAAATCAGGGTCAAACTGAGGCTGCCATCAGGAGCAGTAAGTATTACAGTCCAATAGTTAAGGGCTGTTTCCACAAACATAGACTGTAGGGACTGAAAGGAATTAAAGAATCAATCAATTTCTGTACATTTACAACCAGTTTGAATTCTTATGTCATAACCTGAACATGTAAAGAAAAATATTCTTTCCTAACATAAATCATTTCACATACCTTCAGAGGGAGACTTGGAAAATTACAATCCTTTTTTGTTATTCCACTCAGGTTATATTTTTTCATAGTGTGTAATGCTGTTCCTGTGCATTTTCCATTTATCTAATAATATAAAAACGTACCATTTGAAGCTTGGCAAACAGACTAATGTGGATGTTACCATCACCTTGATAAACAGATATTTCTGTGAGAGTTGAAATATGGATGTTTTGTCTAGCAGGAAATCTGGCATTCATCCTAAGGTGTCTTCCTTGTTTGACATACTCTGCAGCTTGTAGATCTTGGAGAGGCTGATACGATCACAGGAAGGTTTTTTTGGATGCAGCTGAGACCAAAGTTCAGTCCATCTAGGGAAGATGGTAACTCCCAACAGGTTTTCATTTCTTACTAGGAGATAAGTTAGTTCAAAAGGCTGCAGTGACATTTCCAGGTTAAAACATAGCTGCTAAGAGGACTACCTTGAACAGAAGGGTTCGTGCTTTAAACCTGTATCAGTAAAACAAAGAGAAAACAGAGGAGGTGATCCAGAAAGTTACAACAATAGCTCAGTGTTTGAAGCAATTGTTCAAAGGAAAAGGACAAAATACTTCTGTTGAATATCTGGTTGTCTCCAGCTGGAAAATAATGAGATTAATCACAGTTTCTTCTTTTTTAACAGAAGATGGGGACAAATGAAAGAAGTTGCTGTAAAGTTTAATTTTCTTAAGCAACTCTGAGGGCAAACCAAATGTTTAAGAAAGCAACAGCGAAAGTGTATGAACATGATGTTACTATTTATGAGGGAAGAGACATTACCCTTTTCTATATTCTATAAAATCTCTCAAGTTATTGTCATTTACTTATTTTACAGTTACTCCAAAGTCCTCTCACCCCTCTGTCTATATCTCAAGTAAAGTTGAGACCAGAGCTGTTCATCAAAAATCTCTGAAGAACTTGCAGGTCTGCAGACAAAGAGGGCTGCATGAATCCCAAGTGTAATTTTTATAGACTCCGACAACTTGATGGTCTTTGTGGGCCTCCCACTGGTCAAACAACAGAACTACATTACTGCCCTCTTAAAGCTCCCTTCACCTTGGATTAAGGTGTGTGAGGGCTTTGGCCACTCGTGTCAGACAAGGAGGGCTCAGATAGAACCTGGGCCAGGGTATGAGGAAGACCCCGAGATTATTTGGAATAGAGATTCTTGTGGGATTAGGTGAAAGGAAGTAAAATTTCCATCTAGAAAACCACTTTCAGTGCCTATTTAACCTCATTCTACACTGAGTTCCCTGAGGATGGGTTACCTGGTTGTGCCATATGTTATTTTTCACTTGAGTCTTGATTTGGTGCATAGAAAGAGAACGTTTTTTAAAAGAACCTATGAAAATTGCAGGGGAAGCAGGCTGAAATGGGCAAAAAGCCAGGGAGAACCAGATAGAATAGAAACTGGGAAGAAACTTGTCCTTAGCGTGTTCCTCAAGTTTTCCTCTCTAGGACTAGAAATGATCTCTAACTCCGCCTAGAGCTGCCAGGCCCCTGAGTCAGATTTGAAAATATGGTTCTTCTTCACACAGACTAATAATGCTGGCTCTCTTCAGCCATCTGGCAGAGTCCAAGCCTGGATCATGTCACATCAGTCTGCCAGACCACCTAGACACATTTTTCTCTTTACATGCTGTTGTTATACTCCTTTGTTCTGTTTCCATTTCCACATTACTCTTCTTAACTTCATTGTCTCATGTTTCTCCTGCTCATGAGAAAGAGCTTTCCTGCAGCAGTTAGCTTGAGAGAGTATCCTGGTATCATCCTACGCGGGGCAATCTATCAATGCTCTATCCTTGCACTGTGAGGTCCAGGCATTTCCCAGCTGTTCTGCAGCTGGTCTGAACTGTCTTGATGATTGTCAGTGTTCAGGCAGCATGCAAACCTAGCCTGCCCTTGCAAAAAAAGTGACATTTCAGCCTTCTTAGAAAGTCACTGAAGCATATTGTCTGCCTAGTATCAACATCGTGATGTTGTTGCATGTTATGGTGGAGGTAGCCAGGCCTTAGGAGTGACCCCAGAACACTGTCCTTCCAAAAGCACAGGCTGCAGACAGTATTTTTTCCCAGGCTATGCAGAGCACTCCCTGTTAAGTGAAAAAATGGCAAATTTGGCCTCAAACCTTGGCTGTTCTGGAAAGCAGGGATACAGCTCACTGAAGGAGACTGACTGTCTTAAGGGTGGCTGTCAAAATAATCATTTAGCAGCTAAGAATGTGCCTAAGGCTTTACCCACATAGTAAGTTTATCCTACACCTCAGCCCAGGCTGTTGAGCTTTAGCTACTTGTGCCCCCTTCTCCCACTCAGCCCAGAGACAGAGCTTCCTGGCTCATCCTTTGGGTCACCTTCTTGCACACAGCATGGGTGGAGTGGGGACAGCTGAGTGCTTTCCATGAGGAACAGTTCCCAGCATCACTTCCCTACAGCACCAAGCTGGGGAGCAGGGGAGGGCAAGCAGGCAAGCGCTGGCCACCCTGACATTGCACTTCAGGTTGCTGTTCTTGGTGGGATCTCAGCTGTCCATTGCCATCTTCTGAGTGATGTCCAGGGGCTGACAGCACTATCACGGATACAACAGCAATGAAGCAGGTGCATCTGGCCAAAGCAATTACGTAGGATAGAGCTAGCCTAGCAAAGACACAGCCAGGAAAAAACAAAATTCCATTTCCTAGGTTCCGATAACTCAAAATTTGCCTCTCCTGGTTAGAAATACAGACACAATTCTACTCTGCAAAGAGAAAGTCCTGGCAGCCTGGCCCTGGGGCACTCTGTCTGCTGAGCAGTTTATTCTTGGGCACCACAGGTACCAAAGAGCCAAGAGCATGAGCTGACTCTTGTCCATCCTGGGTTCCTGAAGACTGTGATCAAATGCAGTAATTTAATTAAGCACCAAAGAAAAGCCCGTGTTTTCTCTTTATTTCAAACCATCCTTAATTACTGTGTGAAATACACATTCCCTCTGTTCACCTCCTCCTGCAACAGACATCTAGCTTGGTTCCGATCCTGACTGTGCCTCCTGCTCTCCAGTGACCATAAGGGAAGCAAGCTTAGGGTGGCAAACTGAGATCTGCAAGTCCAAAGTGAGACTGAGGCACAGTGAGAGAACAGATGCTCTTGGAGGTCAACACGGATGGATGAGAGACTAACAAACCTGCCTTGGTGACTGAACCAGCTATAGGAAACAAATTAAATGCCATAAGTCGTCTGCAAACGGGATTGAAAGAGGTGGTAACCACAGCAAACAAAATCAGCAGTAGACAAGTATTCCTTTTACTAGCAGAAGAACATGTGCTGTATTTCATTAAATCACCCAAATTCAAGAAAGAAACAGCTGCTTGTGGGATCCTTAAGCACTGGCAGCAGATTATAACTTAAAATGACCCTCCTCCCCAAGGCCGAATCTATGTATGGTTGCACTAAATCAGGAAAACTCTAGTGCCTTCAAAAGTCCCCAATTCAACCTCAGCTTCTGTATCTCTGAGTTTGCCTCTGGTTTCCATCATGAAAGCAATTCAGGCTTATGCTATCTACAGACAACCCAGTCCCATGCTATAAAGTGACTGTATGTCTTTCAACTCATTATAGATACTAATAAAAACACCCAGGGTCCTTGACATTTAATCTACTGTCATAATAATGTTGGAAATAATCAAAACGGGGAAACTCATTTCATAGTTTGGGCTCTTGTCTGGCTGAGGATAACATTTTATGTTGCCCTGGTGAAGGGCAGGTGAGATCATGCCTTTCATGTTGCTAAAAAAATATAGTACAGAATTCTATGTAGAAAATTTTAAAAAGGCTCAAATTCTCCTTTCAGACCCATCGCTCTTGTCTGCAGCCATCATTCCTGTTATGTGCCACTCTGGCTCATCCCTCAGTATCAGAGGGACACTGAAAGCTAAGATCATCATGGCAGCCAGGCAGGCTCCTCAGGTAAGTGTCAGAGATGGCCCTGCTCTAAGAAGTATTTTTAAATAGGAAGTAAAGGTCCTTCAAGGAAGCTCCAAAGTTTAAGAGACCCAGGATACAAGCTTCTAGACAGAGGGCTCCCTTCCATGAGCCCCACAGCCCTGGTTCACAGCAGCCTCAGGACTTGGCAGGGGCAGCCTTCTCCAAGAAGTGTAAAGCTGGGTAAGGAACATGCCATGGAAATTATACAAGTGGAAAAGTAAGAAGTTACTCAGCAAATGCCCTGGAAGGACCCCTGCCTGTCTGAGACAGCAATGCAGCCTGTCCTGGCCACTTGCAAGTTCACCACCCAAGGGAGAGAATATGTAATGGAGCAAAAAGAGGTGACCCTGCAAGGAGGCTTGAATTTTCATCTCTGTGTCTCCAACCAAACCAAAACGCTATTGAATGTAGTGGAAAGGCTTTCAGGCTCCCTTTGAACCTGAGAAAACCTCCCAGTGACATACTGACACCTCTTCAGAGCAAAATGAACCTGACCAGACTGCCATACCAAGGAAACCCCACCTCACTGCTCAGATGGGAAAGGGGTCTGGGTTTTCAGGCCGGGCACCAGAAGGTTGATGCTGAAAGAGCCAAACTGCCTGTGGGAACACTGGGGAGCCCCAGGGAAAGGCAGTGGCCAGGAGCCTACCCCAGGGCTGGTGAGCATTGAGCCTTCCCTTCCTGTGCCCGCCTGGTTTCAGACACGAGGATGCAGCACCTCCTCCAGTGAATTGTTTCACTGTGTGCCGAAGACACACATTCTGCTGGCATTAATCTTTTAGTCTTCTCACTGCCAGCCTAGCTTGAAGGAACTATTACACAGTCTATAAAGTTTAAAAGAACAAGGAAAGCTTAGCTCCCCATTAAATAGATTGAAACAAAAACTACTCAGAGCATCTCTTCTGCAGCAGCCACACAGACTAGACACATAACAACAGCCAGAAATGGAACCAGGGTTGCAAGAAAGAAACAAATTTGCAGGAGAAGATGCCTAGAAAGTACAGTTACAGTTTTTGAAAGAAAAAGGAAAAGGAAAAGGAAAAAAAAAAAAAAGAAAAAGCTTGACAAATAAGGCTGCCAGGGAAAAAAGGAAAATTAAAAAGAAATAATTGTAGGGAATGTTGTTTGTCAGAAATGCACCCTGAATAGCTTTGGTTCATACTAGAGAATCAGACCAGAATCATAACAAATCCTGCCCTTGAATTTAAGGGGGTCAGGGTGGTTCTGAGAGTTTCTGTTTCCACTGACAACCCTGGTTTTCAGTGTAAGTGCACCACCCTGCAGGAGCAACAAGAAAGTTAGAGATTTAACAATATGAACCCTTCTCAAAGCTCTGCTCTGTGTTTGTGTGTATCCAAACCCAGAGAGAGAGAAGCTCAGCTGCCGCAAATGCTGCTCCCATCTCCACTTCCACCTATCATCATGACTTACCAGGCATAGTTAGATTAGCAAAATACGTGAATAACTGGAAAGAATGTTGTCATTTTGTGTCCAGAGTAGAAATGGGAGGAGATGTAAGAGAGTTGGAGTTGCAAATGAAGCTACTCAGCAGTTATTTTGCTTTTCTGTGAAGAGGGATGTATTTAAACTTCAGATGAGGATGAATGATGGAGAAAAGCAGCACAGACTTCTGAGCCGGGTTGGGGGGAGGAAAGCACAGCAGAGCCCCACTGAGAGCCGTGCGAGGGAGGAGCACAAGTGCCAGGGGAGCGCGCAGCTGGCGCTGGAGGGGAGCAGCCGCGCAATCAGGCAGCGGCGGGGGGTGGATGGGCTCACCGCGGCACCCGCTAATTCTGCTCTTGGGCATAAATCGCTCGCTGATTTACAATCAAGTGAACGGTGCCGCTCACGGAGGAAAGTCTGGTCCCTTTGGTCAGGCGTGTGAGGCTCTGCGAGGGCGCTCGGTGAGGAATAACAAGGCTTTGCTCGGAGCTCCCCTCCGCCTGCTGCTCGCTAAAATCACACAGGGGCTACCAGGGTCGCGTTATCATTTGTAGCCGCGCCTTTCAGAGAAGGGATTATGTCCCAAGAGGAGCTGCAGTGAGCCTCAAACACCTGCATGCACTTTTGCTAATGGAAGAAATCCTTAATGACCCTCTTACAAAATAGTCAAGGGCACAAAACATTTTTAAAAGCCAGTGGAAAGTCAACCATGTCATGATTACGGTGCCCAGAGCCTGCACTTTTGAAGTGAAAAGCTTGCTATCCCGCCGGCCAAAACTGAGCAGGACCTTAGCTGGTATCTAGGCTACTGGTCATTTAGGTCTTATTAAAGCATCCAGAAGAGAAAAAAATATCAAATATACCAGCAATCAGAATTTCAGCCCATGTCTCTGTATTAATAACAAACGTGATTTTTTACACTGATGTCAAACAGCATTAGGGGAATCACAAATCCTAATGAAATTTTGCAAACAAAGGTGTCAGAAGAGAGAAACAACACAAGACGTGATCTGGCAAACCAAGCCTCTCACTAGACCTCTTGTAGTGCAAATCTGACCGCACCTCCGGGGCACAGCAAGCAGAATACTGCTGTCACCAGCATCAGCCTCTCCCAGAGATCGCCACCAAGGAGCCGGAGCAGAGCCCGCTGCTCAGCTGATGCCACCGCGATTGCCGCTAGGGTGGAAGCGCTTCTGCAGCGGCTGGCTGGATTTCTGGAGGACTGTGTTGCAGGAGTGAGAACCCAACACATTACATCATATTGAATCAGTGTTGTGAGCAGCCTGTTGTTAAACAAACAAAGTGGAGATGATCATTTTTCTTTTTTTTTTTTTTTAGCATTTTAAATAAAACATTTAGAAAACTTTTGGGATTTCCTCATTCTGTCATTTGAGCAACACTTTATTAATCTTTTTATAGAGCCTTGATTAAGTTTGAGGACTAGGAGGTGAATTTCAATCTCTTTTTCAAAACAAAGTCCATATTGTCAGTGTGACAGCACAAACATGGTTGTGGGTGAAAAATTTGTTCAGACAGTGCAGAACAAAAGCTCATCCTATGAAGAAAAGACAAAAAATGAATCTGAGTTTGCAGTAGGACAGTTTTTGCTTAGTTTCCCTAGTGCAATGAAATAATGCTTACATTTAGCTCTCTCTTGTTCACTCAGAGTTGTACTAGACAGTAGCATATGATTTGAAAGCAGGCAAAGGAAAATATTTTTTTCTGCTTAAATTCAGCATCTGATTTCAATTATTTTAATAGCTTTACAGATTGAGTCTCTGAAGTTCCTTTGTGTTGGATGAAAAGGTGCTCCTGTGTGTGGTTCTTCTTTAATCAGTGATGAAATTTGTTCTTTCTAACAATACCTCCTATTTTTAAAAAGCCTATTTCTGCTGTGCTAAGTCTAAGATAAATTGCAAACTGTTAGTACCCATCTAGGGAGAACGGAATAATTCATTTTATAACAAACCTATTTTTGTTCCTAGTTGTGTTTGTAATGGAATAGGAAACAGTGCTCCTGTTTTCTACTGAGAGTACTTCAAGCCATCCTTCACAGTGAAGTACAGGTCTGATTCACCGCTCCTGTTTTTCCAGCTGGAGAGTCAGCCTACCCTAGCTGTTAACATGAAGGTACATCTACACGGGTACATTTTTTGCTCAAAACCATTGCTATAAAGCAGAACAAGATGATTGCCAAATAAGCCTGTTTCTGTGTTAATTGGACTATCACATTAAACCCACAGAGACAGAGCATTTGAAACAAAGATCACAAAAATGTTGGTTTTCTCCCCTGACTCATTCCAGCCCAGATGAACTGTTAATGTCGCTAATTGGCCGACCTGCAATCCAGTGCAACCCTGACAGGGCACGAGGTGGAAAGGGCATAGCGGCGGTGCTTATGGAAAAAAAAATGCCACTCCTCACATTTCAGCTAATCTATAGCTCTACATTTCAATTATCCATTCCGGTAATAGGGTGATTGCTTGCACTCAGTAATGAACTAGAAACCAGGAACTTAATGTTCTCATCTGCCAGGCAGTTTTTCTGACTTTTAGACCAATTGACAGCAGCTATAAAAGCATTATAAAATATGGCATGATTTAATAGATGCAGCTTTCATCTTCCTCAACGTTGTTCAAAATAGCTTTAGTTAAATATAGTTTTCCAAATAGGGGGATGTCAAACTTTATCAGCAAGGGTCCACTACTAAAGAAGCTTTTTTGTGAATACCTAGAAATTGACATTTGTTCTTCAGTTTTGTAATAAATCAAGAGTGCTAAAAACACCTGTATTTTTCAAAGTTCAATCAGAAATAGATTTAACTGAATGATACATCTAACATAAAAGAAAAATGATACATCATCATAAGTGAACCTTCCAGCACTTCAGGTAGGAACTCAACAAAATAAAATCATGTATTAAATTCATATATTTTTAAAATAATGTATCTGAAAACATTCTGTAGTTTAAGAAGATCAATACATTTTGGGGGGATTTGGGGTTTTTTTAAAGGGCAATATTGGCAATAAAGACACAAACCCCTATAGATCTCATTTTTGCATTTTTAAATAGATTTGAGGTGTAGCAACTATTTTGAGAATTCTTATTTTCATGTTTTCATCTTAGAGGCCTAAATTCCTTTTGCATTCGGGCTTTTAAAATCAGATTCTCACCAGAACGTCAATGAGATTTTGACTACAGTAATTTCGGAAATTAAATTTAAACACTCTGAAGACACTTGAGACTTTTCCTGGGTGGTGGGGGATTTTTTGGTTTTGTGTGTGTGTGACTTATGTGTAACTGTAATAACCAAAGGAAGAACTGTAAGAGAATGCCTTGAATTAGTGTAAATCATTATCCAACTACCGTCAACTTATCTCACACTAATTTTTTTTCACCTGTTATTTGAATTCATGCTGCTTTTACATACAGTATGACTTTCTCTTGCTTTACCACACTTCCATAACTAACTAGTTCCACAAAAAGCTACAGGCTTTCTGATGACTTCTGGTTTGTGACAGGGCAGTCACTTCGTAACGTGACTGCACATATTACACTGCATGATGTTAGAACTGCAGAATAGCTTTATTTCATAATCAAGAGAAGCTCCTTAAAAATATAAAGACCAGAGAAGTGTTGCATCTGTAGGCATATATTTTACTAGATTAACTGAAAAACTGGAAAAGCTATTGACTTTCCAAAGCTAAACACAAGCTGAGAAAATTATTCAAAGTTTAACTGCACGTATACAAGCTGGAACAACCAAAAGCTGGTAGCTGGCATTTGTGCAGCAAAGGCAGGGGGTGAGAGATGATCAACTAGCTATCTCCTAGGGGAAGCAGCTAGAAAAATAATTTATAACCTATGAAGAAAGGTTACAGAACTGGCCACAAATCCAATACCTCAGCTATAACCACCTTTTTTTCATTACTACTATAAATTTTCATTCCTAGACCAATATTTCAAAATTACATGTAGTTTTCCCTGGAGGAGCAGGGCTGAGAGATCAGAGGTGAAGTGGCTGCTTTGCAAGGAGTGTGTCTGTGGGCCATGGGGTTTTCCCCCTGTATCAAAGGTGGTGGCTGCGGGTTCCAGCCTGGGCCCCTATGATGGCTGAGTTTCCTCAGCTGAGCACAGTCCCATATGCCAGGATGTGCCAGTGGGAGGTCTGGGAGAGGTGGAATGCTTTCTGCCACGGTGGTGTGTGAAGCCCCAGTGCAGGCACAGCCTCGTGACAGCCAGCACAGTGCAGACCACAGGCAGACAGACACAGCCTTTGCTGAAAGGGAGCACAGCTGCTTTGCTGTCTGGTTGAGAGCTGAATGTGTGAGTAAGGAAAGGTCACCCTTAAACTGAGCACCGAGCACAAGCAGTTCATTGCTGGCTTTAACTTCCCTCTCTGTCACTTGCCCCTGTCTGATGGGGCACACAGCAGAAATAAAACACCACAAGGCACAAATTCAGTGACAGAGAGACAGATGAAATCTAGCTTCCTTCACATCACGTGGTGGCAAGCATTAATGAGGGATCTCAGAGGATCTGCTCTTTTGGCCATTTCTGTTACCAGATTCCCATGGCTCATTTTTATTTAAAAGTGGATTTTATGAGAACTGGAATAGGCCAGGGACTTTGGCAGAAGCCAAAAATTATAGGTGAATGAGCAGTGGCAGTAATGATTTTTCAGCAGTGGCAAATTACTTCAAGCAGGGATAAAAGCAAGAAAATTGGAAGAAACGCTTTGACACATAGTAAGAGCATACAAATTGTAAGCATCCTTTTGGACATCTCACTGAAAAACTCTGTGTGACAGCAGGTAAAAAAAGGTTGGAAGAAAAACAGCCTGAGACCTGAGAGTGGCTGGAAGATTGGTAAAATGTCAAGATGAACAGCACTGATATATTGTTTTACAGGCTTAAATGTACTGGCATGGCTATGGCTACAAGCCTGTGCCACTCCATGGCCTTTAAAAATGTATGTCCATTACTCTGAAGCCTCACCCACCCACTGTGTCTACTGGCTATTATAGTCCTTTATTTGGTCTTAGTTCACTTGTAAGATCTCAAGGTAAAAACTCTGATCAGGCTTGAAGTCTGGCTGGGTTTTACTCTGGATGAAATACCAGGCGCCTTTTTCAGTAAGTTTTGTAGTTACTTTAAAAAGGAATGTTTGTTTTCAGGCTACATTTGAAGGCTAAAACCTATATTTATTTTGAATTTGACCCTTCTGATCTGTTTGGCACCTAAATCCTTCCAGGAAGGCTAAATACCTTCGCAAAGCATGCAGGTTGGAACTACACTAGAAACAGAGCCCCACACACCAGAAGTTAAGGAAAGAGTAATTCCATATGGCTGGATGGAAAGGACAGTTCAAATTAAAAAGACTAGGATGTTTCAGGTGGAAGAAAGTGACACCACAGGCTCAGGAGACACCAGGGCAAGAAATGCCCTTTTTTTCGTACTATCCTACTCTTCTCCACACATACCACATCTACTGCCTGCTTGTATTGAACCATTGCCTTTTAATCTCAGCCCTTATGAAACCTTTGAGGCAGTAAATTCAGGAAGAACCAGTAACTGTTTTCAGCTCTGACTTTAATTAGGTATCATACATACTGTTTTCTTATTCTATGGTTCTATTCCTCAGTCATAGCAATTCACATCCAGATGAAATATTACTGCATTCTTGTTTCCTAGTTTGGGGACACTCTGCAAAATCAGCAACTGTTGTAAAGCCATATACCCAGAAGTTTAGGAAAGGTGAGAAGAGGCAGCTCTGGCACTGGCACTGGCACAGGCACAGTTAGTGCTCATGGAAGCAACACAGAAGGTAGTGACATGCCAAGACATCCTTCATCTCAGATGACTCATTTGGCAGAGCTTAAATAGCTTGAAGGCCTCTAAGAGGAACAATTCTTGGATGTTTCTGATCAGACCTTTCCTGTGAAGAGAAAGCTGGAAGCCTGGAGGCCCTGGGATCTTAAGCATGAGTTTCACAGTCCCCCACTAGCACTTCACTTCCATTTCCAAACACAGGGATTGGCACAAACTGAGGAGAGCCAGTGCTGTGCAAGGATGTGTAACTTGGGGCACAGCACCTGGAGACCAGGCACCAGCGGAGGCAGGTCCTTGGCAGAGCCCAGAGCCCATCCCCAAGCCATCACTGAACAAATGACAAGCACATGCTGAGTGGGGACACAGAGCAGCTCTTACAGCTGGGACTGGAAACCAGACAGCAACTGCAAGAAGTGAAAACAAAGCAGGTTTTTTGCTCTGCATCCACAAGCAGTGACTTCCAGCAAAAGAGGAAAGCAGTCACATATGTGACAACAGGGAACACTGAAGTGCTGGATATGTTAACAGCCTTGAGAGGCAAATTGGAACCGTGGTGCAGAGCTGAGGTACTGACTTCTGTGTAACAGAGAAAATACGTGGGAAATGCTTCTGATCAGAGGACAAAGCAGAAAACAAAACCGCCTTGTTCAGAGGCTGGATGGGGGCTGAATAACCTGCCCTGAAGAGATGACCCAGAACTCACCCATGACACACCAACAGAGAATGACCATGCAGGGGATACTTGAGCAATGAATATCCTCATGATGATACAGAGATGAAAAAAAATTAATTATTTAAAAGGCTCATAGCAGAGGTACTCTAGTCCCCAGGGTACCACGCACACACGGAGGCAGGTATCACATGGTGAAGCAATTCCCAGCATTCGAAAAAAAATAATAAAAGCCCTCAGACACCAGACTGCACCAAGAGTGCACAAGAAGGGTTGCAAACAGGCAGTGGGGCTGATTCAGAGGAACTCCTCACAGGCAGAGCTACACTAACTTGGGAAACCTTCATTCTGAAGCAAAGTGAGCACTTAGTCATCAAAAGTCAGATACAACACAAAGGAGTGATGAACCTGGAGCCACATGTACAGCAAGGTAGGAGGCTAAAGCTTCAGAGCTTTAGTAGGAACCCAACACAATAAGAACTGTTGTGGAAACAAACCCAAAATCAGTCTGTGGCTTGTACACCAGTCCTTCTGTTTGGGTCAGAAAATGGAGCAAGAAGTTGAAAACATCTGTACTGGGGAGGCGGAGCTTTCTGAGCAGCAGAGCTAACAGACCACACACCACATGCTTCTCATCCAGGGGGAATGGATGATTTTAAGAAAGGCAGGGAGAGACAGTAAAAAAGTATGCACGTGGTATGATGTTTCAAAAATCAAGGAGGCTGTAGTGATCCATGTCCACACAAGTGTTAGAGGATTTTTTTTTTTTTTTAATTGTGCATTCATTAAAAAGCAAACAAATCATGTAGTAAAGCAGTGAGTCACACCTGCCCATCTCTAACCATGAGGAGGTGTGCCAGGAGTCAGAGGAGCCACGTCTGTTATGCATCTCATCAGTCCCTTGAGGCATAATGCTGAAGGTTTTCAGGAGACTGAGTTTGCTACAGTCACAACTATCTCAGAGAGCAAAAAGCTGGCCTTGAAGTCCCTGCATCCATTAACCCCACATCTGCCACTAATAAACATCCTCAGCAGCTTCCTCTATAGCCCAGAGCAAATCACCATGCCAGTCGTCTTCAGCCCAGCCAGCTGCCAGACCATTCCCATGTGGAGAATTCCAAGTCATTGGAAGTGCAGAAGTCTTTGTGACCCAGTGGGCAGGGCAGTTCAGAGAAGACTTCACTCGCAAAGTTTCCTTACTGATTTCCATTCTCCATCTTCCTGCATTACCAGCTCTCTATTGTGGGGTTGTCAGGGGGAAAAAATATGCTACTCACATATCCCAATTTTCTCCATCTGTTTGGTTCTTAAGGGCTCATGTGCAAGTCCCTCTGCACATCTCCCCACCTTGGTGTGACTCTTTATGCCCATAAACCTTTTCTCTGGAACCATCTGAGGGTCCAAATGGTATCTTGACTGCCCTGCTTCTTCACAGGGCCAAACGGGACCTATTACCATTAAAAGAAAACTAAATACACTTTATTAAGAGATCCAGGTGTCCCTTCACCCCCAACTGGAAACTCTTATATTAATCACTTTTTGATTTATTTGAATTGACATTCTTGGTGAAATATTAATGACAGGTGTGTTTATTCTCATGCCATGATCAAACACTGAGAACACAAAGTCAAGGCCAAGCAAAGAGAACTGTATTTCAATATTTACTTTGGAGGTGACAGAAAATTATCAGTGAAGAGTTCTCTTCCAATTAACATTATCACTGCTATTACAAACAGTGAATGACAGCAATGTTTTCACATACTGTAAAGCCTGGGTCTAACTTACACTCATGATCAACTCTAAACTTCTATTCCTTGTAAATGATTAGAATAAATGTGACAACAAAAAATCACTAGACCTTCACTAGGTAATGAAACTGTGAGTGATGAGCAGCCCATGATACTGCTTGTTATACCACCTTGATTGCTTTTGGTATGGATTAAAAATATTAGTAGCTGGCAAAAAGTGGCTTAAATTGCTGCAAGGCATTTTATAGCACATAAATATTGTGTTCCAAATTCACTTTGAATTGGATATGAGCATTCCCACACGAGTTTCAAAGTGACTGAGAGGACACTAATAAAAAAGGCAGGGGACAAATCAGCCAAGGGAAAGTGTTGGGAACTGAAGGCAACCAAGTTAGGCTCTAGGTTATGCATGGCCCCACTGCAGGATGCAGCATGTATTTTCTGTTCTTGCCATGGGGAAAGGCGAGGTGAAGGAAGTGTCTCTCTCGCTGTCTTAATCTGCCAGGAGGTAAAGGCTCCCAGGGACTGACACGAGAGGGAGGAGAAGAAAAACTCCTGACCTTAAGTTACATTTAAAAATAAAATAAGGCTAACAAAAACATTTCTGGCCCAAGGTCTAAAGTTATCCCATGTAATTCTGAGGTCTAAAAGTAACAGCCACTTGCTGTGTAAATATATTAATTTCTGTGGTGGAGCACGGTGAGAGCTGCTTTCCTGCAACAGCCACAGTTGTCAGTGTGCTGGCAAACGGAGGAACTGCTACTATGCAACATGAAATTGGGAATTAGTTAAAAATGAAAAATTATGGAATTACATTACTTTACCTGCAGAGATAAGATATGAAAATACAGTGAACACTCATGTGACTGTAATACAGCGGCTCATGAGAGAGCCAACTTCAATCTAAGAAATAGTAATACATTCCTCGGGACACAATGATCTTGAGAAAAGAAACCACAAGCTGAAAGAGTGTTGTGAATTTGCAGGCTATCTCACAGGGAAATGAAAGCCATTATCATGAAAATATTCATGAGCTTGCTGAGCTTTACATATGAGAGTCAGCCTGTATTAATCTTTTCTTTAAACTTATTTTGCAGAGTGATATATTTTCAGCCAGGAGCATGTTGAACTATTCATTTTAAATACACGGTCTGATGAATTTAATCTTCCTTTTGTGAATCAGCCATAAATGGATCCTGATTTATCAGAGAAATTGTCCTGAAGAGTAAGCAAAAAATTTAGAACAGTTTTCCAGCTAATGGCTATTCCCAAACCACTTGCTTCAGGAACCTCCTTTTTGTGGGCTGTTACTGATTACATGCACCTGAATAGTACCAGTCCCATTCCCTGAAGGGTGACTGAAATGCATGGGGTGAGAAAGTACAGAGCAGTGACTGCTCTTGCTCACTGAGCAGCACTGGTAGGAAAAACTCCTGCTCCTCTCAGTGGCTGGCAGAAAAAGAAGCAGCAGCCAGCAGGCACTTCTGGAGACAGAGGTAACAGCCACTGCATCGCCACGCTACAACTCCTGCAGGAGCCTTCAGTGCAGAGGGATGGAGTGGGAGCACAGGACAGCATCAGATGTCCCCGAAGCAGCCGGGGCACAGTGTCCCACACACTCTGCTCTGGCAGAGCAGAGGGCCGTGTGTGGGAGCTGTGCTTCCACACTGCTTTGTGGGGAAGTTTGGTAATTAATTTGATGGAAACATTTGATCATGTCTTGCATAAGTAATTCCCTTGCACTCCCCCACCAGCAGCGGCAGTGGGCAGCCTTAAAGCCAAACCGTAGGCAAAACAGAGAGAGTTAGCAGAGCAAACCGGTGCTTGTGGCAGACAGCAATCATGCCCTCACCTCTTCCCAAGTACTGCTTTTTGAGCAAGGCTCTCTCTCTCTGTCCCATTTCCTCAAGTGGGTCTCTCTCCACTGCTGATCACTACTATCTGTGAGTGATCACAAGCTGTTTCCTCTCCATGCTTCAGAAGCTCTCTGGACTGTCAGCATTTTAGTTCCAACTTCTTGAGAAACTGAATATGAAAAACAATACCATGACCATAAACCGCTGAGTAAATCACTTGAATGTCCCAAGAATCACTTCATTTTCACAAGAAAACAATTGTCCTACTGAGAAAACCCTCCTGGTGAGCCAACTTGATGCGGAGTCCAAATTATATAAATACGACACGTTTTGTATAATTTATATAAAGCACATGAGTTAAAGTCCCTCAGCCAACTGAATGTCTGGTGTGTATTTCTATTTCATTAACAAATTAGTCTGTTGTCTAGGAGAATCAATAAGTAATTTGGGAGCAGAAAGCTCATTACACTCATTAAACTTCGTATGATGTGTGACGAGGAACAAGGCTTCCATTTATCAGAAGCCAGCTGCAAGAAAGCCAGAGCACTTCAGAAAGGTTAGTCAAAATGTCCCAGAGCCTTCACAACTTCTTAGAGAGCAAAGAAGGAAAAATTTTTGAGAGGCTCTCCGCTCTGTGAGCCTCTAGTTAAAGAGCACATGGCAGAGTTCCAGGTGTTTAAGTGCCAAAGTTTAGCCCTGGACACACTAACTCTGAACCCAGCTGATGCTTTCTGATGTCTAAGAAACATCTTCATTTTTCACTGAACTAAGACCAGCTGTTCCACAAGCATCCACACTTGGCTAGAAGCATGGATTTACAGCTTATTATCATTTATGGTTCCATAAGAATGCATAAGGATCCACATCACCTGCACAGACTGGGACTCACTAAACCATTTGTTTTGGAACAAGATTTTTGTAAATCTTTGAATTATTTGAACTCGTCTATATATCCTTAAATACTCCTTATTCATCAGCAAGGCCAATTGTTGACTGTAAATATTATGACTATATTATCTTCATTTTAATTCAGGGAAGATTTCAGCTGCCTTCAGAAATATTGTGCCCCTTTCTTCTCCATTTCTTTTCTTTAGGAAAGCAATGGACACTTTTTGAATAGTAACTGTTTAATTTATTAACTCCCACAAGACCAGAACACTGCAGGACCTCATAGCAGAGAAATGAGATGTCATCCCTACAGGTGCTTATTTCCTGCTATGACTTTGTTACAGGCCTTATGATTGATTTCTTCAGTGCTTCTGCACACATGCACAGCACAGTCTCCCTTTGCACTTCGGATAAGCCATTCCTAAGGTGCAGAACTCTTACTGTGGTTCTGTTTCCTCTTTTTCTTTTCTCTGTAAGGATTATTCTTTTTGTAGTGCATGATAAAGACAGGCTTTCCTCCTTCAGAAGTGATTAAGCTCTAGAGTAAAACAGGTCCTAAGGCAAAAAATTTGTTTATGTGTAATGTGTTTCCTCCTCTCTGCTTTCTCTCATCATGTGAAGTCCTAAGTGTCTCATCCTGATTAACACAGCTGTGAGCAAACTGTTGCCATCCACAGCAATTGTCTGTCCATAATCTGCAGTAAGAGAACAAAAGCTGACTCAAAGAACCCTTGCAAGTTTGCTTTGCCTGTACCTCACTGCCTTCTTTTTATGCCAAATATTATCACAAGTGAGAATTGAGGGGAGAGTCAATATCATCTG